>NC_064647.1:116735087-117045087 GCF_023864345.2 Schistocerca serialis cubense
GTGATGGTTGCTTGAATGTGACACAGTGTGGCAAAAATGATTTCACTGTGTTTGTTTCAAATAAAGTCCTTGTTTTCCTTTTTTGCAATAAATTGGTGACAGTTGTTTGGAGAGAATAATTTACAGGGTTAGAAATTGCTGTATAAACAATCACTGTTATTGCACAGAGTGAAGACAACCTCATTGAACTAAACACATTACTGTCCACATTTTCACCTCTGTTTTGTGGGCCACTGCAATATTAATGCGTTGAGTTTTGTACGCATCTGAATTTATTTATTTACACCAGTTGCAAAGCACTCCTTTTTTCTGTTGGGCACAATATGTTACCTAGTTTAAATGGGAGAAATCTAAAAATTCAGCCATTAATTTCAGTTATCTGTTAATTGTAAATGATGTGTGGTGTCCACTTTCTTTTCAAGTTAATTCTTTGTGTCATTATTGTATTTCCTATACCTAAGATGTGTGGTAGATACAGATATTTTGTAAGTGCTTCATCATAATATTTTGCTCAAGTTCTTTTTTTGTTGAACTGCAGTGGAAATCTTACCTAAGAGATCATCTAACAACCCATTCCTGTAGATGTATAATGTTATTTTTTGATGCCAGTTTTTTTCAGTTACAAAAGGTTAATAGCAGATATGTCATCTAAAATATAATCAAATTTAAAATAAATCAGCAAACCCGTTGTTGAAGGGGGGGTAAGAATCCATCTTACCGTGGGATAGTTTGGAATAGTTTTCAACTTCCTGAAGGGAATTTCTGCTGCAGTTCGGTAGGTAGCAATCTTAAACACATAGATGGATTTACAGCAGTGCAAGTAAAATTTCTCTTTGAGGAAATACTAAGACTTTTGTATTCAGTGTGTCTGCACTTGTCACTGCTGAAGATCTTTCAAGGGGCTCCATAAAAGAATTACCAAGCTCTCTTGGCAGTTGTCAGTTGATGTTATACTAAACCCATTGTTACTGTCCTGTTTGCATGAGTGGGCTTTGGATTGAGCTGTTACTGTGATATGCCTCAACCCTAGAATTTATTGCTTTTGTTATTAGAAAAATTATTTGAAACTAGATTGCCAGCCAGGGTGGCCGAGAGGTTCTAGGCGCTACAGTCTGGAACCGTGTGACTGCTACAGTCGTAGGTTCGAATCCTGCCTGGGGCATGGATGTGTGTGATGTCCTTAGGTTAGTTAGGTTTAAGTAGTTCTAAGTTCTAGGGGACTGAAGACCTCAGAAGTTAAGTCCCATAGTGCTCAGAGCCATTTGAAACTTAATTAGACTAGTATGACAGCTCTTTTTTTTTTTTTTTTTTTTTTTTTTTTTACAGACACTCCGAAAATATGACACCAAATATAGTGTTTCAGCTTTATCAGCATTTCTGCTGAGACTTATTGCACAATATTTTATTGACGTTATAAACAAAGGAAAGATGGCTGAGGAACTTTTGTGAAATACTTTTAATAATGATCCTCTTATCATGTGGAATGATATAATGTATGTTATTTTTAATTTTTTTGTATATGAATGGTTGTGTATCCATTTCCTTGTGTGATAAGGATAACAATTTGTGTATGCCATTTTATTTTACTTTAAAGTGTGTGTGTGTGTGTGTGTGTGTGTGTGTGTGTGTGTGTGTGTGTGTGTGAGAGAGAGAGAGAGAGAGAGAGAGAAAGAGAGATTAAAGGTCTTTTTTTAACTTATTTATTGAAGTGGGTGCTGTGTATTATATACACACATTATGAACGGAGATGTGTTTTAGGAGAAACATAGTGTATATGAATGAAAGTGTATGTAACTAGTTTTTTATACTTGATACAGTAATAATTTGTATATGGAGAACAATTTTTCACAGGATGCCTTAACTGTCAGACTGAATACTAAATATTAAATGACTTAAAAAAGATTCCTTTTTATACCATTGCATATTAGACAGTTGAATAGTATACGTGAAAGAATACATTTAAAAGTTGTATAGTATTTTGAACTGTTATTTATGGCTGTGTAAAAACAAAGTCTCCAAGAGGAGCTGTATAAAGATCTTGGCGATTGTATTGTCCAGCTTTTCATAAACTGCATATGTTCGATGTTGTCACATAAACAAAATAATAATGCCTTGTGTGAGAATATGTACAGAATGGAATTGCTTTTCAATTTGTATATAACAATAATACTAATTACACTACATGGAAATTCCTGTATTCTATGCTGTTAACAGTTCCCTTCTTGTGTCACACCAACAGAAAAATTCAAACACTTCTGCAGTCTTGTACTGTCATTATGTCACTGCATTTGGCCATGTAATTTTTTTAGGTCTTTTCAAAAAGGACCTTTTCCAGGAAATTTGATGGCAGTTGAATAGTAATCAAGACTACAAAATTTATGATTACACGTTACTGTTCCTTATATTCATATTTTCTGTGAAATATCTACCTCATGCATTGATTATTTTCACTGCTTAAGTGACTTCTTTCAAATCATAATTGAAATAAAGATAGTGTGTGGAAAATTTTATTTTAGCATAACATTGCCTTTTTAATAACACTTGTAGCTTCCAGAGGGATTGTGGGTGTATTGTTTCAAGGTTTATTTGATAGTTTGAGGAATACACAATCATAAATGGTAAATTTTTATTTGGTTGCTTTGTATAGTTACATCTCTTTATACGTAAATTTTCTTCTTTTCTCTTATTCAGCACAGATCTCAAAACTTGTAGCATACTGTATGAATTTGTGCCTCATCATAATCTGGTAAATCTATTTAACTCCTGTTTTCAGTGTGTTTTGTTACTTAATGATCTCTGATGTTCACAGGCTGAGAAGTAAGAGGCAGCTTGAGCCAGAGTATACCATTGATATATAATGGGAGTAACTTTTCACTAAATTACATAGTTTCGATTTTGCTATCCAATTCCAGTTTCATAACTGTTTCAGTAACTCTTCCTTGGCTGTCCATATGATGTACAAGCTCATTTTTCTTGTTTACAATGGTTCCTAATTCATCTAACAACAGATTTTCACACAACTTCCATTTTTCCTTTTTCTGACAGTCTTCAGTGACCAGTATATGTGAACTACTCTGTTTGATAGCTGAAATATTCCTTCTAAACCATGCTCTTTGTCAAGGATATTCAGCTGCAAATATCTCAGCAATGCATTTATTTGTTGACTATGTGAACATTTAGACATAAACATGTCTTCTGTTCTCCTATAATTACCACTTCCGTTACCTTTCATATATTTTTTAAAGCAATTCAGCCTGTTTATGTATTTTTTTTCTGCTCTCGTTCGAAGGTTTCTTGTTAATTTTGGCTGTAGTTGTTTATATTATCAGTAGTCTCTAAAATCTTTGTGGGGCTTCTTGTTGGGCTCAACTATTATGCTCAACTTTATGTTCTAGCGATAGTACTGGAGATGATGCTTTTATTCTCTTCAAGGATCATGACAAGACATTCTGGTCACCAGACTTTTCCATTCTGTCTGGAAGTTCTACTGTCACTAACATTTGTGACTTTACTTCTTAACTCACTTGGCAAAGTAGGAACAACACCTGCCCTCACTTCAGCGGTAAGGTTTTGCACACTGTCTGGTAACTGTTGCTGCCTCTCCTCTTCATCCTGTACTGGTTACTGAAATGCTAGTTGTATTTAAGTCTCATGAATTATTACTCCTCTCTCTATTAAAGTTGCCCTTAGTAGGAAACCATACTTTTCAAATTATGCTCTTTGAGTTGACAAGAATTTTCTCTTTGACATCTCTTAATGATGTTTGAGATTTTTCTGAATTGTCTCTCGAGTCACTGGACATGAACAGTAATCAGAGCCTGAATAAAGAGTTCTGCCAATCCATCTTTGGTTGAAAGAACCACACTTTTGCTGCCTTAATTTTCACCAATTCTTTCTAAATAAGCTGAAGCAGGTGTGAAACAAATGTACACTCAGAAGTTACACAGAAATAATCATTCAACCTGTGAGCCATCTTGACCACGCTAGAGATAAAACTTTAAATTTCTGCACACTGTATGGAGTCACACTTGCACAGCCATTTAAAATATAATAAATTAACTACCAACAGTATCAGATCACCCACAGATACAGCATTTCTCTTTGTTTGTTGTGCCCACTGTTTCACAGCACGTGAAACATAACATTAGGGTGTAAACTTCTGCTTCTACATTCATATTTTATAAGCTCTCAAAGACTGTGTTTGCATCTCTGTCCACATCTATATCCTGCAAACCACTGGGAAGTGCATGGCAAGTATTATATATGTATGTCACTACCCTGTTCTGTTTGTGAATGTGTGTTTACATTCATACATATCCTAATATCTCTGATTTTAATATTTTGTAGATGAGACTACCATATTCTCACAGTTAGATCCAAAGACTTTTCCAGTTGTCATTGTGGACGATAGCTCACATAGTCGATTAAGTGTGCTTCTGCCTAGATTTGAATATTGTTGGCAGCATTAAAGAATATCCTTTAAGAGCTTGATGTTTCTGGACAATTGCAAAATGCCTGAAACAAGTGGAAGTCCCTTGTAAATTGACAGTTCAGTAATTGAGTGACTCTCATTTTGAAGTCCTCTTAACCTGCACTTGTATCATGAGATTCACATTTGTACGTTTGCGCTGACTGTTTTGCCTTATCTGCCCTGGTTCTTTCGTACATGTTATTTCAACCAATTTGATAGCCAACTATTCCTGTGCTTTACATAATGAAGTAGCATTTCCCCACTCAGCAAAATTTTCACACTAAAGGAAGAGAGGAGGAGGAGGAGGAGGAGGAGGAGTTTAACTTGCCTTCTAAAAGTCTGCCGCTGAACTGAAATCGAGTAGCTCATTTACTGCCCTGTTCATTCTTCAAAGAAGACACATTTCATAGCAAAGAAATCTGTCATCACGGCACGGACGCCCATACACAGGGGCAAGTGGGATCCCCACGTTCCTCCCTGCTTCTCAGAGAAAGGAAAAAATGTAGTGAAGTGAGGTCTTTTTCTTTCAGGAAATTGATTTCAAAGTCAGTATTACATAGTTTTTTAACAGCCTTGGAACTGGATCTTTTTTGTGGATACTTATAAGTCACCATTTGTGTTCCAAAGTATAGAAAATACTCCGTACCACCAGGTCTTGGATCCCCCTATGAACTCTCATAAGAACACCCTTGCATTGTGGGATTGTGCTGGGTTTCCCGTTAGGCATACCTATAGGTGAGTCACACCCACTAATTAATGCCTTACGCTGCCTTTGTTACCCTGATAGCCAACTCCAAGTTTTTCTCATTCTTTCAACTTCCCTTTCTTTTCTCGCAGTAATCTGTGCTTCACCTTTCATTTTGCCGTTCATCGCCTTCAGTGACATTCACGTTACCCTTAATCATTTCTCGTCTACCGTTTGTCTTTAGATACGATAACCGTTCGAGCCGGTAGTTCCTGTGTTCGCACTTAGACTACTGGCAGTAGTTTTACATGGCTGGAGGTATGGGAATTTGGAATTTTATTTTAACTTACTCTAGTGCAGGAATTATTTGATGAAAATTAGTGCAGTTTTTGAGAATTGTTAATAACAGGAATCTGTTACATTTGAAATGTGCATATTCATTTTGAATGACCTTTTAGTCTGTTATTCCTTGAAGCAATCTTTGAAACAAATTTCTATGCCACAATCTTATCCCATGAGTTTCTAGCAGATCCACTAGGAAAGAGTGCCTGAAATTTTAATAGACACCCTCTAACTAGGAAAGAGTGCCTGAAATTTTAATGGACACCCTCTACTTTGTCAGTGGAATGGCCAATAAACAATAAATGTATTTTGCATTGAAATATTTAGTAGTATTCAAAATATTTTCACCTCTCACCTGTCTCTTTGTTTCTGTGCCGACACTTTACCTTTCTTCCCATTTGCTCAGTTTCTGACAAAGTACTTAATAATGTATCACCTCAGATTTCCTTATAGCTGACACTCCTGTGGCTAACAGGTGGCAGCGCAATAGAGTTTTATCTGTGAGATTCCAACCGCACATACATGGTTGGTATGCGAGAGGGTGAGTATCCTTTGCTGGCCTCAATCTCTGTGCATCCATTGTTGAGCTTGGTACAAAGGATAGAGAGCACTTCCTTCTCCCCTCTGACTCAATCCCTACCTCAGCCTACTCTTCCGAGAGTTCGTTGACTCACATGGTTCCTAGGTTTGCTCGTCATCCCCATTGTCTCCCAGACTCATCTGGTGCTCATTTCGGTCATTTATATCCAGGTGACCACAAATCTTCCACCTTTGCAATCTGATATCTCTAGATACCATCCTTATTCTCTCGTGTTGTTCTTCCTTTTGGATTGCATCCCACCCTTCACCACCATGTTAAATAAAAGTAACTGATTATTTTATCCTTTTCTTTTTTGTATCCATTCGTGTTTGATAGTATTGGCATTGTCCAGCATCTCAGCATACAAAAAATAACAGATACATGTGCACACAGAAGGTATCAGTTCTCTAAATGTTTTGCAGTTGCTTGTGCTAGGTGGTAGTGCAGTATTTTTCCTATTTTATTACCTGTAGAATTATGTATGTGAGCCTGGATTCACATATATTACCTCTGGTGTCACTTCAACTGTTGTTTCCTTTCCACTCCTGATGAGTTACGCTTGTTTCATATAAACCATATTCACTGTAGTATTTGGCTCTACTATTTAAGTCAAGTAATTTTTTGAACAACCTCTCATAGAGCTCTACTTCATACTAAAATGATATTTACTTTATTTTTGTCACTACATCCAGGAAGAAAAACTCCCTCCCCCCCCCCCCCCTTCTTCCCCCCTCATTTTCATACTGTATGGCCATTGTTTCTGTTGTGTTCAGTCATCTTGAGTTCATGCTTTCAAGCAGCTTCCCCTTTCCCAGTTTTTAGTCTTACAGCTTTTATAAATTACTTAGCCACCACTACATTGTTCATACCAATTCAGAGGAAGTGCAGATCACTAGGTCTATGTAAAATAATTATTTTTTTATTAACATCCATATTATTGTTTTTCTATCAGTGACTGTCAAAATAGTTGTGTAATTTGTTAAAGTATGAGCTTATATTGTGATTCATCATTGCTTATGTATATTACACAATTACTATTTATCCATAAATAGTAGCAATTGTTTTGTTTCATTGTTCTGGTGGATACTCACTCCCTTGGCCCAACTGTCTTGTCACCATGGTTTGTCCTCCACTATGTATCTTACTTTATTCCCAGTGCCCTAATTCCTGTTCATGTGCTGCTGAAAGAAAACTTAATTCCTCCTGGATGCTGTGCCTCTTGACTGCATACATTCATAAATCTTTTTTTTTTTTTTCCTTCATTGCTGTGGTTGGCCTATAATTTTAATACTTATGTTGCAGGCATTTTGTTAGTGTTGCTAGTGTTATACTGTCTGCAGTATAAAGCATGCAGAAAAATAGGGAACTGTAAACAGTAATTTTTGTTGCCTAACCAGTATGGTGTAATGTCTAATATGATGTGCATACTGCAGGGCTCATATTGTCCCTAAGAATACTGAACTGGGAAGATGAAATGCTTTATGTAAGCTGTTGTAAACACTGTGATAATAAAATTATTAAGTCTCACTACCTTGTTAAGCATTTTTAGCCCAAACCCCTCATATTATCCTTCAAGTACCCTTCATGTTAATCTATGTATAAGCTTATGTTTCACAATGTAAGTCAGTAGTGTTTCTATGAGTATCATCAGTATTTTCTATGGGAACTGCCTGCTGGAGTTTTATTTATTGGTGTGTCTTGAAGAGACAGAGAGAAAAGGCTATGATTTTGTGTAGTCGTATAAGAAGTGCAAGTTCAAAAGATACAGAATTACAGGTAGACTTTTATTAAATACTCATGTATTTAAGTGCTCTATATGTTCGCCTACTTATTTCTGCATCTGATGGTTAAAGTTTTCTGGCCATTTGGAAGAAGAGTTTATGAAGTTGCTGAATATGAAAAGCACGGAAAAAAAAACATCATTTTGACTACATCAGTATTTCAGTTGGATAATTTGGAACTCACAGCATAATTTACTGTTGAATGGAATTATTTGCTGGTTCAGAAAATTTCTCGTTGTCAGACATGAAAATATAAAAATAATAGATTTTGAATAAAGTGAAGAAACTATACTGAATAACATTCCTTACCTGCTTTAACATACATGTAACTATTTCAATAAATCTCAAGAACAATATCAAGTATTTTGCTAGATGTGATCAAGTTGCACAGAAAGACGAATTTTGAATCATATCATCATCATAGTACTCATTCTGTGTTGTAATTATCATTGCTACTGTTGAATGAAATAACTAAAATTAATCCCATTAACATATGGAAAATAAAAAACTTGTACATTTGATCTCTCAAACCTTAAGCCATTTCTGAGTGTGAAACATTAAAAAGAAAAAGGGTGGAAAGAGGCAGGCTCCGGCACTAATAATTCTGTTAAGTGTTTGTCATAATGCTTGCCTCATAACGTTTATCATTTCTACAGCCATATGTTGTGTTTTCATTCACTAAATATTGGACAAAGAGTGCAAAAGTACACTAGGGTGTTGTTCTCCTCTATGTGAATGGTACACTCCTGGAAATTGAAATAAGAACACCGTGAATTCATTGTCCCAGGAAGGGGAAACTTTATTGACACATTCCTGGGGTCAGATACATCACATGATCACACTGACAGAACCACAGGCACATAGACACAGGCAACAGAGCATGCACAATGTCGGCACTAGTACAGTGTATATCCACCTTTCGCAGCAATGCAGGCTGCTATTCTCCCATGGAGACGATCGTAGAGATGCTGGATGTAGTCCTGTGGAACGGCTTGCCATGCCATTTCCACCTGGCACCTCAGTTGGACCAGCGTTCGTGCTGGACGTGCAGACCACGTGAGACGACGCTTCATCCAGTCCCAAACATGCTCAATGGGGGACAGATCCGGAGATCTTGCTGGCCAGGGTAGTTGACTTACACCTTCTAGAGCACGTTGGGTGGCACGGGATACATGCGGACGTGCATTGTCCTGTTGTAACAGCAAGTTCCCTTGCCGGTCTAGGAATGGTAGAACGATGGGTTCGATGACGGTTTGGATGTACCGTGCACTATTCAGTGTCCCCTCGACGATCACCAGTGGTGTACGGCCAGTGTAGGAGATCGCTCCCCACACCATGATGCCGGGTGTTGGCCCTGTGTGCCTCGGTCGTATGCAGTCCTGATTGTGGCGCTCACCTGCACGGCGCCAAACACGCATACGACCATCATTGGCACCAAGGCAGAAGCGACTCTCATCGCTGAAGACGACACGTCTCCATTCGTCCCTCCATTCACGCCTGTCGCGACGCCACTGGAGGCGGGCTGCACGATGTTGGGGCATGAGCGGAAGACGGCCTAACGGTGTGCGGGACCGTAGCCCAGCTTCATGGAGACGGTTGCGAATGGTCCTCGCCGATACCCCAGGAGCAACAGTGTCCCTAATTTGCTGGGAAGTGGCGGTGCGGTCCCCTACGGCACTGCGTAGGATCCTACGGTCTTGGCGTGCATCCGTGCGTCGCTGCGGTCCGGTCCCAGGTCGACGGGCACGTGCACCTTCTGCCGACCACTGGCGACAACATCGATGTACTGTGGAGACCTCACGCCCCACGTGTTGAGCAATTCGGCGGTACGTCCACCCGGCCTCCCGCATGCCCACTATACGCCCTCGCTCAAAGTCCGTCAACTGCACATACGGTTCACGTCCACGCTGTCGCGGCATGCTACCAGTGTTAAAGACTGCGATGGAGCTCCGTATGCCACGGCAAACTGGCTGACACTGACGGCGGCGGTGCACAAATGCTGCGCAGCTAGCGCCATTCGACGGCCAACACCGCGGTTCCTGGTGTGTCCGCTGTGCCGTGCGTGTGATCATTGCTTGTACAGCCCTCTCGCAGTGTCCGGAGCAAGTATGGTGGGTCTGACACACCGGTGTCAATGTGTTCTTTTTTCCATTTCCAGGAGTGTATGTAGAAAATTATAACAGACTGTTCACTGGAACCACCAATCATGAGGTTCATACAAATTCTGTCAGTTGTTATTTCCCAGTGAAATTATGGGATAACCTGCCAACCCTTACAGCTTGATATTCAGCTTTTCTTGTTCCGTTATTGTCTGCTGTTTGTGTTCATAGGTTAATTAAATTATTTTCAGCCAAGAAGCTACAATAGTATCCACACCATCAATTTATTCACAGCACGAGCTATGGTATGGAGTTTTTAATTAGTATTTCATATCTAATTTACCCATTCAGTGGATGAAATTTGAAAAAGCCTCTCTTGGCAGTCGCCAATGGTATTTAATGAATGTTTTAACCAAATATGTCATATCTGAAACAGGTGGTACATGTTAAGTTGCAGAATTGGAGGTGTGTTGTATCCTTTTACAGAAAAATGAATGATGATTTCACCCTTTGGAGGATGGAATTTGTAATATCCTTTCTTAGTGGGTGCCATTATTACACAATGAATGTTCTGTCATAGTTTCATGTTTCCAAGACCAATAGTTTTGATTGGACATTGATACAGCAAGAAAACCTGGGACCCAAAGTTAACCCCATTAAGTGCTGAATTTTGAGAAATCGTTTCTGAGTGTGTGTCTAAACCACACAAAGAATGTTCTTTCTAAATATCACACATCTTGGACCAATTATTTAGGCTGAGGATAGATCCTTTGAAACTACATTATTATCCATTTAAGTGACTTAGCAGATAAATTTAACAAAATCAAACCGTGGAAAATCCAGGTTGGAATGGAACAATATTGTGAAAAGGAAAGTTGCTACTCACCATATAGCGGAGATGCTGAGACGCATATAGGTGCAACAAAAAGACTATCACAAATACAGCTTTCAGCCAGTAAGGCCTTCGTCAAAATTAGACATCAAACACACACATACACACTCATGCAAACGCAACTCACACACTCGACTGCAGTCACAGGCGTGTTGGTCGTCTAATTTTGACGAAGGCCTTACTCGCCGAAAACTATATTTGTGATAGTCTTTTTGTTGCGCCTATCTGTGTCTCAGCATCTCCACTATATGGTGAGTAGCAACTTTCCTTTTCTCAATATTGTTGAATTCTACAAAATGATTCCTCAGTGGTAGTCTACTATAAATAACAAATACTCTCACCAAATTTCATGTCTGTTGCATCAAGTTGTATCTGCAGAACAAAATTTTGAACCCTGTTTCACTTTGTTAGGGGGCTGACTTTTGTAAAATCCTTTCCTAACAGGTGCCTATGTCACACAAAGAGTGTTCCTTCTGAATTGCATGTTTCTAGGACCAGTGGTGTAGTGGTTCATTACATTAGTCAGTCGTTTCTCCCTTTATGTGTTAGGTCATTCATAAATACCTCCAGGGTTTCAGAAGAGGACTGCATGAATACTACAAGACATACATAAAATGTATACACATCACATAAAATGTATACACATCACTCTACAAGCTTTTAACTTGAATTACAAGTGCTCAGTATGGGCACTGTTTGTGACATGGCAAATGTCAATACACTATCAAACTCTTGCCGGATACTTCCCAATGCATAACGGTCAATATCAGCAAGTTCATTCACTATTCTTCTCTGCAACTGTTCCAAATTAAGTGGCAACCTGGGCAGGAAAACATGATCTTCAACACAACCTCATAAGAAGAAATCACTTGGAGTCAGATGGGCACATAGGCCACTGAAGAAGGGAAGAGTCATTGTGGGAACCACATCCGATCCAGTGTTGAGGCTGTTTGGCATCAAGTAATTGTGAATGTCTAAAAGAAGGTGTGGATGAGCACCTTCTTATTGCAAAATGAAGTCTCCACTATCTTGCTGCAATTGTCACAGTTTTCTTCACAAAGAAAAATGTCCTATATAATTTGAAGAGGTCATGTCAAGAATGTGTTCCACAATGTTATGTGGATATTTTGTGCTTCAAACACAGAGGTTAAGATAATCACCTTTACAAACACATGAAACATGGCTTTGTCACTGAAAACCATCTTCCATGAAAAACCAACTTCCTCCAGTAGCCACTGCGAGTCATTACAAAACTCAGAATGAAGCTGTGATAAGTAGTCAGCATTTATAACAACTGCAGCTGGCACAGTTTTCCAGCAGACCTCTGTACTGAATGCACGAGACAGTCATCTTCAGAATCTAGAGTTCTCTGCTCACACATCATAGATTTGTTTTGGACTCCAGACAAGTGAGTCCCAATTGTACTTTTTCCACCTACTCTGTTTGTGGTCCTGGCTATTGTGTTTTCTTTGCTCCACACAAGCAGCCAGTACAAGGAATGTGTTTACCACCCATGGATTGTTTTGACTATTGTAGCTTTTTCATGATACTTGGTATGTAACTGTTACTGAGTCATCACAGATGACTCACTTCTAGTGAAATTGAGTGCACAAAACATATGCATTTCTCCATTATACACCATACTCTGACATGCCTGCACCCCTCCCCTAGTGATGCAATCTGCAGTTTTGACACGGCACGTATTATGAATTGACACTTGGAGAGAAGCTCTATCCAGTGATGTGTGATTTCTTTAATTCTCATAGTTGCTGCAGTGTCATCTGAAACAGCGAAGGAACTTACTCGTAACTCTTAACATAGATGTATAGCTAACCGTGTGTACTGGAAAATTGCACCTGACTCTCAAAAGGCAGGGTACACTTATTTGTTTTATTGGAAATGAAGGTGAGTAAAGCAGAAAAGATGTGTGTAGACTATGGAGAAATTAGTCACTTTTTTCTTGTCTATGGGGAAGACAAGCAATGTCCATAAATGCTGCACTTTAGGAAATATTTACAAAATGAATGTGTATTATTGTAAGATAATCTGTGTGTTATTTTATTGTGTGGAAGGATGAATTTACCTGGAAACTCAATAGTTGTTGCCCTGTGAAATGCACAACACTATGCAAATACACAGCAAAATAACAACAACAACAATAGTAATTAAGTTTTGCAATATAGTTTTAAAACTACAGTGAATATGCTTAAAATTCATTATTTACAAGAATATTCGCCTGTATATTCCAAAATTGGTGGGTGATTTGGTTCGAGGACCCTTTACTTACAGAGTTTTGCACGATTACTATGACCCAAAAGAAGATAAACCACCTCGATTTGCAGTGGATATGGATGTATGCAACGTGATATGACTGTTGTCCCAGAAATGTTAAAACTTTTAAGGAAATGTGGTTGACTATATTTTCTGCTTCAGGGATTAAAATTGCAACAGTTATGGGGACCACTTTTCAGGTAATAAATCATAGATGCATATTTTTTCCAACTGCCTCAAATATATTTGACTGTCATCAATGGAAGGGAAGAAAATTAAAAAAAGAGCAAAAAAACTTAAAAATATAAATACATGAAGAGAAAATAATCTAAAAAAGGACAGTAGCACCATCTTGTCACACCCTGTCCATTGTTTTCAAGGGCACCATGTGAGTAATCTCCTATACTGCTTATTGATGAATGAAGAATCTCCATATCTCAGTGACAAGTGTATCCACAGCTTTGTCCATTGTCTGTTGCAAGTTGTTATGACTTCTTCATTTTTTACAAGTATTTGATTGAAATGCTAGCAGAAAATAGTTCATAGCTGACCACACATGTGTTGCAGTGTCAGACCACTGAAGTATTTGGACTAGTTTGATATCCATATTTTCCTGTCCTGTGCTGATCATTTTATCTCTTCATCATGACTACAGCCAATATTAACTACGGCCTTTCCCCATATTCTAATTTTTGTCTGCCTCAACCATATTTCTCCTCCAGTGTTCCTTTCAACATCAATTTAACTTTTCCTGGAAGCATTACAGGTGTCCCAATAATTTGTCCCTTCTTCTGGTTAGACAGCAAGTGCAATTAAAGCCATATTTGAAAGGATGGTGTTTCAAGCCCCATCCACTCATTGAGATTTATGTTTCCCAGAATCTTTCTAAATTGCATAAAGTGAATGCCAGTAGTGTTTCTTTGAAAAGGCGTGGCCAATCTCCTTCACCAGTCTGACCTTGTGCTCTGTCCCTAATGATAGTATCATTGACTGGTTTTCTTTTCTTCTTCAAGTCTTCCCTCATCTGTTCCTTTCAGAATTTATTTTGCACTATATTTATCACCTTAATTGTCAGCATTCTTCAGCACTACTACATTTCAGCTTCTTCATTGCTGGATTTACAGTCATCTACAATTTTGTTGCACATGATGTTGTGTTCTACTACTGTGTCATCACAAATTTTGACATCAAGCAAACTGTTATTCTCATTCCTGCTACTCTTCATCACCTTTGTCTTAGCTTCACCTATCCTTAAGCCATATCCTGTGTCGTAAGTTTGCTGTTAAATTCCTTTCAACAAGTCTTCTGTCTTCATTACATCTAAGCAGAAGGACAGTGTCATCGTATTATTATGTAAAATTGGATGTTACGATAGTTATGACCATGAAAATACAGCCAGTGATCTCAGCTTCTGAACTTGTTCAAATAGTGTTGTTACCTGAATATTTCAGTATCGTCCCCCTTCTTTACGTGACATGACGTTTTAGAAGTGGCTAAGCCAGAAGCTGTGTACAAGACTATTCATTGTCAACACAGTTATCCAATCATCAAAATGAAAAAAAAAGAGTGAAACGATAAGCCTGATTATTACTCAGTTAGTCATTGTCATTTGCTAATTGATGTAGTAGTTGAGACTCAGAATACTGCGTCACATATTGAGCTGTATGAGAATATTCCAACGGGTTCTCTATTGGGACCGAGGGAGGTAGTGCAGTGATTAGCACACAGGACTTGCTGGCCATCATGATTGAGGTATTCTGTGATTTACCTAAATTGCTTGATGCAGATGTCGGGATGTTTCCTTTGAAAGGACACAGCTGCTTTCCTTCTCCATACTTCGCTAATCTGAGCATGTGATCTGTCTGTAATGACCTTGTTGTCGACAGGACATCAAACACTAATCTCCTCCTCCTCTCCTTTGGACAGGGTCGCTGTGTTACTTTTAAGATTTCCGTTTACATAATTTATCAAAATAGCTGTGCCTGGTTTGCAGGTGGCCATTTTCCCTGTTTTACTGTAGTATTCAAGTCAGCCATCATCTATCTTGATACAGATTTGTCATTTAAATCACTTTTATTCCAAAAAATGAAAGTAAGAGATGCATACCAACAATATTTGTTACAGAAGATGAGCAGCCACTAACCAGCTGCTAAAACAAGAATAACTGGAGTACTGTCATTCATTATAAGTTATTTAAATAACCTGTCTCACATACACTCCTGGAAATGGAAAAAAGAACACATTGACACCGGTGTGTCAGACCCACCATACTTGCTCCGGACACTGCGAGAGGGCTGTACAAGCAATGATCACATGCACGGCACAGCGGACACACCAGGAACCGCGGTGTTGGCCGTCAAATGGCGCTAGTTGCGCAGCATTTGTGCACCGCCGCCGTCAGTGTCAGCCAGTTTGCCGTGGCATACGGAGCTCCATCGCAGTCTTTAACACTGGTAGCATGCCGCGACAGTGTGGACGTGAACCGTATGTGCAGTTGACGGACTTTGAGCGAGGGCGTATAGTGGGCATGCGGGAGGCCGGGTGGACGTACCGCCGAATTGCTCAACACGTGGGGCGTGAGGTCTCCACAGTACATCGATGTTGTCGCCAGTGGTCGGCGGAAGGTGCACGTGCCCGTCGACCTGGGACCGGACCGCAGCGACGCACGGATGCACGCCAAGACCGTAGGATCCTACGCAGTGCCGTAGGGGACCGCACCGCCACTTTCCAGCAAATTAGGGACACTGTTGCTCCTGGGGTATCGGCGAGGACCATTCGCAACCGTCTCCATGAAGCTGGGCTACGGTCCCGCATACCGTTAGGCCGTCTTCCGCTCACGCCCCAACATCGTGCAGCCTGCCTCCAGTGGTGTCGCGACAGGCGTGAATGGAGGGACGAATGGAGACGTGTCGTCTTCAGCGATGAGAGTCGCTTCTGCCTTGGTGCCAATGATGGTCGTATGCGTGTTTGGCGCCGTGCAGGTGAGCACCACAATCAGGACTGCATACGACCGAGGCACACAGGGCCAACACCCGGCATCATGGTGTGGGGAGCGATCTCCTACACTGGCCGTACACCACTGGTGATCGTCGAGGGGACACTGAATAGTGCACGGTACATCCAAACCGTCATCGAACCCATCGTTCTACCATTCCTAGACCGGCAAGGGAACTTGCTGTTCCAACAGGACAATGCATGTCCGCATGTATCCCGTGCCACCCAACGTGCTCTAGAAGGTGTAAGTCAACTACCCTGGCCAGCAAGATCTCCGGATCTGTCCCCCATTGAGCATGTTTGGGACTGGATGAAGCGTCGTCTCACGCGGTCTGCACGTCCAGCATGAACGCTGGTCCAACTGAGGCGCCAGGTGGAAATGGCATGGCAAGCCGTTCCACAGAACTACATCCAGCATCTCTACGATCGTCTCCATGGGAGAATAGCAGCCTGCATTGCTGCGAAAGGTGGATATACACTGTACTAGTGCCGACATTGTGCATGCTCTGTTGCCTGTGTCTACGAGCCTGTGGTTCTGTCAGTGTGATCATGTGATGTATCGGACCCCAGGAATGTGTCAATAAAGTTTCCCCTTCCTGGGACAATGAATTCATGGTGTTCTTATTTCAATTTCCAGGAGTGTATAAATAGTAGATAATGTTAAAACTAGAAGAAACATTCTGTAAACATATGACCAGAAACAATACTTTTTGGTATTCGGGCTATTCCGTCATGTATGTGTCTGCTGACTCTTCAGGAGATGCCGCCTTCAAATTTGGTTAGATCTAAGGGACACAATGCCCCCGTAGCATATACATGTTGTCAGTGGATGTGGGATACAGCACTATGTTCAAACATTCCCACAACCACAAATCTGAGATAAATGAGAAAGCCATGCTAATGGAGCTTCTCAACCAATCTGTCACTCATGAAATACTAGTATTTGCTTGTAACAATACGAGAGAAGGAAAGTTGCTACTCACCATATAGCGGAGGTGCTGAGTTGTGATAGGCACAATAAAAAGATTCACACAATCATAGCTTTCAGCCATTAAGGCCTTTGTCAGCAGTAGACACACATACACATACGCACACACACACACTCACGCATGCGCAACTTGCACACACATCTGCAGTCTCAGAGAGCTGAGACAACGCGAGCGGCAGCACCAGTGCGTGATGGGACTGGTGACTGGGTGGGGGTAAGGAGGAGGCTGGGGTGGGGAGGGAGACGGATAGTATGGTGGGAGTGGCGGACAGTGAAGTGTTGCAGTCTAGACGGAGGGCAGGAGAGAAGGTGCAGAGGGAGGAGGGGGTAAATAACGGAAAGGAGAGAAATAAAAATAAAAAGAAATTAAAAGGCTGGGTGTGGCGGTGAAATGACGGCTGTGCAGTGCTGGAATGGGAATGGGGAGGGGGCTGGATGGGTGAGGACAGTGACTAACGAAGGTTGAGGCCAGGAGGGTTACGGGGACGTAGGATGTATTGCAGGGAAACTTTCCCTGCTGACAAAGGCCTTAATGGCCGAAAGCTATGATTGTGTGAATCTTTTTATTGTGCCTATCAAAACTCAGCACCCCCGCTATATGAGGAGTAGCAACTTTCCTTCTCTCATATTGTTACATTCCATCCTGGATTTTCCATTGTTTGATAGTATTTGCTTGTGACGTTCGTGACATAGAAAATGGAGGGATGTCCAGTCAAATGTAAATTGCACCCATTGGCTTTCTGGAAAGGTAATGTTTTCATAGAGCATAGGTGGTCAACAGCTAAAGTTAACTTGTCTGGCAGATGTTTGACTCTATGAGTCTATCACCCATAACTCCTGCCCACTGATAGTAGAGTGAAACAGCCATCCTCATGTGGTTACTGTGGTAATTTATTATTCAGTGCTGTCTCAGAATCTGTTGGCTGAATGTTAATCTGGCTTGAAAGTGTGCACACACGGTCAGTGGGGAGTGTGGCTTATGCTTCCAGCATCTCTAGTTCTGTGCGTCTTGGTTTCAATATCGGCATCTGCTTCTCTCCACATTCAGTTCTCTGTATCCGACAGATGAACTAGGTGAGATCGACATTGACCCCGTGTCCTTGTTGCGAATGATACTTTCTCTGCAAATTGCTGGAACAACATGCCGAGCATGCTTCCAGATACAATTTGGCATACATTACATGTACCTGTCCGTTAATGTGGTTGGCTTAACCTTAGCAGGTCTACCAATTCCATCCTGGAATAATAAGACTGTTTCCCCGTTCACATTATTTGCATCCTGAGGAAAAAATAATATTTTTCTGATCCTTACACAATCTTAAAATGGCATGTACAGAATGGCTGGTGTAGATTGACAGTTGTCTACCATGTCAGACAACAGCATCACAGTGAGATGAGTAAAACAGCCTACACAAGTACCGACCATTCTTTTTTTTTCATTTTTTTGATAATTATTACCAGATGGTTATAATTAAAGTACAGCTAATCATAGAGTCCCAGTGTGAGCCATAATTATCATATGGCAGCGAAACTTGGTAGATATGCTAATGCGTTAATGCGGAACCAATTGACTCTGGGAAACAAATTGTTCCAGTTGTGGCCATCAGGTGTAAATCTAGTGCTGTTCACTGCTTGTATTATGATGTGATACCCACACTGTCATTTGACAAGTTGTAAGGTGAGTGAACAGTATGGCTATTGAGAAGAGAGATTGTGCACTGTTGTTGAAACTGTTTTATGCAAATGGCAGCCATTACACAGGTGCATTGAGAGAGTATCACCATCTGAAGGTCTCAGGAGGGGCCCGGTGTTGTTATATGGTTCAAAGATTATGATGATGAATTTTGAAAACATCGCTGAGCTTGGTGTAGCACCTGGAAGAGAAGGCCACCTATCCCGGTGGCAGTTATTGAGAAGGTTGGAAGTTACTGACAAGGTTGCTGTTGCTGTAAATGACCGTGCACCATGTGCCCGGTTAGTGCTGTTGCTCGTGCAATGTCACACAAGTTGTCCATCCCATGGTCAACAGTATGGAAAATATTTTGTCTGTTTTACACTAATATCTATATAATATCCAAATAGTGCAGCAACTGAAACCTGACAATCCACAGTAACATTCTGAATTTGCTCTTCAGTTTCAGGCGTAGACTGAAGTTGATGGCAAGTGGCTGGGCAATATTCTGCAGAGTGACGTGGCACATTTTACACTACAGGGTGCAGTGAATACACAGAATTGTCGAATTTGGGGCACTGTTAAATAGCATGTTGCGCATGAAGAGCCATTGTGCTTGTCTTAGGTGACTGTGTGATGTGGATTCACAAGCACTTTAATTCTCAATCTACTGGAAGAAAATACACCCGGTGGGCCTCTCACGTATACTGTGCTGTCTGCACATTATCAAAACCTTCTGTTACAGCAAGTAATCCCTGCTTTGGAAGAACAAAACTGTGTTGCACCTCATGTCACTCACACAGTCAAATATCTGCTAATTGCAGCCTTCAACAAATGTGGTATCTCCAGAGGTTTTCCAGATGCATGGTCTACAAGATCACCCAATCTGAATCCATGTGACTTTGGATTCTGGGTACATCTAAAAGAATGCGTTCACCAGGGACACATTTGATTTCTGCCTGCTCTGAAAGCTCGTATACAGGAACACATTGTTCAGATTCCACAGGAACTACTGCGCACAACTTTTAATCGTGTCATTTCATGGCTGCAGTGTCTCGTCAACATCTGAGCACCAGATTTGCAACAGGTGGCCATAATTGGAACTAATTTTTTTCCTGTGTAAATCAGTTCCACATTACTGCATGGACTTACCTGCCAAGTTTCGCTGCCATGTGCTAATTATAGTCCACAATGAATGTTAATTATAGCCATCTAGTATTTCCTGTAAGGAGTGGAACTTTTTAATACACAAATTTCTTGAATATGTGTCACATGATCCAGAATTTTGAGTGACTGTATCCTTCGGTATGTATCTGTTCTGCACTTTTCTTTTCTGTTAATTTCATTCATTCATTGTATTCAGTGGATCCCCTCTAGGAGGAGAGCCTTTATAGACACAGAACAAGTCAAGGTGTCCTTTAACATGCAAAATACAGAAATTTAATCAACAATAAACTGTCACTCCACTGCTTAATGATATTCATGCATGTTAGAAAAATTTAATCAAGTTAATTAAAAAGAAAGTTGCTGTTGTGAAAAAACTTGCTGCCTCATCAATTATATTACACAGTTTGTTTATCTCCTGTTGGTAGCTTAAAATGTGCTTGATTATACTTTCACCTATAAATACATATGTAACTATATGGTCCCAGAGATCTTTTTAAGCCTCAGAGTAACTGTGTCTGGGTTTCAGGCAGGATCCCCCATCTCGTTCGATGCCGAGGCACTATTCTGATACCATCAGAGCGCCTCCGCAATGCTGACAGAGTATAGGGGGAATTCCAAGTGGGCTGAGGTACGAACAAAAATTTGGATAGAGGAGGGAGGCATGCTAGGTTAGTCTGTGCACTTGTGCAGAGCCACTGTGGCAGGATGGCGTAGTGGTTAGCACATCTGCCTTGTGAGCGGCAGACCCGAGTTTGGGCCTCGGTACAAATTTTCATTCATCATTTTAATCTCCATAAATACACTCCTGGAAATTGAAATAAGAACACCGTGAATTCATTGTCCCAGGAAGGGGAAACTTTATTGACACATTCCTGGGGTCAGATACATCACATGATCACACTGACAGAACCACAGGCACATAGACACAGGCAACAGAGCATGCACAATGTCGGCACTAGTACAGTGTATATCCACCTTTCGCAGCAATGCAGGCTGCTATTCTCCCATGGAGACGATCGTAGAGATGCTGGATGTAGTCCTGTGGAACGGCTTGCCATGCCATTTCCACCTGGCACCTCAGTTGGACCAGCGTTCGTGCTGGACGTGCAGACCACGTGAGACGACGCTTCATCCAGTCCCAAACATGCTCAATGGGGGACAGATCCGGAGATCTTGCTGGCCAGGGTAGTTGACTTACACCTTCTAGAGCACGTTGGGTGGCACGGGATACATGCGGACGTGCATTGTCCTGTTGGAACAGCAAGTTCCCTTGCCGGTCTAGGAATGGTAGAACGATGGGTTCGATGACGGTTTGGATGTACCGTGCACTATTCAGTGTCCCCTCGACGATCACCAGTGGTGCACAGCCAGTGTAGGAGATCGCTCCCCACACCATGATGCCGGGTGTTGGCCCTGTGTGCCTCGGTCGTATGCAGTCCTGATTGTGGTGCTCACCTGCACGGCGCCAAACACGCATACGACCATCATTGGCACCAAGGCAGAAGCGACTCTCATCGCTGAAGACGATACGTCTCCATTCGTCCCTCCATTCACATCTGTCGCGACACCACTGGAGGCGGGCTGCACGATGTTGGGGCGTGAGCGGAAGACGGCCTAACGGTGTGCGGGACCGTAGCCCAGCTTCATGGAGACGGTTGCGAATGGTCCTCGCCGATACCCCAGGAGCAACAGTGTCCCTAATTTGCTGGAAAGTGGTGGTGCGGTCCCCTACGGCACTGCATAGGATCCTACGGTCTTGGCGTGCATTCGTGCGTCGCTGCGGTCCGGTCCCAGGTCGACGGGCACGTGCACCTTCCGCCGACCACTGGCGACAACATCGATGTACTGTGGAGACCTCACGCCCCACGTGTTGGGCAATTCGGCGGTACTTCCACCCGGCCTCCCGCATGCCCACTTTACGCCCTCGCTCAAAGTCCGTCAACTGCACATACGGTTCACGTCCACGCTGTCGCGGCATGCTACCAGTGTTAAAGACTGCGATGGAGCTCCGTATGCCACGGCAAACTGGCTGACACTGACGGCGGCGGTACACAAATGCTGCGCAGCTAGCGCCATTCGACGGCCAACACCGCGGTACCTGGTGTGTCCGCTGTGCCGTGCGTGTGATCATTGCTTGTACAGCCCTCTCGCAGTGTCCGGAGCAAGTATGGTGGGTCTGACACACCGGTGTCAATGTGTTCTTTTTTCCATTTCCAGGAGTGTATATTGTGAGGACAGTCCTGTTTACAGTACATTACTAATGGTGTAGCTTTACAACAAACACTGCTGCTTGCCATGTAATTAATAAAACTTTTCAGTCACTGACTCTAGATATTAAGATGCTTATTTACTTTCCATGTCTGGGAGAAAGATACAACACTTTCCCTCTCCAGAATTCTGCAACCTTTCTTAACTTTACAGTGGCATTGAAGACATCTTTCTGAGTAAAGGATTTGTTCTGGTATGCTGCCTTGTGTGATCTGTAAGGTTTTCTTGGTGTGATTGATTAATGTTTTGCTTCTGGGTGTTCTGCTGCCAGAGCTCTGCAGAACACCCAAGAGCACACTATTAATATTGGTAGGAGGGTGTGTGTGTGTGTGTGTGTGTGTGTGTGTGTGTGTGTGTACTGCTCCGCAGATGCATGTACCATCCTCCTCGTACCTCACGAGACCAAATCTGTTCTGCACCTCGAGCCACTCCAAGTATTGTACTATAGATGTTATCGCTGATAATTTCTTCCCTTGGAGTGAAGCCCTATTGTTTAAGAACACTTTCTTGCCACAAGAAAATTTATCTGACATCTGGCTTGCACTTTAATGGTGATATTTGCTGCAAAAAACTTTTCCTGGGCTTAATGTGACATCCTGAAGGTGTATAATATTGTACATCAGTTGTTTTGGGTTTTCAGTCTGCTTCTTCCATTTTGTTTCTCCTGGTACTCTGTGTCTTGTAGGTGGGGTTGCAGTGTAACGGTTGAAGCGTACGTCTTTGGATTGGAGTCAGTCTGAGACACCTCGTAACTAAGTGGACTAACTTGTTTAAGGCTGCATCCATATGCCTGGTGTGGACCAGCACTCCCCAGACTGTTGGTTCGTACTCTCAAACAGAGAAACTGATCCCCAACGCTGACAGGAGAATCTTGGTATTTGCTCCCCATGTAGAAGTGACCAGCTTTCTTGAAATGTTGTTCCTGCTGCAGTTTGTGCCTTTCAAACCCATACTGTGTGTTCCAAAACGTAGTATGTGATGCAGAGTAATTTCCAGCTATTTTGGGGTGCCACAGTGCTGAATTTCCGATCCTCTCCACTTAATATTCAGTTTTCTTTTCTTTCTTTCTGGATTGTGCTTGAGAAGGTTTAGATCTTAATATTCTCCCATTTCAGGTACGCTGCTTATTTTGACTCAACTTTCTCAAAGGTCCTCCCTAGGGCTGTCACAGCTGTGTCACCTTCATAGACAAACTGTCTTGCACCTGGAAGATCTGCCTGATCATTCGTATAGATGTAGAGAATCGATGACAACACACTGCCACAAGGTAGTCTGTTTTTCTGGTTTCTCCAATGGCTCTCCTTGTCTTGCAGCATTACACAGAATCTTCTGCTGTGGGGCGTGTCTCTAATTATGTTTGTCAGCCTGAAATCTCTTCTTATCTCAGTCACACTCATCTTCGTTGCTATAACACTTCCCTGGTTGTAATCCTGCTTGTTCTGAAATCATATTTTCATTCAAACTTGATAAAATCTCTCAAAGACTTTATACAGGTGACACAAAAGTGAGAGCAGATGAAAATTCTTTGGATCTTTTTCCCAGTCTGAGACTGGTACGTCGTGTCCTTCTCTCCATGGCTTAGGTATATGGGCAGATTCAACATATTCGTTTATTAATTTAACTAACAACTTTTGTCCAAAATTGTTCATTTGCTCTGTTCTTATATCATTTGGACCTTCAGCTCTGTTATTTTCCATTTGCGTAATGGCAATTCTCGACTCTGTTGTAAAAGGCAAAAATAAAAGTTATTTTCCTCAATATACTGTGTTAATCTCTTTGCTTGTAATTTTTTCTCTGTTTTAATATTTTTAAGTAGTTGGTGAGCTATTTAATTTGACATTACTAGGGTGGGTTCCTCTGGTGGTTTTTTGCATCATGACAGATTTTTAATTAGTTTCTATGCCCTTATACTGTTTTGAACCATATCCAGGTCAGCTAAAATATTGGACCATTCTTCTCCTGCAATTAGCTCTTTACCTTCTGAAATGGTGTCTTTAGCTAATGGGTCTTTTTCATATTGATCTTGATAGATCTTAAGTATGCTTACTGAGACTTGGTTGAAGTTGGATTCAGATCATTTGTAGAAAGAATGGCAAAAGAGATACATTTTAATTTTCTGATTTGGTAAGAATTTCGAATTTCTTGCCTAATATTTGATAGGAGCTTGTTAAATATCTTACAACCACAGTAAGTAACTCCATTCTGAGCCCTGGATGAATTGAAAATTATTTTTGTGGCTTCTGTATTGTGACTGTGTATACTGCAGTTCTGTTGAAATTGATTTTTATTATCAGCAACAAAAATCATTAAGGGCTAAATATATTGGGAAGTGAGTGTAAGGATTCCAAGATCCTTAAAAAGGCTTTTGCCAAATGTGTGGTTATCTATTTTACACCGTATTCTTACTGCTTGCTTCTACTGAACAAATACTTTATTTGCTTTAGATGCACTGCCCTACCATAAGACAGTAGAGAGTGAAAATATGCAAAAGAAGTCAACATTCTTGTGTTTAGGTCAATGCAATGAGAGCTACTGCAGATAGAGTGTGGAGGTTATGAAGTAAGAGCAGGCCAGTCCAACCACAGTGAGAGTGGCTCATCTCACTTGATAACAGTTGTGAAGTTTTCGAATATGTGTTGGCTTTTAAAATTAAGATGCCTGCTGATGACCACCACATACGATTGCCCTGCATATTTGTTCCCCTGCATATTTGTTCACATCTGACACTTCAGATATAAAAATTTAGAAGCAACTTTGACCTCACATCTTTTAAATTTGATACAGTGATTCTCTCTCTCTCTCTCTCTCTCTCTCTCTCTCTCTCTCTCTCTCTCTCTCTCTCTCTCTCTGCCCCCCCCCCCCCCGCACCTCCCACACCCACTTGACCCTTTTAAAGAAGTCAGTATTCCATACAGCCAACATGAAGTAAAGACTGCTTTAAAAAAAAATTATAGTGGCTGAGGATTCAGAAGCAGCAAAGTCTGGTGTGGCAGTTGAAGATAGCAAAACAAAAGCCACAGTTTTAAATTTTACATTTAAGAAATCATTCATGCAGGAGAATCATACAAGCATATCACTGTAGGACCATTGAATGGACTCCCATATGGGCAGTCACATAATAAGCATCCCTAGTGTAGAGAAACAAGTGGAAAGAGTTGAAAGCAAATAAGTCACCAGGTCCAGATGGAATCCCAATTCAATTTTCCAAAGCGTAATCTATAGCATTGACTTTTACTTGGCTTACATTTATCACGAATCTCTCACCAAGCACAAAGTCCCAAGTGATGGAAAAGCGGCTCAGGTGGCTCCTGCATATAAGGAGAGCAAAAGAATGGACCAGCAAAATGACAGATTAATATCCCTAACATTCGTTTGCTGCAGAAACCTTGAACACATTCTCAATTCGAATATAAGCATGAATAAAAAAAAAAAAAAAAAAAAAAAAAAAAAAAAAAAAAAAAAAACAACAACAACATTGCTTGTGTGAAACTCAGCTTGCCCTTTTCTCACATGATATACTGTGAACTATGGATGAAGGACAACAAAGACTCCATATTGGTAGCTTTCTGGAAAGCACTTGACACATTAACCCTATTGCAGGCTGTTAAAGAAGGTATGGTGACATGGAATAGATTCACATATATGTGAGTGGCTTGAAGATTTTTTAAGTTATATAAACCAGTATATTGAACTTGACAGTAAGACAGAGAGACAAGAGTATCATCAGGAGCGCCACAGGAAAGTGTGACAGGACCACTATTATTCTTGATATACATCAATTATGGGACAGCAGTGCCCTATAGTTGTTTGCTGATGATGCTATGGTGTACCCTAAGTTGTCAAAGTTGAGTGACTGTAGGAGGATACAAGATGACTTAGAAAAAATGTTGATGTGATGAGTGGCAGCTAGCTCTAAATATAGAAAAATGTAAGTTAATGCAGACAAGTAAGAAATGTCCAGATACTGCATTAATATTGTCCTGTTTGACACAGTCATGCCATTGAAAAATATTTGGGCGTAACATTGCAAAGTGGTATTAAATGGAACGAGTACGTGAGGATTGTGGTAGGGAAGGCAAGTGGTCAATTTCAATTTATTAGGAGAGTTCTAGGAAAGTGTGGTTCATATGTAAAGGGGACCACATATAGAACACTAGTGCAACCTATTCTTGAGTACTGCTTGAGTGTTTGGGATCTGTACTAGGTCAGATTTAAGGGAGACACAAGCAGGTCAGAGGCAGGTGACCAGATTTGTGACTAGTAAGTTCAAACAAGATGGAAGTGTTACAGACATGCTTCAGGAACTCAAATGAGAATCCCTGTTCTTTTCAAGGAACACTGCTGAGAAAATTTAGAGAACCATCAGTTGAAGTTGACTGAATAACAATTCTACTGCCTGCAGCATACACTGTGCATAAGGGTCATGAATATATGAGAGATTAGGGCTCATGTGAAGGCATATAGACAGCCTATTTGTGAACAGAAAGGAAAGGAAAGGAAATGGCTGCCACATCCCATACGGTGGATTGTGGAGTACCTGGACAGATGTAGATGTAGAAATGGTCATTATTGCAGCCACCATGGACTGATACACACACACACATGCTAATGTGATATTTTGAGGCCTGATGACTGTCTTTTAGATTGAACCTGGCAGCACAATACAGAGATTCACTTTTCAGCATTTGGTATGGTTTCCAAAATTGCTTTTGTACACACATTTTGCCTGAAGTAAGAAATATTGTTTGGTTGGGCATTCATGAAGTAATTTCATGTAAATACAAAACTTTGTAAATTTGAAAAAGAGGTTGTGGTGACTGACAGATCTGTTGCAACACAGTCAGATAAAATATAGTATTTTTTAAGCAGAAGCAAAAACAGCAACATTACACACACATTTACCTTCCCCATATCTCACATCCACATTTACATTTGGTCCTAGGCGCACAGAAAATGGACTACATATGAAAAGGCAAACTTTATCTACACAATATTGCATTGAGGATGGTTTATACATACCTTTATTTGTACCAAATTATGTAACACACATAGCATATATACAACATTATAACACTGACAGAAAGACTACCAGTGATGTGTGATGATAAAAATAATTTTTACATTTATGTGTTGATTACTTACACACCATATGTACATAAACATATACAAATAAACAGCTCTATTCATATAATTAGAAAACATACATAGAAAATAAAAAATAGCTACTGAATTAACTATAAAAAAAGGAATGACTTCAATAACATAATAATACAGTAACATCGAACATAAGAACAAGTAATGGGGAAAGAAACAAATTTATTACACAAAGATCATCTGTAATAAGTACTGGCCTGGAAGACTTACTGATTTTCATAAGGTATTGTCATCGTACACTGTGAAATATAAAGTATATGACTGAATGTAGTCAACAAAATTTGTCTTCTCAAATATCACATTTCATAATTTGTATCAGGGGATGCATTCAGAATGTAATATTTCTTATTATACTGAACAGCAGAGCTTTCTGTATGGAGAACAGACAGTATTATTTTCTTGCTACAGTGGTAAATGAAAATATAAGTTGAAATTAAAATCTGTTCCACTTTTTTCTTGTCAAACAGGTTCACAGTTGTGCTGAAACAAATAACAACCTTCCATTCAAATATACTGGCAGACAAAAATAATAATTAAACAAGTATTACATAAATGTCTGAAACTTCTATTCCTCTCTGCTTGTTTATAACATAAATAGTCAAAGAATAGCCTAGGGATGTGTTCATTTTGGGTGAAACATGTTCTTGACTGATATTTCAGTATAACTTACATTGCCTGCAAATGCACCAGAACACACATGTAGCACCAGGTTAACTCCAAACAACAGCCTTGTCTGCGGCATCAAACTGTGTAAATCAACAGTTCATATCTTAGTTCATTTGATTTATAAACAGTACAACAGATTCTCACAGTGAAAACTGGAACAGAATGTAACGGCTGCATTTCTCTTATGTTAATTTATACTAGTCCATCTTCCTTTTTATTCTTCCACGAGCCATCTCTCAGTTGAGCACGCAGTACTTTACCAGATGGATTGCGTGGAATTTCACTGATAAACTCTACACCGCCAGCAAGGCGTTTATAACGGGCGACTCGGGGAGTTACGTGTTCTTCGACAGCCTCGGCCGTCAACTTCTGCTCAGATTTGAGTACGATGAATGCCTTTGGCACCTCTCCACTAATCTCATCTGGCATACCGACCACTGCAACATCTGCTACTTCAGGCAACTCCATGATGATGCTCTCGAGTTCTGTTGGTGACACCTGAAATGGAAAAGGTCATTACATTTGTGTCAGAGTTACAGAGAGCAGTGGGTTGCAAAGAAAATGTATTACATTGTACAGCACTATGGAGAAGAGTTTCAGAGTACTATCTGCTCACATCACATTTCTTTTATTAATACTGGTTTTGCTCATATACTATCTGATAAGAAGTATCCACACAGCTATTAGTGGAAATTAATACAAGAGGGGTCCACTCTTCACCTCTATGACAGCTCGAACCCTGCTGCAGGCACTTTTAACGAGGTGTCAGAATGTTTGCGGAGGAACAGGATCCCATTCTTCCTCGAGAGATGAAAGTGGAGATGGTAGCGACATTGGATGTTGGGGTCTAGAGTGAAGTCAAGATTCTAACTCATCTCGAAGGTGTTCCGTTGTGTTCAGGTTGGGACTCTGGACAGACCAGTCTCTTTCAGCAATATTGTTGTCCACATAGGGTAGCCTCACAGATGTTGCCTTATGACCGAGAGAATTGTCACACTGATACGGTCATTCTCTCCAAAGGGTTCCTTTACTGTACATAGTACTGTAAAACAAGTTCCATACCCTTCCCACTACTGCTATTCTACTAACACCAATATACTACCTGTTATTATACTGGTGGGTCCACCTCCTGTGACATCTAGTGGTCAATTCCACATTACATAGGTGTGGGCAGATACATTTGATCAGATAATGTACCGTTGTACACCATTCTTGTATTTACACTTACATGTCAGTGTAAATGGAGATATTAATCAATGGACAGAGAACTAGCTAGGCATATCTTTCAGTTACTAACTATTTACAAGCAAGAATATAATATTTTTCTGCAAGAAAAATGAAATTACAGTTTTGTTTAAATAACTACAGAGGCTTCCTTACTGTATAATATACAACTATAGGAAATCAATTGTTATCTGCAGAACAAGAATACAAAAATTCAGACAATTTATGAAAGGGTAGGATTAAAATATACATTTTTTTTTTTTTTTTGCCGTTGCTACATTGTACCAGACAACTGGCACAGATAACAACATTTGCAGAAAGTATGTAATATATGCCATTGGTTTTGAACACACATTACCACACAGAGAAAGTTTTGAGAACAAAAGACAATAAAAAATCTGCTTTTATTCTGTATCAGAATTTTTAAATTTGCTAAAACAGTAATTTTCCTTCAAAGATAAGTCAGTCAGCTACATGTAGAATGTAAAAATGCTTATTTATTTTACTTTTTTGTTTATTTTGCATGTTATGTTACACTGACTTGCCCAATAGCACTAGTACATAAACCTCTACAGTATGCTAAAGCTGGACCAATAAATACACACCACAAATGATCCAAATGAAATCGAGCCCCCACCAAAATGCTGACACTTTGAAATCAGTTTCCTGATAGACTTTAAATAAACTGTAGTAATATCCACAGGCTTCCGCAGAAATTTTTCCAGGAGGGGACAAGATTGGAAACTTGTCATTTTTTACATAACTGACTCAGTGAGTCTGAAAAAAGTTATTCTCCAAGAGCTAAATTTGACATGTATACAAGACTTACTGTACCCCAGACGCTTGAAACTTATCTGTTTAGTGTCTTTAAGGCAGAGCACATTGGTGATTACACTGTAAGAATATTCAGTGATACATGCAAAGTACTTCTTTTTATGTTATATGGATGCCAGTTTTTGACTTAATGATTTGAAATTACATTTTTATATGATTAAATCCATGGTATCTGCCAAGTTATGATGAAGAAAATACCAACAAAAATAAGTTGGATTCAAACCGAAAATTAAAAATCTGAAATAGATAAAAAAGTGGATATGATAAAGAGAAAATATCAACAAAAATGTCACAGTAATGCCCCTCAAAATGGAGAAACGGGGAATAAACATTTAAAAATGCTTATTCAAGTTTTACGCCATATATAACACTCTTTTTGATCATAAAACTTAATGTGTGTTCATGTTAATAGATTTATTGTGTTACTTACATGATTTCTGTTTTTTAGTGTAGACTTGAATAATGAATTTGAACAAAATGTGTTTTTGAAAGCTGCATGTTTTTGGGGTTGGTTAGGTAAGGTGTAGGCCAAAGCCAGTAGTCGGCTAGATGGAGGTGTGAAGCCTCTGAAAACTATCCTCATATTTGCCAGAAGAATCAACTTTTAGCAGCCTACGACTGCTCCAAGCTTATCTTCGCCTCTTCAGTTTTTCATATTATTGTGCAGCATGCCAACTGGAATGCAGAATACGAGGGTCATTGCAAAAGTCACAGCAACTATTTTTTGTCTCAGAAATGGCAATGAATTATGCAAATGGAAGATTAGTTCATATGTAGGTATTACATGTATGGAGATGGCTGAACATGCACGCACGCACGCACGCACGCGCGCGCGCGCACACACACACACACACACACACACACACACACACACACACACACACACACACCACCACCACCACCACAATAAAGTTCATAAATACATAGTACAAGAAAAAAAGATGAAAAAAAGTTTATCATTGCAAACGTATTCTACTGCCAATTGTAACTGTACACAATAATACTTTCCTAGGAATTCAACTGGATAAAAATTTATCATCGGGCTCATATATACAGAACCTTGCAAATAAATTAAATAGCCGAACATTTTCAGTGAGGATATTGTACAACGCTACCAGTATGGTGAAAAGTAGTATAACACAGATACATTGAGTCATTAATAAGGTAAGAAACTGTATTTTGGGATAACTCAAACCATGTGTGTGGAATATTAAGCCTTCAGAAAACCATCACTAGAAGTATGCGCAATGCAGGATGAAGAAAATCACATTGCCCATTCCTAAAAAACCTAAGTATATTATGTGTTCCCTCACTATACATCTATGAGCTGATTATCTTTGTGCACAGTAACTTTGGTTTATTTGTAGCAAGCCATTTTCAACATGATTACAACACCAGAAATCAAAGTAATTTTATGCTGCCCATCCACTGTTTAAAACTTCCTGCTAAAACCTCCACAGTACATGAGAATGAAAATTTATAACAAAGTGCAAGGAAGAGAATTGCTCAGTGCAAGTTTAAAACCTAGAGTAGAAATGCTACTGTTCAGTAGAAGAATTCATGAATGATGACCTGAAAGGATTTGGCACAATTTTGCATGAATATAGTGACAACTAAGAAAACTCAAGTTGCATAGTGATTGCTAAAGCTATAGTGTTTTTCGTCTTAGTTGGCAATTTTAAATCCTCTGTTTAGTGGAGTTGCAGGCAGTGAATGCTAGTAATTTGCATGGATTGTGTGATGAATAACTAATCTGTATCCATACTCCCCTCCCTTTGCAGATGCCTATCGTTAACACTCATCTATAAAATTGGAGATAAGCAAACAACCTCCAATTACAAACCTATATCAATCTCCAATCTTTTTGAAAATGTTTGAGAAAGTGGTCTTACATAGAATAGTGACTCAATTAATGGGGCAGAATTTGGTAAATGCTGTAGAATAGTGATTCAATTAACGGGGCAGAATTTGGTAAATGCCACTCAATTCAGCTTTTGTTAAGGGTCCTCCACAGAGAAAGCAATATGAGACCTCGCAAATTAAGTCTTGACAGAGATAAACAAGAAAAATTATACTGTTGGAATATTTTGTGACCCGATTGAAAAAAAAACAAAAAACAAAAAACAGTGGGTATCGTTGACAGTCTGTGTCACAGGCATGAAAACAACTTCAGGAGGGAAAAACATAACATGCGGAGTGTCACAAGGATCAGTAATGTGTCCACTGTTGTTTCTAACACATACATAAATGATGTTCCAATGACACTAAAGGGCATTTCAGAAACTCTGTTTGCTGGTGACATATAAGCATACTAATCTGGGGTCCAATCTCAACCTTAGCATATGTAGCTCAAACGATCACTGTATGGGCTTGCACTTTCATTCTTAATCTTGCGTAGACTCATACCAGATGATTTAAAACAAGCAAAAATTACCTGCTAGCCTCTGAAAGTATTTGGTATTTGTATGGAGTGTAGCCATGTATGAAAATGAAACATGGACGATAAATAGTTTGGACAAGAAGAGAATAGAAGCCTTTGAAATGTGGTGCTACAGAAGAATGCTGAAGATTAGATGGGTAGATCACATAACTAATGAGGAAGTATTGAATAGGATTGGGGAGAAGAGGAGTTTGTGGCACAACTTGACAAGAAGAAGGGATCGGTTGGTAGGACACGTTCTGAGGCATCAAGGGATCACCAATTTAGTATTGGAGGGCAGCATGGAGGGTAAAAATTGTAGAGGGAGACCAAGAGATGAATACACTGAACAGATTCAGAAGGATGTAGGCTGCAGTACCTACTGGGAGATGAAGAAGTTTGCGAAGGATAAAGTAGCATGGAGAGCTGCATCAAACCAGTCTCAGGACTGAAGACCACAACAACAACAACAGCCTCTGAATTAGATATTAGCAGTCATATACAAAATGAACACCCTGCATAAAATTCCTTGGAATCCAGTTAGCATATTCTGCCATTAGAAGCTTTTCTCGGTGTGTTTACCTAAACACAAGGGCGTTGGTCTATTTTGGATATTTTCAGTCCTTGTTGCCTTATGGAATTATTCTCAGAGACAGTGCACCGGTTTTAATTGCTAACTATAAAATTATCTGTGATCTGCACAATCACAATAAAAGACAGAAGAGTAATTTTCATGTAGACTTTGACATTTTGTCTTTGGCACAGAGTAGAGCTGTGTACACTGGTGAGAAGAAATTCAACAAGCTCAAGCTCCCACCTGACATAAAGAAAGAAGATGGACATCTCTACCAATTCCAAAGAAAAACAGAAACATGCCTCACTGGTATCGCAATCTATAGAGTCAAGAAATGAAAAGTTCTGTTACCTACATGGCAAGGGAAACTGTTTGTTGAAAAGTTGTGTGACAAGTAATAACGTACTGTAAATAGTACTCAGTATTTACAAATGTAGGTAAATATTTTCTTTAAGAATAACATTGTAATTACAGAAGCTACCAACCAATAGCAGATGAAAAGCAGCTGTCTACTAAACCTGAGAAATTTGCAGTTTCTCAAAATAGCAGCTTTAGTTGGTTAAATTTAGTTGGCATCATCATGATTATTTTGCTACACCACGAAGATGATGTGCTACAGACACGAAATTTAATCAACAGGAAGAAGATGCTGTGATATGCAAATGATTAGCTTTTCAGAGCATTCACACAAGTCTGGCGCCGGTGGCGACACCTACAACATGCTGACGTGAGGAAAGTTTCCAACCGATTTCCCATACTCAAACAGCAGTTGACCAGCATTGCCTGGTGAAACATTGTTGTGATGCCTCGTGCAACAAGGAGAAATGCGTACCATCACGTTTCCGACTTAGATAAAGGTCGGATTGCAGCCTATCGCGATTGCGGTTTATCATATCGCGACATTGCTGCTCGCGTTGGTTGAGATCCAATGACTGTTAGCAGAATATGGAATCGGTGGGTTCAGGAGGGTAATACGGAACACCGTGCTGGATCCCAAGGGCCTCGTATCACTGGCAGTCGAGATGACAGGCATCTTATCTGCATGGCTGTAATGGATTGTGCAGCCACGTCTCGATCTCTGAGTCAACAGATGGGGACGTTTGCAAGACAACCACCATCTGCACAAACAGTTCGACGATGTTTGCAGCAGCACAGACTATCAGCTCGGAGACCGTGGCTGTGGTTACCCTTGACGCTGCATCACAGACAGGAGCGCCTGCGATGGTGTACTCAATGACGTGCCTGGGTGCACGAATGGCAAAACACCAGTTTTTTGAATGAATCCAGGTTCTGTTTACAGCACCATGATGGTCACATCTGTGTTTGGCGACATCGCGGTGAAGGCACATTGGAAGCGTGTATTCGTCATCGCCATACTGGCGTATCACCCTGCATGATGGTATGGGGTGACATCGTTTACACGTCTCGGTCACCTCTTGTTCACATTGACAGCACTTTGAACAGTGGATAAAATTTCAGATGTGTTACAACCTGTGGCTCTACCCTTCATTTGATCCCTGCGAAACTCTACATTTCAGCAGCGTAATGCACGACCGCATGTTGCAGGTCCTGTACAGGCCTTTCTGGATAGAGAAAATGTTCGACTGCTGCCCTGGCCGACACATTCTCCAGATCTCTCACCAATTGAAAATGTCCGGTCAATGGTGGCCGAGCAACTGGTTGTCACAATACGCCAGTCACTACTCTTGATGAACTGTGGTATTGTGTTGAAGCTGCATGGGCAGCTGTACCTGTACACGCCATCCAAGCTCTGTTTGACTCAACGTCCAGGCGTATCAAGGCTGTTATTACGGCCAGAGGTGGTTGTTCTGGGTACTGATTTCTCAGGATCTATGCACCCAAATTGCGTGGAAATGTAATCACATGGCAGTTCTAGTATAATATATTTGTCCAATGAATACCCATTTATCATCTGCATTTCTTCTTGGTGTAGCAATTTTAATGGCCTGTAGTGTACTATAAGCATTAAGTTTCTTGACATTCTGTGTCCTTTGTTAGTGTGTACCCCGAGTCATTCCACATCCCTGGATGTACTCCTTCCTCTTCTTCTCCTCAATGGAGAAGTAGCTATTTGCGTTGATCTAACTAGATTACCTGATGTAATTAGTAAGATTATCTGACAAAAGGCATCTGCCAATTGTCTGACTCCTCCACCTACAAGATCTGCCACACTGATCCTTTCCCAGAAGTCCAGTATAGCCTCTGATCCCGAATCAAAACCTTAGACACATCCCAGAATCCCTCCCCTGACAAAATTCACTAATCTGACAGTACTGGACATCTCATTCTAGCTAATTACTGTGCTCCCACCAAAAGAATCTCCACTCTTACTGGCCGACACCTCCAACCGATTGCCAGTATCCTTGCCTCCCACGTTAAAGATATGAACACTTCTTTCACTGAATGTCAAGATTCTCCAAACCAATATCACCTGGATCTCTACTTATCACTGTTGATGTAACTGCTTATACACCAACATTCCACATGCCTGCTGCTATCAGACACTTCTTCTCCTGATATCCTCCCAACTCCCAACTCACTACCCCATTCCTTATAAATCTGACTATGGTTAGGCCACTGGCAGAACATCCCTAACACTTCAGACAGTGGTCCTGTGTAGCTCTCCTACAACTCAAGGTTACATGTGGTCATCCAATAAGCAACCAACACAGTTAACAACAAACAGCTGGATAGCAGCACCAGAAACATGGCCACCTGACCCTTAACAATAACTACACCTTCACTCATAACTACTTCTCCTTTGATGGGAAGATACAAAAACAAATCTGCAGCATGGTCACAGGAACCCTCCTATGCCAAACTGTTTGGCGGCCGCATAGAGCAGTGGCTCCCAACCTTTCTGTGACTACAACCCCTGGGTACAATCAGATATAAGCTGGTAACACCTCCCCCCCCTTCCCCCTCCACTTCCAACACCATCACCACTTAAGCACTAACTAAATGAAAAATAATTTTCTTTGAACTCTTATTTTCAAAATGATGAAGAATAAATAATATTTAGTTTCCATAGGGACTAATGAGTCATTGAGCCATTGGTACAGCTTATAATAATAACTGTTTTTTATATTTGTTTGTACTCAGTCATTGTACAAAACAGATAATGCTCCAAATCTATTCAGTTCCTCATTTTTACTTTCATTGCTATCATAATCAAAAATCTAGTTTCACTTTGCTAGAATCATTGCTGAAGGATTTCCCAGTGCATCACAAATGCTCCTTACAACTCCTTCTCGGTACATTAAGTTAGCTACTCACATTGAGGGTACGCACTTTTTACAAAACACGCTTCCCCTGCACCACTCCTCTCCTTAGCAACACTTGCTTCGCCTGCACCCTGTGCCCCAATTAAAAACAACCAAGTTAAAATGTATGCACTGTATGTCATTGTTTGTAAATGACTTGATTGCCACACTACTCCTTCTAAGCTGGCAGAAATTGGAATACATCCAGGCTGCTAATGCTTCACATCTTACCACTATAATAATAATAATAATAATAATAATAATAAATGAACGGCACTATTCTAGCCCTTACGTCGACACTGTTTTGTTGTGCAATTTATGGTCTATTGCAGGAATTGTCCAGAACTTGGAGAAGAGATTTTCATGATATATATATATATATTTATTTATTTATTGTGTCTGTATATGTGTGTGTGTGTGTGTGTGTGTGTGTGTGTGTGTGTGTGTGTGTGTGTGCGAGTGTATACCCGTCCTTTTTTCCCCCCTAAGGTAAGTCTTTCCACTCCCGGGATTGGAATGACTCCTTACCTCTCCCTTAAAACCCACATCCTTTCGTCTTTCCCTCTCCTTCCCTCTTTCCTGATGAGGCAACAGTTTGTTGCAAAAGCTTGAATTTTGTGTGTATGTTTGTGTTTGTTTGTGTGTCTGTCGACCTGCCAGCACTTTCATTTGGTAAGTCACATCATCTTTGTTTTTAGATATATTTTTCCTACGTGGAATGTTTCCCTTTATTATAACCATATACACTCCTGGAAATTGAAATAAGAACACCGTGAATTCATTGTCCCAGGAAGGGGAAACGTTATTGACACATTCCTGGGGTCAGATACATCACATGATCACACTGACAGAACCACAGGCACATAGACGCAGGCAACAGAGCATGCACAATGTCGGCACTGGTACAGTGAATATCCACCTTTCGCAGCAATGCAGGCTGCTATTCTCCCATGGAGACGATCGTAGAGATGCTGGATGTAGTCCTGTGGAACGGCTTGCCATGCCATTTCCACCTGGCGCCTCAGTTGGACCAGCGTTCGTGCTGGACGTGCAGATCGCGTGAGACGCCGCTTCATCCAGTCCCAAACATGCTCAATGGGGGACAGATCCAGAGATCTTGCTGGCCAGGGTAGTTGACGTACACCTTCTAGAGCACATTGGGTGGCACAGGATACATGCGGACGTGCATTGTCCTGTTGGAACAGCAAGTTCCCTTGCCAGTCTAGGAATGGTAGAACGATGGGTTCGATGACGGTTTGGATGTACCGTGCACTATTCAGTGTCCCCTCGACGATCACCAGTGGTGTACGGCCAGTGTAGGAGATCGCTCCCCACACCATGATGCCGGGTGTTGGCCCTGTGTGCCTCGGTCGTATGCAGTCCTGATTGTGGCGCTCACCTGCACGGCGCCAAACACGCATACGACCATCATTGGCACCAAGGCAGAAGCGACTCTCATCGCTGAAGACGACACGTCTCCATTCGTCCCTCCATTCACGCCTGTCGCGACACCACTGGAGGCGGGCTGCACGATGTTGGGGCGTGAGCGGAAGACGGCCTAACGGTGTGCGGGACCGTAGCCCAGCTTCATGGAGATGGTTGCGAATGGTCCTCGCCGATACCCCAGGAGCAACAGTGTCCCTAATTAGCTGGGAAGTGGCGGTGCGGTCCCCTACGGCACTGCGTAGGATCCTACGGTCTTGGTGTGCATCCGTGCGTCGCTGCGGTCCGGTCCCAGGTCGACGGGCATGTGCACCTTCCGCCGACCACTGGCGACAACATCGATGTACTGTGGAGACCTCACGCCCCACGTGTTGAGCAATTCGGCGGTACGTCCACCCGGCCTCCCGCATGCCCACTATACGCCCTCGCTCAAAGTCCGTCAACTGCACATACGATTCACGTCCACGCTGTCGCGGCATGCTACCAGTGTTAAAGACTGCGATGGAGCTCCGTATGCCACGGCAAACTGGCTGACACTGACGGCGGCGGTGCACAAATGCTGCGCAGCTAGCGGCATTAGACGGCCAACACCGCGGTTCCTGGTGTGTCCGCTGTGCCGTGCGTGTGATTATTGCTTGTACAGCCCTCTCGCAGTGTCCGGAGCAAGTATGGTGGGTCTGACACACCGGTGTCAATGGGTTCTTTTTTCCATTTCCAGGAGTGTGTGTGTGTGTATATATATATATATATATATATATATAGGGAAACTCTTTGTCTTTAAATACGTCTGCTTGTGTCTGTATATGTGTGGATGGATATGTGTGTGTGTGCGAGTGTATACCCGTCCTTTTTTCCTTTTTTCCCGGGATTGGAATGACTCCTTACCCTCTCCCTTAAAACCTACACCCTTTCGTCTTTCCTTCTCCTTCCCTCTTTCCTGATGAGGCAACAGTTTGTTGCGAAAGCTTGAATTTTGTGTGTATGTTTGTGTTTGTTTGTGTGTCTGTCGACCTGCCAGCACTTTCATTTGGTAAGTCACATCATCTTTGTTTTTAGATATATATTTCCTACGTGGCCCTCTATTTTTTTATATATATATATATATATATATATATATATATATATATATATATATATATATATATATATATATAAAAAAAAATAATAAAGGGAAACATTCCACGTAGGAAAAATATATCTAAAAACAAAGATGATGTGACTTACCAAATGAAAGTGCTGGCAGGTCGACAGACACACAAACAAACACAAACATACACACAAAATTCAAGCTTTTGCAACAAACTGTTGCCTCATCAGGAAAGAGGGAAGGAGAGGGAAAGACGAAAGGATGTGGGTTTTAAGGGAGAGGGTAAAGAGTCATTCCAATCCCGGGAGCGGAAAGACTTCATTTTTTTGTAGGATTAGGATCACTTTTCTTCGTGGCAAAGTGATACTTCCAGCAGAGAGTACGAGTGTAGGACAGTAAATCTTTGATGAGGGCTGTCTGGTTGAATCTGGGAGTGGGGCTGAAGGTGAGGCCTTTGGATAGGACAGAGGTTTCGGATTGGGAGAGAGGTTTGGAGGAAAGGTTAACTACTGAATTAGGGTGTTGTGGTGCTAGATTGTGTTGCTTGGAATTTTGAGATTTTGGAGGGAGTGGAGCTGGAAGTGGGAGATTGAGTAGATGGGAGAGACTGGGTTTGTGTGCAATTTGAGGTGGTTGAGGTTTGCTGGAAAGGTTGTGAAGGGTGAGTGAGTTGCCTTTCCGGAGGTGGGAAACCAGGAGATTGGATAGTTTTTTGAGGTGAAGGGTGGCATGCTGTTCTAATTTGCGGTTGGCCTGTAGGAGGATGCTCTGAATAGCCGGTGTGGATGTGGGAGAGGAAAGATTGAGGACTTTTATTAAGGATAGGAGTTGACGGGTGTGTTCATTGGCTGAGTTGATGTGTAGGTGAAGGATTAGGTGGGTGAGGGCAATGGATTGTTCAGATTGGAACTGGTATAGGGACTGATGGAAAGAAGGGTTGCAGCCAGAGATGGGAACTTTAAGTGTGAGGCCTTTGGGGGTTATGCCAAATGTCAGACAAGCCTGAGAAAATAAAATATGCGAGCATAATCTGGCTAGGGTGAAGGCATGTTTGCGGAGGCAATGTAAATAAAACTTAATGGGGTCGTTGTGGGGGTGTTGTGAGGGTGACATGGTATTAGAAGGTGGCAAGTGTAACATGAGGTTGAAATGAAAATGAAAGATAAAAATATATGGGGAAAGATAAGGGTGAACTAGAAAGTAACTGGAGATATGGTATGAAAAAAGGCGAAAAAGTGTTGGTTAAGTTGATCCTGTGGTGAACTTGGGTTGTTAGACAGCGATGTGCATGAAGGTTAGATGGTTGTGTTGCCGCGAAAACACGTTAAAGGACGGAGAAATTCGGGAAAATTTCGAAAAAACGTGTAAATATATTAAAACGAGTGGTGTTGTGGTGAAAGATTACGAAAATGTGGGTTACAATTGTCTGACGAAGAAATAATGACGTTAAAACCTGTGGGGAGCGGCTAAAAATGATCAGTGATGTGCGAAAAACAGAAGTGGAAATAAAGTAAAAGTTATTGAACTAGCCGAAATGGTTGTTTAATACGTGAAAGCAGCTGTTATTGAACTAGAAACGATGGATTTTATAGCAGCGGTAGTGTTGAAAGCGGAAAATAAAAATTTTTTTGGTTATGGTTTGGAAGTGGGTTACGTATTATTGAGTATATATAGGCGGGATAAAATTGTATTACGGTAAAAAGGGGAAGGTGAATACAAAGTGAGACTACTGGTAAAAACAGAAAGAGAAAATAAAGAGAAAATAAGACGACAGGAAAGATTTCGAAATGCAACAGCGACAATAACAAATGTAATTGTTGGGTTCAAATTAATGATATGGTTATAATAGAGGGAAACATTCCACGTAGGAAATATATATCTAAAAACAAAGATGATGTGACTTACCAAATGAAAGTGCTGGCAGGTCGACAGACACACAAACAAACACAAACATACACACAAAATTCAAGCTTTCGCAACAAACTGTTACCTCATCAGGAAAGAGGGAAGGAGAAGGAAAGACGAAAGGATGTGGGTTTTAAGGGAGAGGGTAAGGAGTCATTCCAATCCCGGGAGCGGAAAAGGGAGAGGGTAAGGAGTCATTCCAATCTCGGGAGCGGAAAGACTTTCCGCTCCCGGGATTGGAATGACTCCTTACCCTCTCCCTTAAAACCCACATCCTTTCGTCTTTCCCTCTCCTTCCCTCTTTCCTGACGAAGCAACCGTTGGTCGCGAAAGCTAGAATTTTGTGTGTATGTTTGTGTTTGTTTGTGTGTCTATTGACCTGCCAGCGCTTTTGTTTGGTAAGTCACATCATCTTTGTTTTTAGATATATTTTTCCCACGTGGAATGTTTCCCTCTATTTTATATATATATATAACTTTTATTGTCATTGATGTATGGTACAAAAAATGAAGTATATGTACAGTGAGTGGACTACGAGAGGAAACTGTAATCTCCATTGTAAAGTGTCACTCATTAATGTTAGTAAAAATCTAACAATGGAAAATCCAGTGTGGAGTAATGACAGTATAATGAAAAGATAGATTGCTACTCACCATATAGAGGAGATACTGAATCACATAAAGGCACAACAAAAAAACTGCTAAACATCTGAGCTTTTGGTCAAAGAATCTTCTTCTAAAGGAAAAAAACTGCCTCAGGCCCCTGAGGTCAGACTGCAAGCAACTGTGCCTGTTGGAAGAAGCAGTCTGTGGGTGGCTGGGTTGAGGAGGAGACTGGGGCATGGGGAATGGGGGGGGGGGGGGGAGGGGAAGGTAGTAGTGGAGGGGTGGAGGAAGAGGTTGTAGTGTGTAGTGCTGCTTCTGGGAACACGCAAGGACATGGTGGGGCAGGGCAACACTGACTCTCCTTTGAGTCAGTGTTGGGCAGGGCAGGGGGAGGTTTGAGGGCAAGGAGAGGGAACGAGAGCGGAAAAGATGAGAGAAGCACAAGAGGGGAAAGAAAGAGACTAGTGAGTGCATTGGCGGAATAGTAGGCTGTGTAGTGCTGGAGTGTGAGCAGGGAATTAGACAAGTAAGTGGAGGATAGGAACTACCAAATGTTGAGAGCAGGAGGATTGTGAGGGCCTTTGTTAGCCCTTGTCTTTCACCCACTTGTACCCTTCCCTGCTCCCACTCCAGCACTACACTATCTTCCATTCCAATGAGTCAGAAAAGGTTCTCTGAGACCAAAGAAAAGATTGTCAGATCAGATCAAATGTCAAAGCCATGCTGATTGTTTTTGTTGACTTTGAAGGATTAGTTCATCATGAATTTGTGCCATGGGAACAAACTGATAATCGATGGTGCTATCAGAACATGTTGGAACACCTGTGAGAAAATAAGAGAAGGAAACTCTCTGAAATGTGGCAAGACAATTCGTGGCTCTTGCATCACGATAACATATCTGCAAGGATGAAGATTTGCCATGATACACGAGATAAAAGAAAATTCGCAGACAGCACTTTGCGCGATCCAGCAAGAGACATACCGAGACTGCTTCTGGAAGTGGAAACAGCATTGGGAGAGGCATATTGATTGTGGAGCAGAGTATTTCGAAGGCAACCATGTACAATAAGTAAAAGGTAAGGGCAGAAAAATTTTGTGAATATAGTTTCAGAATTTTTTGAACAGACTTCGTAACATAGTTTCAGAATTTTTTGAACAGATTTCATATACCATGATTACATAAAATTGCTACATAATTATTCACACTGTATTTTGCTAAACAGTTTTCAGGCTTCTAGAGATAATGGTATAAGTAGTATTTGGGAAAACATTTTATTTTAATTGATATTAATGACTTAAGGGTTATATAAACCATGAACATATAAAAATTTGATCTCATTAATAATTGTTTTTTTAAGGTTGACATACAGTGTTTAAAAGTCCTCATTGTTGTCTTTCTGAAGCAAATATTATTTTTTCTGAAAACTGTGTGGTTCAAAAGTTATTTCTATTCAAAATTATTACACTCTAGAATGTTCTACTACCTTAAAATGTAATACTTTTCAAAATTTAGTATTATAGTTTTGTAGCCCTAATTTGTCCAGTTTCAAAAATGTGTTTATTCCTATAATAGTGCATTCAGTTGTAAAATTTTCACATCAGAAAACCTGAATTTCCATAAAATTCTTTGGGGGTTTTGTAGCTCCAAGTGCACACCAAAAGTTCTGTCTCATGAAACAGAACTATTATTTGTATTAATTTAAGGGTCTTAATTTAAGGATATTCACCCCCGCCCCCAAGCACCTTGCTGATGGTGGGGAGGCTTGCGTGCCTCAGCGATACGGATGGCCGTACCATAGGTGCAACCACAACGGAGGGGTATCTGTTGAGAGGCCAGACAAATGTGTGGATCCTGAAGAGGGGCAGCAGCCTTTTCAGTAGTTGCAGGGCAACAGTCTGGATGATTGACTGATATGGCCTTGTAACACTAACCAAAACAGCCTTGCTGTGCTGGTACTGCGAACAGCTGAAAGCAAGGGGTAACTACAGCTGTAATTTTTCCCGAGGGCATGCAGCTTTACTGTATGATTAAATGATGATGGTGTCCTCTTGGGTAAAATATTCCAGAGGTAAAATAGTCCCCTATTCGGATCTCCGGGCGGGGACTACTCAGGAAGACGTTGTTATCAGGAGAAAGAAAACTGGCGTTCTATAGATCAGAGCGTGGAATGTCAGAACCCTTAATCAGGCAGGTAGGTTAGAAAATTTAAAAAGGGAAATGGATAGGTTAAAGTTAGATATAGTGGGAATTAGTGAAGTTCGGTGGCAGGAGGAACAAGACTTTTGGTCAGGTGAAAACAGAATTATAAATACAAAATCAAATAGGGGTAATGCAGGAGTAGGTTTAATAATGAATAAAAAAAAATAGGAGTGCGGGTAAACTACTACAAACAGCATAGTGAACGCATTGTTGTGGCCAAAATAGACACGAAGCCCATGCCTACCACAGTAGTACAAGTTTATATGCCAACTAGCTCTGCAGATGATGAGGAATTGATGAAATGTATGATGAGATAAAAGAAATTATTCAGGTAGTGAAGGGAGACGAAAATTTAATAGTCATGGGTGACTGGAATTCGAGAGTAGGAAAAGGGAGAGAAGGAAACGTAGTAGGTGAATATGGATTGGGGGTAAGAAATGAAAGAGGAAGCCGTTTGGTATAATTTTGCACAGAGTATAACACAATCATAGCTAACACTTGGTTCAAGAATCATAAAAGAAGGTTGTATACATGGAAGAATCCTGGAGATACTAAAAGGTATCAGATAGATTATATAACGGTAAGACAGAGGTTTAGGAACCAGGTTTTAAATTGTAAGACATTTCCAGGGGCAGATGTGGACTCTGAGCACAACTATTGGTTATGAACTGTAGATTAAAACTGAAGAAACTGCAAAAAGGTGGGAATTTACGGAGATGGGACCTGGATAAACTGACTAGACCAGAGGTTGTAAAGAGTTTCAGGGAAAGCATAAGGGAACAATTGACAGGAATGGGGGAAAGGAGTACAGTAGAAGAAGAATGGGAGATCTGAAGGATGAAGTAGAGAAGGCAGCAGAGGATCAAATAGGTAAAAAGACGAGGGCTAGTAGAAATCCTTGGGTAACAGAAGAAATATTGAATTTAATTGATGAAAGGAGAAAATATAAAAATGCAGTAAATGAAGCATGCAAAAAGGAATACAAACATCTCAAAAATGAGATCAACAGGAAGTGCAAAATGGCTAAGCAGGGATGGCTAGAGGACAAATGTAAGGATGTAGAGGCTTGTCTCACTAGGTGTAAGATAGATACTGCCTGCAGGAAAATTAAAGAGACCTTTGGAGAGGAGACAACCACTTGTATGAATATCAAGAGCTCAGATGGAAACCCAGTTCGAAGCAAAGAAGGGAAAGCAGAAAGGTGGAAGGAGTATATAGAGGGTCTATACAAGGGTGATGTACTTGAGGACAATATTATGGAAATGGAAGAGGATGTAGATGAAGATGACATGGGAGATACATACTGCTTGAAGAGTTTGACAGAGTGAAAGACCTTAGTCGAAACAAGGCCCCGGGAGTAGACAACATTCCATTAGAACTACTGACAGCCTTGGGAGAGCCAGTCCTGACAAAACTGTACCATCTGGTGAGCAAGATGTATGAGACAGGCGAAATACCGTCAGACTTCAAGAAGAACGTAATAAATCCAATCCCAAAGAAAGCAGGTGTTGACAGATGTGAAAATTACCGAACTATCAGTTTAATAAGTCACAGCTGCAAAATACCAACACGAATTCTTTACAGACGAAGGGAAAAACTGGTAAAGCTGACCTCAGGGAAGATCAGTTTGGATTCCATACAAATATTGGAACACATGAGGCAATACTGACCTTACGACTTATCTTAGAAGAAAGAGTAAGGAAAGGCAAATCTATGTTTCTAGCATTTGTAGACTGGAATACTCTCTTTCAAATTCTAAAGGTGGCAGGGGTAAAATACAGGGAACAAAGGGCTATTTACAATTTGTACAGAAACCATATGGCAGTTATAAGAGTTGAGGGGCATTAAAGGGAAGCAGTGATTGGGAAGAGAGTGAGACAGGGTTGTATCCTCTCCCCGATGTTATTCAATCTGTATATTGAGCAAGCAGTAAAGGAAACAAAAGAGAAATTCGGAGTAGGTATTAAAATCTATGGAGAAGAAATAAAAACTTTGAGGTTCGCCGATAACATTGTAATTCTGTCAGAGACAGCAAAGGACTTGGAAGAGCAGTTGAATGGAATGGACAGAGTCTTGAAAGGAGGATATAAGATGAACATCAACAAAAGCAAAACGAGGATAATGGAATGTAGTCGAATTAAGTTGGGTGATGCTGATGGAATTAGATTAGGAAATGAGACACTTACAGTAGTAAAGGAGTTTTGCTATTTGGGGAGCAAAATAACTGATGATAGTCAAAGTAGAGAGGATATAAAACGTAGACAGGCAATGGCAAAGAAAGTGTTTCTGAAGAGGAGAAATTTGTTAACATCGAGTATAGATTTAAGTGTCAGGAAGTCATTTCTGAAAGTATTTGTATGGAGTGTAGCCTTGTATGGAAGTGAAACGTGGACGATAAATAGTTTAGACAAGAAGAGAATAGAAGCTTTCGAAATGTAGTGCTACAGAAGAATGCTCAAGATTAGATGGGTAGATCACATAACTAAAGAGGAGGTATTGAATAAAATTGGAGAGAAGAGAAATTTGTGGCACAACTTGACTAGAAGAATGGATCGGTTGGTAGGGCATATTCTGAGACATCAAGGGACCACCAATTTAGTAGTGGAGGGCAGCGTGGAGGGTAAAAATCGTAGTGGGAGACCAAAACACTAAACAGATTCAGAATGATGTAGGTTGCAGTAGGTACTGGGAGATGAAGAAGCTTGCACAGGAGAGCTGCTTCACACCAGTCTCAGGACTGAAGACCACAAAAACAAGGATATTCAGTTACTTGGTAACCACAACAACGTACATGCCTAAGTGAATTTATATCCTATACTTTTCTGTCTTTTCCAAAAATTTAATAGCTTTATATTCCAGTATTTTGTAATTTTTATCCTATGCACATCTTTAAATAAGCATCTGTCACAAAGTCAGTGTCACTTGGCAGCTTGCATTCAAAGAGTGAAATTACTATATTAGTATCTATTGCCCTTTGTGACTTTCTGTTAGACCACTGATAGACTATGACGCTTAATGATCTGTGTTGTTAAATCTATATAATTTATTGCAAGCGAGGTGATTAATATGACTGTGTTCAGTAATAACAAATGCGATGGAAATGAAAAGTGAACTTCGGAATGTTGTCTTGAATTAAGTAATAACTGTTTAAGACACCTAGTAATCATCTAGAGGATAGGGTTAAAAGAAGAGTTATCAAATTTGTGTGGCATCCTAAACAGGTTGGTTAAGTTCCAGCCATGCAGAACCAGCTGCAAAGGAGTACTAACCTCGTCAGTCATCATCTCAAAGTGGATCAACTGAAATATATCTTTCACCAGGACTTACACCTTATACTATCATACCTGGAAATGAGGGATATCCTACTCACAGTCCTCATTCTTCTCAAACTGGTATTCCACTCACACCCCACCCCCCTCTACCAAACCCACGCAATATCCTAATCTGTCCTTACACTGCACCCATTCCCAAACAATTACTACACAGGTCACATCCCTGTGAAAGACCCAAGTGTGAGATCTGTCCCATCACCCACTCAGCACCTCCTACTCCAGTCCCACCACAGGCTTATCCTATTCCATCAGAGACAGGGCTACCTACGATTGCAGTTATGTCACGTACCAGTTCTGCATAGAACTTCATGTGGGCATGACCACCCACCAGCTGTCCACCCAACTGAATGGCCAACAACAAACTGTGACTGAAAGCAGAGCTGACCACCCATTGGTGCAACATGTTGCTGCACATGTCCTCGATGTGAATGAGCACGTGTCCTCGATGTGACTGACTGCTTCACAACCCGGGCCTTCTGGATCCTATTCTCCGTCGCCAGCGTCCCAGAATTACATATATGTAGGATTCTTGGGTTTCTCCTGGCGTATTTGATAATCAAAATACTACGAACAAACAGAGGGAGTCGCCATGGGTAGCCCACTCTCACCGGTGGTAGCGAATTTGTACATGGAGAACTTCGAGGAGGAAGCCCTGTCATCATCCGAATGGAAACCTACCTGCTTTTTCCGTTACGTGGACGACACGTTCGTCATCTGGCCACATGTTATGGATAAACTCCTTGACTTCCTTACACATCTAAACTCCATACACCCCAACATCAAATTCACTATGGAGACTGAAACGGAGGGTAAATTACCTTTCCTTGATGTCTTGGTCAAGAGAAGGGCTGACGGCACCCTAGGTCATGGGGTGTATCGGAAGACAAGGCACACTGATCTGTGTTTGCATGCAGACAGCTGCCACACCTTTCACAGAGGAATGGGGTACTTAAAACTCTAGTACATAGGGCGCGCACTATCTCTGATGCAGAGAGTCTACCCCAGGAATTGGAACATCTGAGAACTGATTTTGAAAAAAATGGGTACTCAGAGTGGCAGATTCAACGTGCTTTCCGCCCTACCACTATAGCACAACATGTGGAGATGGATGAAATCACGAGGGAGGAGGTAGGCACTGCGTTTATTCCATATACAGGTGCACTCTCGGGGAAAATAATGTATCCGAGCAAGTCGGCGGTCGCTAAACATTGTTTGTCGGAAAATCTTGCTATGGAGTATGAACGCACGAGGATTGTGGTACAGACATCGAGATACTGGGACAGCATTGTTAGAGAGGCCATCGAAATTCGCACCAATGATGACCTCATAAACTGACTGTGGCTATAATCTTACCAAGGCTTGGGAACTAGCGAGCGGGTTAATCGAGAGTAAATCGAGCAAACGTATAGTTGTGATGACCACGGCGGACAGAGCCATCATACCGATGTCATCTCAGACGCCGTCGCAATCTGCTCCACCGCGCGACCGTGGCGTGGGGCGCGGACGGCAGAGGGAGTGCGCCGCGGGCAAAGGGTATTTAAATCGGCTGCCGCCGCAACCGAACCCAGTTCCCCCCGAGCAGCCATAGCGTACGGATCTCCGTACCGGCACGTTCACAGGAGCTCAGTCCGTCAGTTCACCTGATGATGGCAACATGTATGATCACCGAAATATTGTGCCCGTTGGACACTGTAGACAGGCAGTACACCTGTGCATATTTTGATTACATATATGTGAGTGGTCCTCACAACACATCCTTCATTCTCATAATGCTGCTGCGCTCAATCTCTGCTAGCTTCCTGTCCCACAACCACCTCCACTCAGACTCAGGACCATAACTTGACTGTCCTATACACACATCCTCTTCCTCACAGTCTTTCCTTCCTCTGTTCTGCTGGCCCCTCTCAACCCACTCCTCCAAGCCATTGTCATCTTGCACTGCAGGGATTCATCGGGTCACATTCCTATCACTTGCACCTCCTTCTCAGGTGTTAGCCACTCTTCTTCTACTCTCCCTATGTCCTTCCTCCCTCACCCACTCCACTTAACACAAAGAACTTCAGTCTTGACACAGTGTTTTCAGCTGGCTGGACCTTTCCATTACCATATTTACACCCTTCTGTACCACAGGGTAAATCAGTTCACAGTTTATGTACAAGGAGACTGTTTGTGAATTTCGTTACAGAACAACTGGGAAGAAATTTATTCAAAGTCATGGAAAGATACACATTTTTTGTAGACTTCCCTCTCATAAAGACATGTCAAAAATGGGAAAGTCAACACATACAGTGACACAGTGGCACTAACAGGTAGATGGGCAAAAATGACTGTTTAAAGGTGAAACAACCATAACTGAATTAGAGTAAACATGCATTTATGGAATGATGTGCGAGCAGTAACAGGTACAAACAAGATAAAAGCAAAACACCTGATGTGCCGAATTTGGAGCCAATAAATACAGTAAAATGACAGGCATTACTGTATAAATCGTTAAAAAAAAGGAGTGTCAAAAAAAGGTGAAAGTGCCACAACAAAGCACGAGTGTACACACTACGAGGGCCCAGTTTCTGAGCAGGAGAACAAGAAGAGGTTACTTGCTACTGTCTTCTGAAATTAAACTAAAGTATATGATACTGTAAATAGAACAAATAACTATCAAGCTGCTAATGAACTTGACTTAAAAACAGAACATAATGTACATCCATAGCACAATAAGATCAATGAAGTTAAGACTCTTCTTACTGATGAATAATGGATATCTCAGTAATATATCTTTCAACACAGTGACAAGCTAAAAGCAATTCAACTCACAAAAATAAAATATTTCATTTTGATCTCATGGAATTACATTTTCCTGGAGACATACTGAGTCTCAGTTTTATTTTCCATAGGGATATGAACTGAGGTAATTACTTTAGATACTATCCCTATTGAATATAAAGTTTAGACTCAATATGTCTCCGGGAAAATTTAATTTCATCAGACCAATAGGTCACCAAAGTGTGATATACAACCAGGGTTTTCCCATTATGTACAAAGCTCGGGTGCTATTGCTATAGAGGAAAGCCCCAGCAATGATGATGATTTAGGAAAGGGAAAATCAAGATGGGCTGTGGTGTGACTTTGCGGAGGATAGTTATGTGCTTAGTAAGCAAGTTGTTGCCACTTTATGCACAATATTTTGAACTTTATTCATGGCTGTTATTTTAAGCAACTGTAATATTATGTTTTCTGATAAAATTCAGTCATCAGTTACAAATAAATTTTTTATGCTTTACCAGTTTTGACAGATTGATTTATCATCTTCAAAAGCCTACAAAATCAGGAACATTATAAATCTTTAGACCTGGGCTATACACGTATGTGAAGTATAAACAGAATATTACAGAAACTTACTTAGTATTGATATAGCAGACATCAATATCTTCTTCATACAAGCATACCCATGGTATATTCACAAATATACATACTGTATGTGATTATTTTAAACACCGATAGATAATTTACAGTAACTGAATCACATCTATGTATCTTTTGTGCTAGCAGCAAGGAACATATATAAAAGCATATATACAAAATATAATCACAGTATATAAAAAAGTTATATATAATACATTTCAAAAAACATGACTCATAGTTCTAATGTATGAAAGGAATGGGTTAATTTTCACATTTTATAAGAGATGATATGCAGTCAAAACTGTGTGTTTTTTAATGCAAGTTGATCATTCAATGAATCTTTTGAATTTAGATGAGAATGTTTTTATGTACTGTATTTCAAATTCCTCTAAAAGATTCACTTTGTAGCTCTTGTAAACTATATGTGAAATTCCGATATTAAACAAGGATGGAGGAGGAAGTGAGTGTTTCTCTGTTTTGAGATGCTCTGCAGGAGTTGACTTAGAAGAATTTGAAATATGTAAACATTCTCACCTAAATTCACAAGATTAGCAACATACATTAAAAAAAAGACACTATTTTGGCTGGATATTATATCTCTTACAAAATGTAAAAATTAGCCCATTCCTTTCATGTATGAGAACTATGTGCTATGTTTTCTCATATATATATATGTATATGAAACTTCCTGGCACATTAAAACTGTGTGCCGGACCGAGACTCGAACTATATTCCTTGCTGCTAGCACAACAGATACATACATATGATTCAGTTACTGAAATTTGTCAATCAGTGTGTAAAATAATCACATACAGTATGTATATTTGTGGATGTACCATGGCATTATGCTTCTATGAGGAAATATTGACATCTTCTAAACCAATACTGACTAAGTTTCTGTAATATTCTTTTCGTACTTCACATAAATGTATAACCAAGACCTAAAGATTTATAATATCCACAGTTTTGTACGCTTCTGGAGATGACAAACTGATTTGTCGATATTGGTAACACGTAATAGAATTTATTTGCAACTCGCGACTTAATTTCATCCTGAGGGAAAAGAAAAAAAATATTTTGACCCCGGTCCCAGCCAGCTCCTTTAGGCACTGTGTGAGTTTTGCTGTTATGTGTACTCACTCCTCAGACTGCAGTCAGACACTGAACAACTGTCAGTCTCAAGCTGCTGTTTACAGCCAAGTTTGATTCCCAATGCCCACTATTCCATTTGTTGCTTTTTATGCATTTCAGAACCTACACTGATATTCTGTGAACACACACACTCTCATCATATCTGGTACAATCTTAATAAAACAAGTTCCAGACCCCAAGCTTTGCTTAAACTGAAATCTTCATTTCTGTTTATTTTGTTTTCTGTCACATTTATTTTGGTATCCTCTTTAATTGCACTGTTCCAGAAACTTGGCATTCACACCAAGAAATTGGTCTCACCGTATTTCATTTTGTGATTATGTTTGAGGAAGTGCTTGGTGACAACATATCTACTCTACTGTTTCAGTCAGGTCTGTCACTGATGTGCACTGAATCTCCTCACTTGTTACTATAATCTACCCCATATAATACATGCCAAATCTGAATGAAATGCAATACACACCAGGTTTTTGAAGACTCAGATCAATTTTAATATCAAAAAGAAGAATTTTTATCTTAGTTGAAGGGAGAGAAATATACTGGATGCCATGTGTCCATTGGAGTCTACTGATCTTTCCAGATATTGGGTCAGCATAAGATAGAGGCAATTCTTGGCCTCTATTCTTCTGTCTGTCTCAATTCTGTCCCAGGCATTCTCAATTTTGAACACAATGGCCATTCAATTTGTCAACCTGGGCACCCGTTCCTTCATACCACTATTCATATGTGTTGTAATTCTTCAGAGATGTTTTCCTTGCCTAACAATGTTCGAGCTCTGAGAACCAGAGCCTTTATCACTGAATTTCTTTGTGATGGGTGATGATGGCTTGAGGCATGGTGATGGAGGTCAGTGTGCATAGACTTTCTGTATACACTGTGACCCAGGGATCCACCCATTCTTCTCTTAACTAACATGTCGAGGAAAGGTAGTAGGTCAAGTTTCATTGTGAATTTTATGTTATGATGGATAGAGTTTAAATATTTGTTTTTCTGCTCAATGTGGCCACACCACAAATGTCTCATTCATGTATCAATAGAAAAGTGTTGGTTTCAAACTTGTCAGATTATAGTGCCTTTGCTTCAAAGTGTTCCACGTACAGGTTCACCATGACAGGTGATAATGCCTATCCATTGCCACACCATCTGTTTGTTCATAAGATTTTCCATCAAAAGGAAAATCTTGATGTACAAACTGCCTGAAAAGCTCTGTGAAACAATTGTTGTAACAATCAAGCTGTTTCAAATTTAATCATGAACTGAAATAGAATGAGACCAATATCATGGTACAAATCTCAAGTTTTGCAGTCAGCTTTATCAAGGAGTCTATTGAAATAAACCTGTCAGAAAACCTAATAAACATCCACAGAGCATTCAGTTTAGACAAGGTTTGAGGTCTGCTACTGAATTTTTTAATATCTTAGCAGCCTTCACTTTCACAAGAGCTGTGAAAAACAGAAGAATTTTGTTTTCAGTGGAATATCAGTATGGCTTCAGAAAAATGAAAGAGCACCAATGTATCAGGAACTGAACTCTGCTACAAATAGCAGCATGAAATTGATAATAGTTCACAGCCTCATCAGAGTCCAAGCAGTGAGTGCATATGACATCAAATTTGCAGCTCATGAAAAAAAGGCTGGGTTGTGTGTAAAATCAAAACAGCAACTCGGGAGCACATCCAGAAGCACCTCATTAATCAATAACACAGAGGAAACCTGAGAGATTAGATAATTTTTAATAAATATGAAACAGAATTTCTGGTAGGAACTACACTCAAGAGGTGAAATTTTTAGCACCAATGAAGACACACTTTAAAGCAGAAGTGATGATGTTATGGCATCAGTTTTACTTTTAAGCTTGTGTATCAGCAGCACTAAAAATTTTGTCTCTTGTAGATAAGTACTAATCAGTGAATCTATCTCACAGTTATCAGCTTTCTTGATAGAAATTTCCTTTAATATAAGATTGTTTTAATCATGCAGGCTTCACTCAAATGAATGACAAAATGAAATAGCAGGGGTAAAAATTATGATGTTCACATGTATTGTTGGTACTGTTTAGTGATCACCTTCATCACCATCTCCATCGATCAGGTTTGTATTAAAGTCTACAACAATATTATACCCTACAACAAGCAAAACAACAGTACTTCAGGCATGCTGTGTGCAATTCCGCTCACTGCTTCATAATGAGGTCATTTTCTGGGGATACTCAATTCACATCGTAAAGGTTTTTAAAATGCAAAAAAGAGCTCTAAGAATAATCTGTAGCCTTAAAAAGATGGAGTCCGGTAAATCTCATTTTACTGAGCTTGATGTTTTGAATGTGCCAGACTTATTCATTAATGAAACTGTTTTGTTCACTACAGACTACCTCTTGAAAACAGGCAAACTACCGCAGAACAAAAATGTACACATCTGTGATACCAGAGGGGAAACAAATATACACAGAGCAACAGCCTATCAGAGGAGCATAATTAACTTTGGTGAAATGGCGTAATACTACACAATACGATAACAGAGGAAATAAAAATTGCTATGTATCCAATATCTGAAATTAAACTAAAAGTATTTCTAATAAAGCACTGCTTCTATTCTGTAAAATAATTTCTGTATTTGTAACAAAAATTAAAATGAAAGAATAGTTACCTAATTTTAATTTAGCTACTGTTTGGTAATACAATGTATTATTGCAACTTTTCTTTGTCCTGTCCAACATCAATTGTACAATTTGTGCTGTATGGTAAAACTTGACCAATAAAAATTCAATGATAAAACAGGGCCAGTAAAAAGAACAATCAATCAAGTAACTAAGAAGAATATATATAATTTCACAGAATGGTAAATGCTGACCCAATCACACTAATCAGACAGAATCTGTAAGATGAAAACTGGGAGAAGCTTACCAAGGATATGCAATGGATGAGAAATTTAATGATTACCTCAAAAATATTCTTGCAACATTATGAATCAAGTTTTCCTTTGCGACAGGTCAGGAATAATTACAGTGGAAGCCAAGAGAATAGGTTGCTAACAACTGATATAAAAATATCTCATACCACGAAAGACAGAGTTTTATTTAATGGCGAATTAAGAATTCGAAGGTCACTACAAATAGTTTCGCAAAATTCATAGATGATTTAGCCAAATCATCTATTAAACAGGTTATGGAAGTCTTTAGGATACTGAGCTCTTCTGGTTATGATGATATGTCAACCAAAGTAATAAAATCTTATGCTTACTAGGTAATGGAGTGTAGCCATGTATGGAAGTGAAACATGGACGATAAATAGTTTGGACAAGAAGAGAATAGATGCATTCGAAATGTGGTGCTACAGAAGAATGCTGAAGATTAGATGGGTAGATCACATAACTAATGAGGAGGTATTCAATAGGATTGGGGAGAAGAGAAGTTTGTGGCACAACTTGACCAGAAGACGGGATCAGTTGGTAGGACATGTTCTGAGGCGTCAAGGGATCACCAATTTAGTATTGGAGGGCAGCGTGGAGGGTAAAAATAGTAGAGGGAGACCAAGAGATGAATACACTAAGCAGATTCAGAAGGATGTAGATTGCAGTAGGTACTGGGAGATGAAGAAGCTTGCACAGGATAGAGTAGCATGGAGAGCTGCATCAAACCAGTCTCAGGACTGAAGACCACAACAACAACAACTTACTAGGTACAGCAACATTTGAGTTACCTTTTTAACCAGTCAATGAGTCACTGCATATTTTCTGAATGACTGAAGTATAATAGAAAAGTGGAGATAAGCAAGTGACCACTAATTAAGGACCCACCTCCTTCCTTCCTGTGTCCTAAAACTGTTTTGAGATGGTAGCTCACAACAAAATATCGACCCACCAGTTTGTCCTCTGAAAATGTTTATTTAGTATCCCGACTGGCAGATATTGATACGGACGCAAATGAGTTGCCACGGGTCCCGAGGCAGAGTAGTGGCGCTGGCTGTCGTGGACGGCATGCACAAAGCATAGTATGGGAAGAACCACTGACCGAGATGTTTACCAGTCTGCGGCAATATTCCAGGACTGTCAGCTCTTATGCTGATTTCAACTACCTCAGAAATTATCTTCGCCTCACACTGTGCACTGTTTACATGTGCTCGGGTGTCCAGTCACTCGTGCTGGTCTCATAAGGTGGTTTATCACTGTGCTCATCTCTATGCAGAGTTTGGACTCTGCTCCCCTGGTCAGCACCTGACCCTGAAGTACATACTATGGCACTGGCCTTGTCCAACCCCTCCTTAGCTGAAGTTGTCCTGAGTGTTGAATTACATAAACTTGCCTGCATTGCTGAATCAAATGAACTTACGGTTGCAACAAAGGACGTACTTTCTGATAACTGGCAGGTAGTGAATTAGGCAGTTGGGGTACGCAGAATCTGGTACCCCTCAAGTGCGGTGACATCACGGCTCTCCCATGCCTGTGCCTGTGGCAAGACTGCCTGGCGGAAATAAATCAAATAATCACAGTTCTGACTCGTGACAAATTCTGGGCTCTCAGTGTCATTCTCCTTCTTCATTTGTTTCCACACAGTGTGGCTGTCAGTGGTCCTGCCCCGACTGTCTTGTGGTACAAATTAGACAGGATTGCCCACATATGGAGATGCCATGTGTGGGGTGTGCCATTTGGCATCAATGTGAGACAGTTACAGGACCCAGTGGTTTCCTTGGAGTCGGAGGGTGTCTCCGGCAACCCATAAGCACCAACCCAGGGTATTCTGCCTATGTTGGTCACTGATAGGTGAGCGAATGAGTTTCAGGTAGTAGGGAGTGACAATCAGCCCCATTAACTTAGACACACACAGGCTCTTTGGTTGACCTGCATTGCAACAGATACTACAGCAAATTGTCAGATACTACACAACATTCTCTCTCTCAGCATGTTATCAGAACATGAAATGGTTAGTTGTTAATTCACCATTGGCACAAAATATTTTGTGGTTATGTGCCTTTTCTGTTTTTGGCTTCCTGATAGTGGACATAGTGCATTTAGTGTGTCAGTTGGTCCCCTTGCAAGATTTGGGATCTTTACTACAGTCACACAACCAGCTGTTTGAGAACAGCTGGAGTCGGGCAGAAAATTTTGAGACACACGTCTTGTTTAAGCCACTGGCAATACCTAAAGTTTGTCGCCCCTCCTCCATTCTGTTCGCCACATATGACAAGGTCAAGGCTGAGTTGCAGCATTGGTGGCACCATGTTCCCATTTTAAACAAATAGTGAACGTGCAATGTGTCACGGTTATGGGGTCAGAAGAGGTGTTAACGAAGCTATCGAAGTGGCAGTCTTTTTCGGGTACTGACTTGTTGTTGTTATTGTTGTGGTCTTCAGTCCTGAGACTGGTTTGATGCAGCTCTCCATGCTACTCTATCCTGTGCAAGCTTCTTCATCTCCCAGTACCTACTGCAACCTACATCCTTCTGAATCTGCTTAGTGTATTCATCTCTTGGTCTCCCTCTACGATTTTTACCCTCCACACTGCCCTCCAATACTAAATTTGTGATCCCTTAATGCCTCAGAACATGTCCTACCAACCGATCCCTTCTTCTGGTCAAGTTGTGCCACAAACTTCTCTTCTCCCCAATCCTATTCAATACTTCATCATTAGTTACGTGATCTACCCATCTAATCTTCAGCATTCTTCTGTAGCACCACATTTCGAAAGCTTCTATTCTCTTCTTGCCCAAAATATTTATCGTCCATGTTTCACTTCCATACATGGCTACATTCCATACAAATACTTTCAGAAATGACTTCCTGACACTTAAATCTATACTCGATGTTAACAAATTTCTCTTCTTCAGAAACGCTTTCCTTGCCATTGCCAGTCTACATTTTATATCCTCTCTACTTCGACCTTCATCAGTTATTTTGTTCCCCAAATAGCAAAACTCCTTTACTACTTTAAGTGTCTCATTTCCTAATCTAATTCCCTCAGCATCTGAGATATTTGATGCATACCTGGAATTACTCACGAACGCTGCTTCTCTTTTTCTTGGTGCTCTATCCCCTTTTGGGCTTCACCAGTTTAATCACTTGCCCTTTGGAAACTTGTCTGCCACAGGAATTTATCAACAATATTTGGAACAGTTGATTAAGGACATTCCCTGTTATGTCAACTACCTCAATGACATCTGTATCATAGGCTTCATTAGGAAGGAGCATTTATGAAATCTGTAGGCAGTTTTTCCAACACCTTCTGCAGAACAGCTTTTGTTGTAAACTGGAAAAATGTAGTTTTTTCCACAAAGGTGCACTTTTTGGGCCATGTGATTAGCAAAGGTGGCCTCAAACTAAAGATGAGCATATCAGTCACTGTCAAACTGCTAGTGCTCAAGAATCTATAGGAGATCCAGTCATCTTTGGGCAAGATTTCTTCTTATGCCAAGTTCATCCCCTAGGCTGTGAAAATTTGCCACCCTCTTACGTGGCTTCACCAAAAGGGTGCCAAAGTTGTATGTACCGCAGACTGTCGAGGGGCTTTTCAGTCACTCAAGCGATGTTTATGTTTTGATGTTTATGTTTTGCTCGCCGTTTGGCTTCTTTTACGCAGCGTAAACCATTAACCCTGACCACCAACGTTTCCTCATGTGGCATAGGTGTAGTCCTGATACTACCACTAAATGCACTGAAGATACTTTCAGCGGTGCAATGAAATTATTCTCACGCGGAAAAAAGAGGCACTGGGTACAATTTTTGTCATTTAAAGTTACATGTCTTCCTCTTTTCCAGTATGAAGTTCCTACTCATCCCCTACCACCAGCCACCAATTTCCTTAAATCGCCCTCATTCCAGCTACCAGATAGGACTGCCAACTGACTGCAGAGCAGGACACTCTTTCTCAGTCCACTGCCCAATGTGTTAATGCAGAAGCACTATCACAGTTGTCAACAGGACCGAAACCATTAGTTGAGCTACTGTCGGCTATTATAGTCACAAAGTTACTAATCGATCATGGCACTGTAATGCATTATGCAGATCCAAAAATTTTAAGACTAAACTGAGAGTGGATAAACATTAAATATGTCATTCCACACAGTTGTGAAGGCTGGACCCATTGTTGTTCATAGCCTACATAGATGATTTACCTGGAACATTGGAGGACTCTTCAACAGCTGATGTTTGCTGATGACACCTGTGCACTGATAAAGGGCCTGCACACATCCATATCACACACAATCAGGAGACTAAAGGAACAGACTTACAGCTGGTTCACAGCAAGCTAACCAACCATTAATTTTACAAAGACTAATAATATGCCATTACAAACAAATGAAATTGACTTACAGTAATCAGAAGCAGATATCAGTGGGTACAGACTTCTCTGTGTGTGAAGTTCTTTGGCATCCAGATAAGTAATAAACTGCAGTGGCACTAGCATATGGATAAGTTAATCAAAAAGCTCAGTTCTACTTGCTTTACACTTATAAATCATTGTTGACCAGCAAGTGGGACTTCTAGCATACTTTTACTCCATACAGTCGCACGCATAATTTTATTTATTGTACACAAGTGTGCAGGAAGGATATTGTGTGAAGTTGATAACTGAACATCTTGGAAAGGGGTTTAAGAATTCTTACATTTATGTGTTAAATCATGTACTAACTACTGAATGGACTTTGTAGATAACAACAAGGATTAAAATCAAATTATGCAATAAACTGCAGAGAAACTTCCAAGTTGCAATATTAATTTTCTTTATTACTTAATGATTAGTTTCAAGCTTCAGCTCATTATCAAATTTCCCACTGAGCTATACAATAATGTCCTCCACAACACTCAATGACTATTCATTCCAGCTACACACATCTTGTGAACAGTGCAGTGCTTAATGTCATTCACCTTTGAATACTAGTTAGGTGAATGAAGTCCAGTCCCACACTGATTTACAGGATGTGTTTAATTGGAATGAATAGTTATGTGGTTGTCATCATGGATGTTACTGCATATCTTAGTGGATGATTTGGATTAGTTTTGGGTGGAATATGTAGGACACAACCATAATAACTGTTTAAATAAAAACAATATCCATATAGTCTACACTTCTCTTTCTCGGATGCAGAATACAGTTTTATATTCTGATGTCAAAATCTATAACATGTTCCCGGCAGACAATATAAGACCCTATTGCCCAAGTTTGAACAGTATGGCATTTGAGACATGTCCAACAGTTGGATCAGCTCATTCCACAGTAATTGCAAACAAACAGTGAGTATCATGTAGGATAATGAAAAACATTAATAAACTTGCGTACAGTTTGTCAAGATGTAATTTAATTAAATACGGTGTGGCCCAAGGACCAGTAATGTGATTCCTTCTCATTCTGCTATACATTAACAGCCTACCTGAACATGGATGCTCATACAATTGTCATTCTTACTAATGATAAAACAATTCTGCAAAAAGGGGAAAAGTTAGGAACAACTGCAGAAATATAGGAAAAACAACGAAGCAGCTGTGCACTGAAAAATCATGTGATAATATACAGCAAACAGAAGCACTCTCACTAAAATTATTCATTTCTCAGAACATAAATACACAAACAAGGTATATAAGTCTCTGCACATGTTAATGAGTGTTCTGAAGGGTGCAAGCACGGGTACAAATGAGAAAATATATTTGCTTAACAAGAGTGACAGGGCACAAATCGCAGAATATCTGAGTGACCACCATCAAACGTTCATTTCTGAGGAAGAGGATGTGGAACAAAAATGGAAAAAATTCAGAAACATCGTCCAGTACGCCTTAGATAAGTTCGTACCGACTAAGGTCCAAAGCGAGGGGAAAGATCCACCGTGGTATAACAATCATGTACGAAAGGTACTACGGAAACAAAGAAAGCTTCATCATAGGTTTAAGAGTAGTCGAATCATAGCTGATAAGGAAAAGCTGAACGAAGTGAAAAAGAGCGTAAAGAGAGCAATGAGAGAAGCATTCAACGAATTCGAACATAAAACATTGGCAAACAATCTAAACAAGAACCCTAAAAAGTTTTGGTCATATGTAAAATCGGTAAGCGGATCTAAATCCCCTATTCAGTCACTCGTTGACCACGATGGCACCGAAACAGAGGACGACCGAAGAAAGGCAGAAATACTGAATTCAGTGTTCCGAAACTGTTTCACTGCGGAAAATCGTAACACGGTCCCTGACTTCAGCCGTCGCACAGACGCCAAAATGGAAAATATTGAAATAAACGATATCGGAATTGAAAAGCAACTGCTATCACTTAGTAGCGGAAAAGCATCCGGACCAGACGAGATACCCTTAAGATTCTACAGTGATTATGCTAAAGAACTTGCCCCCTTTCTATCAGCAATTTATCGTAGATCGCTGGAAGAACGTAAAGTACCTAGCGACTGGAAGAAAGCGCAGGTCGTTCCCATTTTCAAGAAGGGTCATAAATCAGATGCGAATAATTATAGGCCTATTTCGCTTACGTCAATCTGTTGTAGAATAATGGAACATGTTTTGTGTTCTCGTATTATGACGTTCTTAGATAATACAAATCTCCTTCATCATAACCAACATGGATTCCGCAAACAGAGATCATGTGAAACTCAGCTCGCCCTATTTGCCCAAGAAATTCACAGTGCCGTAGACACTGGCGAGCAGATTGATGCCGTATTCCTGGACTTCAGGAAGGCATTTGATACGGTTCCGCACTTACGTTTAGTGAAAAAAATACGAGCTTACGGAATATCGGACCAGGTTTGTGATTGGATTCAGGATTTCCTAGAAGAAAGAACACAACATGTCATTCTTAACGGTTCAAAATCTGCAGATGTAGAGGTAATTTCGGGAGTACCGCAGGGAAGCGTGATAGGACCTTTATTGTTTACAATATACATAAATGACTTAGTTGACAACATCGGTAGCTCCGTGAGGCTATTTGCAGATGACACGGTTGTCTACAAGAAAGTAGCAACATCAGAAGACTCGTACGTACTCCAGGAGGACCTGCAGAGGATTAATGCATGGTGCGACAGCTGGCAGCTTTCCCTAAACGTAGATAAATGTAATATAATGCGCATACATAGGGGCAGAAATCCATTCCAGTACGATTATGCCATAGGTGGTAAATCATTGGAAGCGGTAACAACCGTAAAATACTTAGGAGTTACTATCCGGAGCGATCTGAAGTGGAATGATCACATAAAACAAATAGTGGGAAAAGCAGGCGCCAGGTTGAGATTCATAGGAAGAATTCTAAGAAAATGTGACTCATCGACGAAAGAAGTAGCTTACAAAACGCTTGTTCGTCCGATTCTTGAGTATTGCTCATCAGTATGGGACCCTTACCAGGTTGGATTAATAGAAGAGATAGACATGATCCAGCGAAAAGCAGCGCGATTCGTCATGGGGACATTTAGTCAGCGCGAGAGCGTTACGGAGATGCTGAACAAGCTCCAGTGGCGGACACTTCAAGAAAGGCGTTACGCAATACGGAGAGGTTTATTATCAAAATTACGAGAGAGCACATTCCGGGAAGAGATGGGCAACATATTACTACCGCCCACATATATCTCGCGTAATGATCACAACGAAAAGATCCGAGAAATTAGAGCAAATACGGAGACTTACAAGCAGTCGTTCTTCCCACGCACAATTCGTGAATGGAACAGGGAAGGGGGGATCAGATAGTGGTACAATAAGTACCCTCCACCACACACCGTAAGGTGGCTCGCGGAGTATAGATGTAGATATAGATGTAGAGTCTATATGACTCTTGTAAGACTCCAGTTGGAGTATGCTAGAGGGATTTGCAACCCCAGCAGAGATAGGAGTACAACACAGGGTAGTCAGTTATACATAGTGCCCAAGGAGGACTAGACAGTTTTCAGAGATACAACAGGAATGCTCAGCCAGAACAAAAAAGTCTAGAAAAAATGGGCTTTAAAATGCATACCTTAAGAGCTATGAGCATTTCTTCATCTCCAATAGAGTCAAACAAATATTTACTACAGCAAGCTCTTTGCTTTCCGCATTTTCAGACAAGGTAGTACAGAAAAAAAAGTCCAATAGACATGGGCTCTTAAGTGCACACTTTAATGAGTTACTAGCACTTTTTCACCTTTGTTAGTGTAAAACAAATATCTGCTTCTGAATAACTTCTCATAACTCTGAGGTATGCATTTTATGACTCATTTTACTGAACCTCTTTTTTTGTTTTGGTCCACACTATCTCCTCCCAAAAAAATGCATCTGCAGTAGAAGAGATTTGTTTCACAGATTCGAAGATGAAGAACTGCTCTTAATTCCTAACATATGCCTTTTAGAGCTCATGTTTCTTAGCCTTTTTTTGCTTCTAATGATCATCCCTGTCATGTTTCTGAGTACTGAACATTCCTCCTGAGCCACCCTGTATAACGGGAGATTACAGAAGATTAGATGGTGCTACCAAATGATTAAGAGACTGAGATGGGGAAAGTCTCACATCAAGGGCAGACTGGCTTTGTATTCTGGAGGGTGAAGCGTCCAATCTTCATCCTACCATCCTGATTTAGATTTTCTGTTGCTTCCCTAAAATACTTCAGGCAAATGCTGGTACAATTCCTACTATGAGGCCACAGCCGACTGACTACCTGTCCAATCCTTGCTGTACTAGACTTGTAGGTACTGTACGTAGGTGTCTGTACATGTGAATTACTTTTTGGTGTTGCTCTTAAATTGTAATACCAAGACATGTCCAATAACCCTGTAAAAGAAATCTGTGGGTGAATAAAACTGCCTGACAGCTTTCTTTGATCCTAACCCAGTGCTGTTTTCATTTGTTACCATTTTCTTTTGCAACACTATACTCAATGTCAGTCCTTTTTCCTCTTCTTTCCTGTGTTTCTCTTGTCACCTACAAACCGCACTGCATGCTCTACTTATGAGCCATACTGTATCAACCGTCTCAGCCACACACAACAGACGGCTAAAAGACCACGTTGATTGTTGCTGCAGCATCTTATTTCTCACATTACTCCTGCTGATATAATTAATAATATATTTTCCAGTTAATCACACTCCCTGCATCAATCTCCTGTATTTGTACATGCTATTTTCTGCACCTTTCCGGTGCCACATGATCTTATATCTCGAACTACGAACCCCCCCCCTCCCCCCCCAAGCTCTTTCGCCTTTCTATCCCAGTTCGCACCGATTAATTCCACCTCATCCAGTCACATCTGCCATCCCCCTTCTTCACGTTTATCCACCCTAAGACCTGCTACCCACAGTATTCTTTACTTTGATCCTTGTGGCATCTCGCCAATTTAGTGGATTTTCACCTTTAGCTATCATCGACTTCCTCAGATTCCATCTTGTTTCCCCCATTTGCATCCTTTTTGTGAATTTTCGTATGTATTTGGGTGTATTTCTGCAAAATTTATCAGACATAATTCTACGTTAGTTAGGTGATTTTTCATATTTTTTCGCCCACCATGGATCCTTGCTCCTTCCATCTGCATCAATACAGAAAAGTTTCCTTATCCCTAGCCAGGAACAAGTACCACATACAGTTCCTGCATTGTTGCTTGGCTCATGGAATCCTCCCAAATGGCCTTACCATTGAATTACCTATCTCTGGCTGCCACCCCTCCTTCCAAAATGACCTCCACTTGTTCAGATTTTGCCAGTCCTTAGCCCTCACCAACATAGCCCTGCAAAACCATATCAACCAAGCCCAAAGCTTACAGTACCCTCTCCCCATCTCCAAAATTCTTCTGCTATGCAATCCCAAATTCCTGGAACCCATAACAAATACTGAAACTCTTGCCCTCCAGGAACTTGAGCAACATTCACAACGCCACCGCAAAAAGCTCCCCATCCTGCTCACTTCCTACTCCTTCCTTGGAGTACCACTGTCCATCACCTCTACAACCACCTCCAAATCTCCCCCACATCTCCTCATAGCTGACAAACCCTGCCTCACAGACCTAGTACACTTACCCCACCCTCCAAAACTCCTTCCCAACATCACACAGAGTCCATGACCTAAACAGACCTGTAACACAGTCATGAACCTTTCCTCCAGAAGCCTTAGCCCCACAGAAATATCAGTCCTTTCCAAAGGCCTAACCTTTTGCCCCACTCCCAAATTCAATCAATGCAGCACTTGTTAAACACCTTCTCTCCTTCTCCCGGTCCCTACAGTGAAAACACTTTTTCACCAACAACCCTACCAATCGGACTCAACCAGAGACCAATATTGAATCCTGCCTAACCCAATTCACTCCTCCATCCAACTGTGATCCACACCCACTGACCCCAAATCACCCCCTGTTAACTTTCCAGAATTTCTTAACCTCAAACATTGCCTCACCATCATTATCCAAATCCCACAACATCCAAACTAACCTTACATCTACAGAAAGAACTGCACTCCTTCATCTAAAAACTGATCCTGACCTTATAATCCTACCTATGGACAAAGGCTTCACTGCTGTTGTTTTAATCTGCAAGGATTACTTGGCAGAAGGACTTCGCCAGCTTTCAGATACTTCCACCTACAAACCTTGCCACAGTGAATCCATTCCAGAGATCCAGCAGGATCTCCAGTTGCTACTCAAATCCTTAGGTCCATCACAGAACCTCTCCCTGGAGTCCATCTCTCTACTCACCCATACCACTTCTCACACACCTACATTTTACATGCTTCTTTAAGTCCACCCACTGCGGCCGGTTACTATGCCCCCACTGGAAGAATTTTTGCCCTCATAGACCAACACCTTCAACCTATTACCTGCAACCTACCCTCCTATATAAAAGATACCAACCATTTTCTCCCCCAGCTCTCCACAGTTCCTGTCCCTTTACCACACGGTGCCCTTCTAATCACTATTGATGCCACCTTCCTTTACACTTAACATTCATAATGACCATGGCCTTATTGCTATTGAACAGTACCTTTCCCAATACTTAATGGATTCCAAACCAACAGCCTCCTTCCTAGTCACCTTGACCAACTATATCCTCAGGCACAATTACTTCTCCTTTGAAGGCATTACCTACAAACAAATCCGGGGTATGGCTGGGCACTCACATGGCACCATCCTATGCCAAACTGCTCATGGGCCTCTAGAGGAATCCTTCCTAAAAACCCAAAATCCCAAACCCCTTAGCTGGTTCAGATTCATTGCGACATCTTTGCGATCAGGATTGAGAGTGAGGACACCATATGCACATTCCTCCAGAACCTCAATAACTTCTCCCCCATTTGCTTCACCTGGTCGCCACCTTCCTACATGTTCTCCTCTACCTCAAAAATGGCTAGATCAGGACCTCCATCTATATCAAGCCTACTAACCACCAGTAACACCTCCACTTCGACAGCTGCCACCCGTTCCATCCAAGAAGTCCCTTCCATACAGCCTAGCCACCCATAGTCATCGCATCTGCAGTGATGAGTGGTCCCTCTCTAAATATACTGAAGGCCTCACTGACTGTAACTATCCTTCCAACCTTGTACAAAAACAAACCTCCCGTGCCCTATCTTTCCAGTCTCCCACCACCTCCCAAAGTCCCACCATCCAGCCACAGAGGAGTATTCCCCTCGTAACTCAGTACCACCCAGGAACGGAGCAACTGAATTACATTCTCTGCCAGGGTTTCAACTATCTTTCGCCGTGTTCTGAAATGAGAAATGTCCTGCCCACTATCCGTCCCACACCTCCACACCTCCCTCCCCCCCCCCCCCCCCCCCCCGTCCCCACAATGGTATTCTGCCTACACAATATATTCATCCATCCTACACAATCCCTGTTCCCAATCCCTTACCTCATGGCTCATATCCCTGTAATAGACCTAGATGCAAGACCTGTTCCATACATCTTCCCACCACCACCTTCTCCAGTCTGGTCACAAATATCACCTGCCCATCAACAGCAGGGCTATCTGTGAAACCAGTCATGTGATCTACAAGCTAAGCTGCAACCACTGAGCTGTATTCTATGTGGGCATGATGACCAACAAGTTGTCTGTCCGCATCAATGGCCACTAACAAATTGTGGCCAAGAAACAAGTCGACCAACCTGTTGCTGAACATGCTGCCAAACATGGCATCCTTCATTTCAAGGACTGCTTCACAGCTTGTGCCATATGGATACTTCCCACCAACACCAGCTTTTCTGAATCGCACAGGTGGGAACTTTCCCTGCAATACATCCTATGTTCCCATAACCCTCCTGGCCTCAACCTTTATTAGTCAGTGTCCTCACCCATCCAGCCACTTCCCTGTTTCCATTCCAGCACTACACAGCTGTCATTCCACCATCACACTCAGTCTTTTTACTTCTCTCCTTTCCTGCTACTTCCCCCTGCCCCCCAACTCCCCCCCCCCCCCCCCCCCGCCCTCCCCTGCCCTTCATCTAACCTGCAGCAATTCACTGTCTGCCACCCCCTTCATACTATCCCTCTCCCTCCCCATCTCAGCTTCCTCCTTACCGCCATCCAGTTGCCACTCCCATCACGCATTGGTGCTGCTGCTCACAGTGTGCTTTCAGTTGCCAGAGACAGCAGCCACATATGAGAGTTGCGTTTGCATTTGTGTGTGTGTGTCTACGTCTATTGTTGACAAAGGCCTTAATGGCCAAAAGCTTTATTTGTGACAGTCTTCTTGTTGTGCCTATCTGTGACTCAGCATCTCCACTATATGGTGAGTAGCAACTTTCCTTTTCATAATATTGTTAAAACTACTACAAATAATTCTACAGAAAAGTAAGAGGTAGACCTGTGGGAATTTACCAAACATATGTGGATGATGATTTGTGAAAAGAAATAGAATAAAGACTGGTCACTGAAGGGGTCCATAAGAAAATGAAAGGCCAACAGTACAAGATGTGTGAAATCATGCAATAACAATACAGGTAAATACCTTATGTTGGTAGAGGAGTAAGGGAGTGGAACAAATTACCATGAGATATGCTTAGTCCATTCCCAAAAAGTGTCACTCAATTTAAAAACCTGATCCAACAGTGGCAAAACACCAAAGATTATGGACAACAGTCACAGGGTAAGTTTAGTAGCATACATAATTCATTATTGTACACCAGGAATACAATGTAGGCCTACTTATGCAATGTAAAAGTATCGTGTTAACCATAACCACCTGGCTAAAACAACATCTGCGTGCAAATAAAAATCAGTTTATAATGAAATAAGCACATAGCTTATCTGAATGCAAAATTAACAAAGATGCCACCTACTCTGCACATGGATATGCTGTTGTGGAGAGAAAACAATAAGAAGTTTTTATTACACCTATTTTCATTCTTATCTTAAATATGGGGGTGATGTTTGTGCAACTATCAAAACTTCCAGATTACAAAAAAAGGATATCAGAATAAAGAATGTATGCAAGCCTAGTGTTTCATATAAACTACTCTTTACAATCTTACGTATTCCTCCTTTTACCTAGAAATCTGTATTGTCCCCATACAGGATATATAGCATACTTTCACTCAATACTGTCATATCTACACCACACTCTGCAAGTCACCTATTGGTGTGTGATTGAAGGTACTACTTTTCTACATCTACGTAGCTACTATGCAAGCCATCGTACGGTGTGTGGTGGAAAGTACCTGTACCAAAATTTGTCATTTCGCCCCCAGTTCTACTTGCAAACTGAACAAGGGAAAAACAATCTACATGCCTCCGTATCAGCCTTAATTTCTATTATCTTATCTTCGCAGTCCTTACAAGCATTGTATGTTGGCGACAATAGAATTGTTCGGCAGCCAGCTCTAAATTTTCTCAATAGCATTCCTTGAAAAGAACACTGCCTTCCCACCAAGGATCTCCCTGTTTGAGTTCCTGAAGTATCTTCATGACACTTACATGTTGTTTGAATCTACCGGTAACAAAACTAGCAGCCAGCTTCTGAATTGCTTCAGTGTCTACCTTCAATCTGACCTGGTACAGATCCTAAACACTCAAGCAGTACTCAAGTATAGGTCACACCAGCATCCTATATGCGGTCTCCTTTACACGTGAACTGCACTTTCCTAAAAATTTGGCAATAACACTGAAATTGACCATTTGCCTTCTCTGCCGCAGTTGTCACATACTTGTTCCATTTCCTCTCTCTTTGCAAAGTTACACCCACATATTTAAATGACTGTGTCAAGCAGAACACTACTAATAATGTATCCAAACTTACAAGTTTGTTTTCCTAGTCATCCACATTAACTTACATTTTTCCACATTGAGAGCTAGTGGCCATTCATTACACCAACTAGATATTTTGTCTAGGCCTTATTGTATCTTTCCACAGTCACTCACCTTCCGACACCTTACTGCACACCATGGCATCATCAGCAAACTGAAGATTGCTGCCAACCCTGTCCACCAAATCATTTATGTATATATAGAACAATAGCAGTCCTATCGCACTTCCTCGGTACACTCCTGACGATACCCTTGTCTCTGATGAACAATCACCATGGAAGACAACATACTAGGTTCTGACAATTAAGAAGTCTTCGAGCCACTCACATATATGTGAACTTACTCCATATGCTTATACCTTCATTAAGAGCCTACGTTAGGGCACCGTGTCAAATGCTTTCCAGAAATATAGAAATATGGAATTACCCTGTTGCCCTTCATCCATAGTTCGCAGTATATCATATGAGAAACAGGCAAGCCGAGTTTCACACAAGCAATGCTTTCAAAAACCATGCTGATTCATGGACTAATTGGTGCCCCCTACCCTGTTCCAGCCACAAATGTTGCACGCAGAGAATGATTGTCGGTAAGCCTCTGGATGAGCTCTAATTTCTTGAATTTTTCCGTGATGGTCATTTCGCAAAAGATATGTCGGAGGTGCAAAGCCTGGCCACTTTTAAGTAGGCCTATGGCGTTTACTCTTTATAAACTGTCAATAACTGAGTGAGGGTGCTAGAACTCAATGGAAGCATACTGAGGATCTCAACTGACATTAAAGACACTGTGCTTAGACTTCATGCTATTATTTTAATCACATTCACAAGTTCAGTCTAAATTTGAGTTGTAGTTTATTGCAAGCGCATTTCCAGGATAAGTTAGGCACACAGTAGTCTCCATTTTTTTAAATTCATTATATGACCTTATTGTAAGCTGCCTTCTCTGACTTCTGTTAATGTAATCAAGCCCTTCTCTAAATTATTAGCCACAGAATAGTAAACAAGAGGAGGACAAATTTACTAACTAGAATGAAGGTCTATGGCCTCTCTCCTCATTTAGATTCAGGGCATTCTTAATTTTGAGTAATAGCAAACTGAATGCAAGTATTAATGAAAAAAAAGTTTAAGTAACAATGTGCTTCCCAGACTGTGGTATTTTTGAGTATTTGCATGTTTTCAACAACAAAATAAGACCTTGCACTGAAGTTCAAAGAAAGTCTGATGTATCTTCTACAGTGGCCTGCCCCAAGTCCTGATTTGAACCCAATTTAACACTCTTGAGATGAGCTTAACTATCACTTGCATTCCAAATCAGTCTGTGCAAAACTGCAACAATACAAAATACTTTACTTCCTCTCCTCTTTTCAGGAAATTGTCTGATGTAAGTTTTATGAATTTCTATTCTGCAACTGATTGGACATATTCCTATTGTACTTTTGACAACTATTTTGGAAAAAGGAAAACTTTTAAATGCTTATTTTTGGATGCTCTTGTAAAATGTCTACAAGTATTCACAAATTGTTTGCGATTACTGTCCCACTAGCAAAGTTGGCAAAATGGGGTTAATGTTGCTGAAACTTTCAAATGTAACATACCTTTACACGATATATTACAGTAATTTTTCCCGTGTATTCCTTCATTCATTAGGACGTTTGTTGCTTTTGGGTTAGAAGTATTTTAAAATAATCATGGTAAAACATTTACATGTTATTTAAATGAATAAAAAAGATGTAAACAATTTGTTGTATGTTAAAAATGTTTTTATGTTGTGAACGAAGTGCTTTTACTGTATAATGCTAAAAGTAGTGGACACTATAATATTAGAGGGTAAACTTGGAATAGGAGGCTTACGCGGGTTGATGAGAAATAAGGGTGTCAATAGATTTCATACATGTAGCTGCGAGAGTGGGGTGTAGGGGCCTAGCCCTATGTGGCAGGAGGCATGTTAATATGGATTAATGTCATCAAGGCAGTATATTGAGGGTGACAGCATTGAGTATATAGGGCTGTTACATCAATAACAAAAGTCTTGGCAATATGACAAAATTAAATACGATGTATGTCTTTTTCCTTAAAATCCCATCCTAATCTATCGGAAGCAACTGTAATGAGTGGAAGTAAATTTTCTTCGGACTCGGTGAATGATCAGCCCTAAAGCAACTCCTAGTTTCTGTTCGATTTACAGTGCCAGTATTGTTAATCAAAAACTAAAGAACTGGCAACAGAATATATAGTCCACAGCAAAATACTATACACGTTAACTGAACGTCTTGGTATATCAGTCACTTCGTACACACTAACGTTAAAATCGAATATACAAAATATTTTCATTTTCGGACAATCTAGTCTGTTAACATTAAATAATCACATTTGCAACTCTACGAGTTACGTGCTTCCCAAATGGTATATGTTTCAATTATTTTTCAGATGCATAATTTATCCAAAGTTTATGTCTGAACAAGCAAGTTTTCCTGCTTGTTGTACACGCAACACTCGCAGCCATCTTGATGACATAAAATATATGAGAAACTGGCACGCTTTCATTTCAATGGTTTCAAGTGCTAATCATTTCCTAGAAGCTGGTAGTTCAAAACTATTCTTCTATTCTTTGGCAGTGGGCTTATTTCCAATGATAAAAAGCACCACGAAAACAACAGTGTTTTGTAGTTTTCTTTTGTTCTTTCCTGTTTCGTCAGTCATATGTTGGTGTAACTGAAGTCTCATATTTGGACTGTGTGCGTCGATAAGTGGTGAGTGCTTGTTGACATCACGTTAAAGTTGTGAAGTTGAAACGGCATCTTCGGGTGATGGAGAATCAGGAGGAGGTGCTTCAGTCACTTGAAGACTTCGCGAAAATGAAGCCCAAGGAGATACCAAAAGAATTAGAAGAGTATCTTGAATACGTCGCAAAAACTGGTGACCCAGTGTATCAGTGGTCTGCTGTGAAATGTTTATTCCGAGAAAAACTCTTAAAAGTTATTACAGATTTCTACGAGTCGTGTCCTACGTGCCCAAATAACGAATTTACACCGTGCCCAAATGTAGAACCATTTAATTACGAGAATATGAAGGCGAGTTTACTGGAACGCCTAGATTCTTTCTCTAGTGCACCGTTTACTATTCAGAGATTATGCGAGTTGTTAACGACACCTACTAAAGAATACACCAGAGTGGACAAGTTTATGCGGGCAGTGGAGAAAAATATACTAGTTGTTAGTACAAAAGAACCGGGAAATAGACGATCAGATGTTCAGTCTGATTTCCTAATGAATGGGGTGATGGATGGAAGAGCACTTGATATTGGTGAAGCTATTGAAACTGTGAGCAGTGATGGCGTTAATTTGTTGCAAACTGAAGAAAATGAAGTGAATGTAAGCAATGGCATTAGAATAGATGAGTTAGACATGGAAAACCGATCTGACATCGAAAACACAAGTGATGCTGTGTGGGATAAAGACCAGAGAGAAAGCTCTGATGCAGAAAAACAGAGTGCAAAAACCAGTGAGAAAAATGGCAAATTAGGCACAGAAAATGAAAGTGGAAGGGAGTCACCAAAGATTACTGGACAGATTGATGTAAAGGACGAAACGGGAGAATCCCAACAGACCTTAAGTCACCTAAAGGACAAGGCAGAAAGTGATCACAGTTGTGCTGCTCAAGAAATAAGTAATACAGTGACTGCACATGAAGTAGCACATGGACAGAAAACAGACAGCACGTCTGTTTTAAGTACAGCAAATGTTACAGAAGCAGAACAGTCTCCAAAGGAAACGGAAAGTAATTCTAGCCAGCTTGTAGATTCAGTGCATGTGGAGGAAGTATCACACAGTGAAGAAAGGGAACAAGAGCTGACAGTGTCATCAACAGGGATTGTGCTGGAGGCAGATGAGAATGTATCACAAGTAAGTTTAGATGTTAAAATTTATTGAAATGTAAAATAAGAGAAGTAATATGATTTGTTTATTGTATTTGAGTGAAAAGTGAATACATTTCGTTCCACAAAAGTAATAAACCATTTTGCAGACTGATAATTGTAAGGAAAATGCAGAAATATAGACTGTAAAATATATAGCGTATTTTTTAGAATTTTATTGTAAAATGTTGTCACATTTTCTGTAGACTTGATGTTATAAGAAACTGGCTATATAAAGGGTGACACATGTATGTTATGTACCAGTATGTATGTTACCAGCTTGTTCATGCCTAGTACATTAATAGCAATAAAGTATAGCCTACATTTTATTGTGCTTACGTGCATTACTGTGGAATTGTTTATAAAGGCATCCCAAAAATGAGACTTTAGATTGCTTGTTTTCCATTATCACTTCCACACTTACAAGATCATCAACCAGAAGGCAATTATTTTATAATAATACAAAATTTGCCTGTACTGCCATATTGGAGAGAAGAAATCCTGTTTTCACTTTCTGGAATGAAGGGAAAACTGTTTGCTTTAATTTGTGCTTACTTTTGTTTTTGGAACAGACATCAGTGATTGAATTTTACCATTTCATTTATTGCATCTTAAAATATGAAAGTTGTTGTGCTTGATAAATGATGTGGAATTTTCTGCCTGTTGTGTATGAGAAAACATGAAATATCAGGAGCTTGTTTATCTTCGTTGATGTTGTAGTGTGACAGCATTCAGTTCGAACATTTCTGCAAGCCTCTTTCTTTGCCCACATGCAGGTTTCTGCTGTACCCGAAGATGAAGACGATGTACTGTCAAATGAGTCGTACAGTCCAACACAGCCGGTAGAGACCCTAGTTCCATCACCGCCAGCTGTTGTAATTTCAGAGATTGGAGTAGATGAAGGAGAGGAAGTGGGAGACGAGGGCTCTGCAACTGTGGTGGTTAGTCCAGCTGTACCACAAGGGGACTCGACCACTCCAGGAGCTGCCGTGGAGGAAGTCGTCATCGCAACTTCAGTTACTGGCTCATCTCCCGACCAAGTGTTTAGGGAGACTGCAGTGGTAGAAGAATTAGGTGCTGCCCCATTGAGTACGCAGCAGGAGGTAGTACCACCAGCAGAGACACCAGTAGTTGAAGAATTGGAGAATGCAATGGTGTCGGAGGTAGAGGAAACTGTAGAAAATGTGAAAGTCCTGGCAGTAGAAGAGATGCAGCCTCTTCCACTTCAGTCTTCATCCTTGCAGCAACAGCAGCAGCCACAACAACAGCCACCCGGCTGCGATGAAAGTATGGAAGTGGATGAACAGCTGCAGCTGCAGGAAGAAATGTCCATGGATGGAGATGAACCAATGGACCAGACAGAAGAGATGACCGGTGTTGTTACCGAAGTTGACAGTTAGTGTGGAACGTTATTCTAAGCAGAAGGTGAGTACTAGAAATGATTAGACTGTAATGAACTGAGAAAAGTCGTTTGTCAATTTCATTGCAATAAGAAAGTCAGTAATATGAAGTAAACATAACTGAAGAAAAGAAACTGTTCGATTAATTTTATATCACGCCACTTACTGAGTCACTGTTAGTACTCATTGTATTGATGGCAATCTGTGAGGAAGAGAGACATCATATTCAAAACTAAAGAGCACTTCATTCCTCACAAATAAAAATAAAAATGATCTTAATATCTTATTAGTTGCCATACAGGTTTCAGAGGCTGTAACATTTGATCTTAAGGACCACCTGAGATTAGGCCAAGGCACAAATAACCAAGCAGCTGGGAAATGCAAAGGGAAATAAAGAATACAGACAACATTTTAATGATGTGCAACTTGGTGGTAGTATCATGTCCTGCATCTGCACTCCTAGGTTAAGATGAATTGTGATGTATGCTACAGTATTTGTGAAATATTTTTGGAAAAAAACCACGTAAATCTCTGAATCAGAGAGTATAGAAGTAGCAAACATTTCCCTTGGAGAATGGGAGTGAAGGTATGCAGACTTAATGGTTGCCATAAATTTTGTATTAAATCATTTAGTGTGTCACCTTTGGTGTACGACAATATACCTTTCACTCTTTACTTGATCCACTGTGTACCTTGATGTATGGGTTATAAAATCTGGAACAAGATACGGGGCTGCAACTGTAATATACTCTTCATGTAGGAAAAGGTAGAAAACAGCCAAGTCGGTTGCAATAGTATAAGATTTACTGAAAACGTAGATCAAGTGGTTTTCAATAAACTTTTTACTATTGCAGCTGATTTGGCTGTTTTGTTTCCCCACAAGAACTGTATGGGTTAGCATTTTAACTTTAGCATTACAGTTGTGGAATCCCTCAAAAATATCAATGACATGTTCTGTGGCTGCTGAAAGACAAAAACATGTGCACATGTAAAAAAATGTGGAGCATGAAGTAATTCACCCAAGGATGGTGCCATTGCTAATATATGTATGACGGGGGTCAACATTACTTTAAGTAGCATGAAATATCTTTAAACAGCTTTAATAAGTGGAGGAAAAAGCAGCAGCAAGAACAAAGTATGTTTTCTGTTTTGTGGATCCTGTGCATGTGTAGTTACATGTGACTTCTCTGTTTCAGTTCTTTGGCTTGCATGCAACAAACTGTATACTTTCTACGGGCTGTGTAACATCAGACAACCAAGGCATGAGAGATATGTGAAAATATCAGGGAACTGGGAAGACATCAGTAAATTATTGTGAACATTAGCCCGTCGATTGTTTTTGTAGGTTGTTAACGTAGGCATTGACTGTACATGAGCATTTTTTAAAGTTTCTTAAGTACATATGCAGCTGGCAAATGGAGAAAATGTTTAATGGTTATAAATTTCTGTTTTTAATCTGTTTTTTCCGTTCACAGAATCTTCATTATGGAAGAGGAAAATATATCCTATGTTTTGTTTTCAATGTCCTGTTTGTTAGTTGAAATGGACAGAGTATTTGTTTGTGATTTTTGTAAATAATAATAAACTTACTCAGTAAAAGCTACGTTATTAAAGTAATTTTTTTGAAAGAACATCTATTGCCACGAGACAATTTTGCGCAAGGACAGCTTAGGAAATTAGACTTTGAGCGTTTGCATTTACATATTGTATATTTTGTATGGAATGTCAGTGGGATAGTCATTCCCTTCCAGTTCGAAATATTGTGTTATTGACTTGATACATTGTGGTCTTTCATTTAAATCTCTTGTTTGTGGCCTTGCAAGTTCTTGCACAATGATGTATTTCTCCACAAAGCGCTGCAGATGTACGGAGTAGTAAATATATTTCAGCTTAGTGTACACTTTTTGTCATTAGCTGAAAGTGAAAGCAATAGTACCTGAACTTCCTAATTTATACCAATGATATAAACATTTTGTACTCGCACCAAGTGAAGGACAAATTTCAGATCAACTCATTTTGAAACTGCTGTGCATTACTGAACCATTGTTAAAGCAGTAATATAAATTTCACACGTATCATGTAAACCATTGTGTATTTGTTTGGATATTGTAACGTTAATAAGTAGGCTATGACCAATGGCAGACATACTGGCATAGGATATGTATTTGGTCATGTCATAACAACTGAAATGTTATCCAGTAACCTCTTCACTGCAATGTGTTCATAAGTTACAAGGAAGAATGTATATTTATTACACGAATATTTGAGCTCATTAATTGTCGAACAAAAATGTGTATTTTAACCTTGTCAAGTTTTTACTTCGCATTTTAAAAGACTGAAGGCTGGAACTAAGTACCCTAGGACAGGGATTGTCAGTAGCCTGGCTAAAAAGTGTGTCATGACTGTAAATGTGTGATGTCACTGAAAAAATTTGAAACTGTACATAACAGATAAATTCTAAAAAAGTGACAATTGTGGCAGAAGTAGCATGCTTGTTACCCCTTGTTTTCTTGTAATACAGACAGCCTCACAGATCAAGCAGACACATGTATCCATATATTCACTTCAGATTAAAATAAAGTATCTGTGTCAAGGCAGAAAACTATTTTGTATTATAGAATTATGGAAATAGCAATAAAAACACCTGTTAAATAATTTGAATCCAATTTCTTGCGTCTTATTTCAGATTTGTGTGGGCACGCACTCGCGCGCGCGCACACACACAACAGCCAAGTACAATCAGCCTGTTTATGAAGTGCTTAGGTATTTCATAGTGTTTTCTTGTGTGTGTGTGTGTGTGTGTGTGTGTGTGTGTGTGTGTGTGTGTGTGTGATGCCTCTTGACAGTTCATAAATGACGTGAGTTTTATCTTGAAGGCCAGGTAATTGAATAATATTATTAAAACACATGACAGCAGACAGTTGAATAGCCCTCATACTGAAGGAGTTGTATAGAAACTGAAGTTTGAAATGAGACCTTATGATTTGCAGCTGCACAATAAGGGGAAACAATTATGTCCTACTGGTAAATTCCACCCCCCCTCCCTTCCCCCCCAAATCCTTTTAAAAATTGAACTCCCGTAACTGGAACTGCTAGAAGTGAAAAAAATTTTAGACGAGATTTGAAATTATGTTTAAGGTTTATTTGGTACTCTATCCTGTGAAAGTCTCTTCATTTCCATATAATTACTGCAATTCACATTTATTTGAACCTGCTTACTGTACTCATCTCCTGGCATCCCTTTGCAATGCCTTCAGGTAACATTTCCCAGCACTTAAATTTATATTCAATTTTAACAAATTTCTGTTATTGAGAAACACTTTCCTTGCCATTCTACAATTTATATCTTCTCTCCTTTGGCTATCATATTTATATGATTATTTTACTGCCTAAATAGCAGAACTCATCTACTACTTTAAGTGTCTCATTTCCTAATCTGATTCCCTCAGCATTACCCAGTTCAATATGACTACGTTCCATTGTGCTTATTTTGCTTTTCTTAATCTTCATCTTATGTCTTCCATTCAGTACAGTCCATTCCGTTCAATTGCACTTCCGTGTCCTTTGCTGTCTCTGACAGAATTACAATGTCACCGGCAAACTGCAAAGTTTTATTTCTTCTTCATTAACTTTATATTCTCTTTCCAGAGTTCTCCTCGATTTCCTTTACTGCTAGCTAACTGTGTAGATTGAATAGCTGCTGCGATATGCTACATTCCTTTCTCATTTCCTTTTCAACCGTGACTTCCATTTATTGCCCTTTGACTTGTGTAACTGCAGTCCAATTTCTGCTAAGTTATAAATAGCCCTTTGCTCCTAGTATTTTACCCCTGCTGCCTTCAGCAATTTATGGAATGTATTCCAGTCAACATGATCAAAAGCTGTCTATAAATACCTTTACTTGTAAGTTAAATCATAGGGTCAGCATTGCCTCACTGGGTTTCTAAATTTCTTCAGAACCCAAATTATTTTCCCCGAGGTCAGTTTCTACCGATTTTTCAATTTTTCTGTAAATAATTCGTGTCAGTATTTTGCAACGACGACTCGTTAAACTTATAGTTTGATAATATTCACACCTGTCAGCCCATGCTTTCTTTGGAATTGGTATTTTTATGTTCGTCTTGAAGGCCGGCCTGCATGTTCCTCCTTTCTCATTTCTTTAGCACACTCTCCCTAGGATACCAGCAGTTCTGAGAGACTGTTGTCTATTACATCTCAACTCTTGACATTTGTGCAGCTGTCTCTCATTTCTCCAAAGGCCTCTTTTATTTTTCTGTAGACAGTATCAATCTTTCCCCTAGTTATACATACTTCTGTAGACCCACATTTGTCCTCTACCCACTCCTGCTTAGCCAATTTGCATTTCACGCTAATCGCAATTGTATTTCCTTTTGCCTGCTTAATTTGCCGCATTTTTATATCTTCTTTTATCAGTTAATTTCTATGTAGGGATATTCAAGGATTTCTACTAGACATTATCTTTTTACTTATTTACGATATTGCAATGCCCGAGCAGGCACTGTGGCGACCACAGCCATTTCGAAACACATCAGATGAATTCGCAGTTGCGAGTAAGAACTACCATCAGCTTTAGAATGGAATGATGACAATGAAAATCTGTGCCAGACTGGGGTCTCGAACCTGTACTTTCCTGCTTATTGCGAGTGGTCACCTTACCGTTTGGCTGTCCCTGCACGACTCGTGGCTAGACCGGTGGTTGACAACACGTGGAAGTTTGGGTCTGGCTGCAAGTCATGCACGGATATCCAAATGGTAAGGCAACCGCTCACGATAAGTGAGAAATTGGGATTTGAGCCCTGGTCCGGCACAAATTTCCATTGTCGTCATTCCGTTCTACAGCTGATGGTAGTCCTTATTCACAACTGCGAATTCATTTGATGTGTTTTACCTATTTGATCATCTGTTTAGCTCACTATTTCATCTCTCAAAGTTACCTATTTGTCTTCTACTGTACCCCTGTCTCCTGTTTCAGTCAGTCGTTGCCTAATGACCCCTTTGGCACTTTATGCAGTCTCTGATTCATTGAACTTAACCATTTTGCAAATTTTTGAGTTGTACAGTTCACAACTGAGAAATGAGTATTGTCTGGATAATGTGCAGTGTGTGTTGAGAAAAGCTACTTTTTCATGCATCTTAATGGTTACGACATCGTAGCTCCCAAACTATGTGTTGTAAAACTACATAATTTTGAAGGTGTAGCCGGTGGTATATGTGGATACCATCTGCAAAATGTGTTGGGAATAGTTACTGTTAAATAAGTGGTAAATTAAAACGTCAAGTCTGATGCAGCAGTTGTACTGTATGAACAGTAAAAATGTTGTGAATGGTAAATGTTATACCTGTAATTTTTTTTTTTTATTTTTTATTTTTTATTTATTTATTTATTTATTTATTTTTTTTTGGAGGGGGGTGCAAGAAAAAAGCTTATAAAGGTTTGAAATTATTTGTAATGTTTGTTTAAAGTCCCCAAGTGCTCTTATTCTCAAAATACTAGATAAAATAAGTTTGGGTGATTTGTGCACTGTGAGTGCACTACACCAAGACAAACACAATTTCTAATTTTAATATTTAATGAGTTAAAACTTTAGTGTAAGATTATACCTCCTAATGAATGCATAATGACTGGGTTTTGAATTTTTAAATTCATTCAACAATAATATGAAATATTGAAAATCAAATTTTTGTTACTTGTAGAAGTTGTCAGGTAAGCAACCTTCAACTGAGTGTTTTACCCATTCAGTAACATAGATGGTTGGTGACGTGCTTTTAAGGATTTACAATGCATTGTGCAGAAAGTAAGTAAATATGGAAAAATAGTAACTGACAGCAGCAAATAATATTTTATTACAAAGAAAATCGCTGCACTTGCCAGTTCCCACCTGCAGAGTCCTGAGTAACTGTTGTCTGGGGCAACTCCCTTCGTATCTGCTCAACTAGTGCAACTTGCTTCCTCTTGAACCTGCTTACTGTAATTGAGCCTTGGTCTCCCATTAAAATTTTTTACCCCCACACTTCCCCCCGTTACCAAATTCCTTGATGCCTTGGATATATCCTATTACTCTATCCTTTCGTCTAGTAAAGTTATAGTGAGCAATCTAAGAGAAGACGGGCATTACATTTAAGTAGGCATATACCATGAGCTGAGGAGTAAAACTTTGTAAAAATGTTTATGGCATATGGCATTGTTGATGGGGAAATCCCACGGAGTGGGATCAGCTGCCCATCGAAAAAGTGTTCTTCTTGTGTGGACACTGGCCCCATTTCCTTGCGGATAAGTGAGAATCATGCCTTATATGTATTTATATAGTCTAGGTGATTGTAATGGGCATATGTATAGTCATGTTTGTGTTGTTTGATGATGATGATGGAAGGGGATGGGTGAAACCTGGGGCCAGCACATACTTTACTGCACTAAATTAGCACCGAGGGGGCTGCTGAGCTTAGCGTCCCCCAACAGATGAAGCAGCATCGACACTGTCACATCCCCTCACTTCACGAGACATTCGAGAGAGATTTGGAATTTAATGCGGGACACTGGTGCGTACCTCCCCTCCCCTTTCTGACCGAATACTGGCAGTGAAAATATCATCCACCGGGTTTAAAACCCTTTTACCTCTAAGTCAAGTGTGACCACATGAGTGTGTGTCAACAGTCTCAAGTACGGAGGCAAATTCATTAAGTTGGTTTTCTTAGAAGTCCGAACACTTTGCTAATAGGAGTAGTCACTTGAATGGGTCTTAGAAAGTGACTGGTGGTAGGGGCATCAGATGATGAAGATTTTTTTATGATTTGAGATATCAATAGAACATATATTAGTGCCATTACTTAAAATGTTATGAGATGAGAATTAAAACTCAAAAACTGTAATTCGCAAAAAAACTTCTTTGACTTGATTTTACTCTCCATCATTCTCATTTGTACAAATTACTCTTCACTAATGGTTCACAGATATGTGTAGGATGTTTGTTATGCTTATGGTCAATTATTGTTATACAAAAATAAAAACCATTCATGTAGCATATGCCTAAGGTTTATTAGTATGAATGAAGTAAAATTCACAAGGATTAATAGAATTAAACAAAAAATTGTGACTCACTGACCATTTACATAAAAAATCTACTATAAGCATGTACTAAATTTCTTCATACCATAAAGTTTAAAGCTTTCAGCACATTCATCTCGCATTGTCAGCTGAACTAGAGGACAGATAAGATAAAAGCTTGATGTCATAGTACAAAAGAGCTCCCTCAAATATGGTGTATTGCACATAGCAAGCTACAATATTAACAAGCAGTTTTACGTTGACATAGGTACACCCAGTAATTTAATCATAAAATATTAATCCCACTTGGATTAAGAAGAAAAGAGTAAAGGATGTCATCACTCAGGCTTTATGTTTCCCATCTTTGATATTGTCACACATTTTCATTGATTCATTGTCCTCTGAAGATTACATCAAGAAAGAGAACCTTCAGAGATGTGGAATGACTCAAAGTATTCTCTTAATAAAGACAAACAAATTAAACCTGTTTGTACTAGCTGACATTCTTCCATTTGATCTGTAACAAGGACATCCTCAAGATTGTAGAGTGTGTCATGAAAAAAAGAAAAAAAAAAAGAAGAAAGATATATGCTAATCGTCATTCCACAGTACTAAATGAAATGGTTTATGGAGTTGGAATAAGCCAAAACTGTATTAATTATATTTTTATTTAAGAGATAATAACAAACTTGTCATAATACACGTAAACATATAATACATTGAAGTACATGTGAAATCTTAGGTTACCGTAGCCAAGCATCATCAAACAGAAAAATCAGTTTATCACACAGAGTTACATTGATCACAATACTTGCACCTCATGTACACATGACTGCTATCTCTGGCTACTCTGGGCAGAATTCTGGCTTGCTTGTGTAAATGTGTGTGCGTTTCCTTTTTGGCTTGCTTGCGTAAATGTGTGTGAATTTCCTTTCTGTAGAAGACTTTGGCTGAAATCTCAGTGTGCAGAAGTCTTTTCGCTGTGCGTGGCTCCGACTTAATGTGTCATATTTACACTGAGACAGTTGTTAATGCTCAATTTAGGACTAAAAAGAGAGGTACTTCTGTAAAAATGTGATGTACAAGATAAAATATGCGACACATTAAATAATGAACTACATGACAAATTGTGACAACTGTTCTGTGAAAAAAAAAAAAGTTGAACAATATACAGTAAACTTCAGTGACATATTCCAAGGGTTTGCGTGAACAAATTAGTTTTGTCCTTAACAGGCCCAATGTTACAAACGGGTAAAATATTACAAATGAGACAAAACAGTTGAGTAAATTTTTGTGACTAGGCAAGTGAGACTATGGTGACTGAAAAAAAGGAAAACTAGGGGATGTGAGTAGCAGGGGTAATTTACAAAGTGGTCCAGGTGGGACCTGCACTTTAGAAGTGATGAATAAGGGGACAATACTAAGCTTGAGAAAGTAGACATACTTATGTTTATAAATTTCTATTATTTCAATGTGGTTCACCTTCCTCCCTTTGTGGATTTATGCAAGAGTTCATGTTGCTCCTTGTAACTGTGTCATTCTTTAAGCAGGTGGTCTGCAGAAGTAGTGTGTCCTTTTTTAAGTGTCCAGCTTCTATGGTGTTCCATCAAGTAAGTAGAGATTTACCAGTTTGTAAAATAATAAATACTGTAGAATATTACATCAGTGTCATGTATTCCTCATTCATAATTATACGATATTCTTAGTAATACACTGCATTAACAATGTACTATCAGAATACTGCTTAATACCATCTGTGTTTACTCCAGATGAATGTAAGGCTGATATACTGACAAAAGCTGCTGCTTCTTCAGGTGTACGAGGGTTGCCCAGAAAGCAATGCATCACAGCCGAAAACAATGCTATGAATGCAAAAGATTACGTATGTATTATCTGAGGCCTCCTGAGGAAGCGCGCCAAGTTTCCGTCACTTCCAACAGATAGCATAGCTTCAGAATAGTTTCAAAATGGCATCTCTAGATGATGTATGTTACAAGCAATGTGCTGTCATTGAATTTCTCAATGCAGAGAAAGAAACTGTGGAAAATATTCTCAAACGCTTGTGCAAAGTCTATGGAGCATCTGCTGTTGATAATATTACAGTTAGTCGCTGGGCATGGAGGGTGGGGGTCATCAGAAGCGATTCAGTGGAGCTCCACGGTTTGCAGCGGTCAGGGAGACCATCCGTGGCTGTCACACCTGACAGCCCTGACCTATCTCCCTCAGACTTCCACTTGTTCGGGCCATTAAAGGATGCCATTCGTGGAAGACATTTTGAGGACAATGAGGAGGTGATTCACACAGTGAAGCACTGGTTCCGCGACCAGGACAAGGATTGGCACCGATAGGGCATACACACCCTTGTTTTGTGCTGGAGGAAGACCATAGAATGGGATGGAGATTACTTGGAAAAATAGGGTGTCTAGATAAAACACCATTCTTTCGTGTGTAATTCTTACTATGTTCAATAAAGACTTGTTGAAGAAAAAAAATGCGGTGCATTACTTTCTGGGCAACCCTCATATTAGATAACTGCTGTTTATCTTCTACTGCTAACTCAATATTTGTTTGAATAGATTGGTATATTTTTAATCAACTATCTATTTGCTTCCTTGAGAACAACAACCTCTTTATAACACAGTATGTCATGTTGTACAGAGTTATAATGAACACATCTACTTGGCATATAGCAGTCCATGAATCAAAATAAGGAGGAACCATAGTTTTTAGAGGAGCTGATAATGAAGAATTCTTTTTTTTTTTTTTTTAGTTTTCTTTGGGTTGTTAAAGATTGCCAGTTGTTTGTTTTGTGTTAGATTAGAGCTCGTTTTTAAAAATTGACATATGCCAATTGGAAGTAGCAAACTTTGTTTATATAAAACTTTATTACATCACAATTGCTTACATATGTATAAAATATTCACATTACTGGTTTTGTCAAACTGCTGCCATGTTCAGATGTGCTTAATGAATTAAAAAGCTTTGTACACGTATATAAACAGATATAGTTCGTAGTTAGGCACTCTAACATCACAAAGTCATTTAATGTTTCAATGAATGTACATCATCATATCATCACACGATAAAAGATTGCATTTAGAATAGTGCTCTATTTTATTCTGTGGGGTAATGGGAGAGAGAGTGTTCAGAAAATGGGGGGGAAGGGTGGGGGTAAGAGGAGGAGGGGGCAAAAAACACATGTGAAATGGGGCATAACAATGTTCTTTGCATCTTCGTATGCATTCTGTTGTTGAATACCTTTGCACAACAATAGATAACTCAGTGGTGGACCATAGATCAAGAGTCAGTGTCTACACAAAAATTATGTTCCTGTCTTGTATTGTGATACAGCAAATCCTATTTCAGCAGAAAGGGTTTTAAATTATAATCAACAAAGACTATTAACAAATAAATGTGTTGGGTAGTGACTGTAAGAATGCCAAGTTTGATTGACTGATCCATTTATTCCTTCATTTATTGTGTTGCACAGACGCTGTCAAGAGGGGATGTTCAATGAGTCGAGGTACACATTAACAAAAGACAGTGAAATAATGGAAACTTCGTTTGTATTCTGTATTAACAATGAACAGTCACAAGTCACAGTACAGCTTAATCCTGTTCACTGTTATGCCATTCTAAACTTAGTTCCCTTAAAGAGACCTCTACATTATGTGTTGTTCTATACTTTTCACAAAATTCTTACAGCTCAGTCAGTTCAGAGACATGGTGGAACTTTGCATTTTTTGCATTAACAAATTATTGACATTGACATGTGAAACTTTGCTGTTTGGGTATTTTAATGAAGTAAAATGTGCTCAAAATAGAATTGCATGGGACTAAAATAATTTTTCAAATTGAACGAGTTTCCGGTTTCCATAAAACTCAGTAGGCTACATAAAATTTGTCGTGTACCATACACAAAAGTATAAATTTGTAATTAAGCACATATTTACATACCTTGACTCTTGCATAGTAGATATTCATTTACTGTATGTCATACAACAGAACACTTGAATATTACACGTATTGATAAATAATACAACATTTCTGTATTTTTTACTCTAACTTGCACCCAGTATGTCTGCTGGGGTGGGGGGCTAAAACTGAGATGTGGAGAGGGTCTTGCCTGTGCTGTTGAGCGTGCAGGGTGCAGTCGCCTGCGCGTTGTGACTCGCATCACCTCCGACCACGTCTGTCGCGTAGGTTCTGAGAGGCCGTCCCCTGTTCGTACCAGCAGGTAGTGGAACTGGCCTCGCACACGGGTTGCGACCAGAGCTTGCAATTTGCTGCCCGTTCCCAGAGTTGACTGGTGTTTTTTTCGGTTTGGAGCTGAGTAGAGGGTCGCAACCTAAGGCTTCGTTGACTCTGTGATGGTCTTGGCTGCAGATTTCTAGACCTGCATTATTGTGTCAGGATTTGTGGGACTCCCATTGAGAGGTCAGGGGTGCACTACTTATGTAACAGAGTACTTAGGCTAGGCAGTAGTTTGAGGTGTTCTGATGAACATTCACCAGCTGGTATGCAACGAGGGAAGTCAAATGGCATTCAGAATAAACACCATTCAACTGTCACAATTTTATGAGTAAACTGCCGAAGTATTCGTAGTAAAGTTCACAAATTTAGTGTCCTCCGGGGACGCTCTTGCACTCACATTATTCTCGAGGCCGAGAGCTGGCCGAAACCCAAAGTGGAAAGCAAGTCTTGGAACTATATCAGAAAGACAAATTAGAGGCCATAGGATGGGGAATGTTCATTACACTTGACAAAAATATTGTCTCAATTGAGATCGAAGTTGCGTGTGACAGTGGGTGAAACCAAGGTAATTGTTGGCTGTTTTTACCAGCCACCTGATTCTGCTTTGATAGTTCTAGAGTCATTCAAAGAAAGTCTACAGACAGTAGTTCATAAATACCCAGATAACGAAATACTAGTTGGAGGTGACTTTAACCTGAAAGTATAGCCTGGGGTGTTTATGGATTCATTGTGGGGTGTACAGACTGTCACATGAAATACTTTTGAGCACTTTTTCTGAAAACTGTCTTGAACAGCCAGCAAGGAAGCCCAAACACAGTGGGAATATCTTAGACCTTGTAGCTACAAATAGGTGGACATTAATGGCAATGTCAGTATAGAAACAGGAATTAGCGATCATGATGTCATTATGTCAACTATGATTACAAAAGTTAATAAATCAATCAAGAAGTTCAAAGTGTGTTTCTGCTACATAGAGCAGTCAGTCAGTTATCAGCATCTCATATAGACAGCAAATTGGTGTCACTTAGTTCTGGTAGATTGTAGATTGTATTTTATTGGTCCTGTTGTCTACATAGCAGCTTATGCATAAGACATTGGACAAGTCAAGTTATAAATATACAGGCTGAAAGTAATTTCAAGGCATACATATTTAAGCTTACAATAATACATATTTAAGCTTACAATAATACACTTTACACACAAGTATTTATATAACACATTTCATAAATTTAAATATTCTTCAATGGAATAAAAGCAGTGATGCTGTAAATATGACTTTAGAGATTTTCCAAATGTATTGACCTCAGTGATAGCTTTTATGTTTTCAGGAAGTTTGTTATAAAGCTTAACTCCCATGTGAAAAGTACCTTTTTGGCACAGTGCTGTGCTGATTTGAGTCATATGTAAGTTCCTGTTTTGTCTGGTAAAGTGCTCATGTATATCACAGTTTTTTTGTAGCCTCTGGTCCTTGCCTATTACATTTAATTTAAAGAACAAAAGGGTTTCCATAATGTATACACACGGTAATGGGGGAATACCAGATTTCTTAAACAGGGGTTTACAAGAGTCTCTAGGCTTGCACCCAAACAAGATTCTAATGGCCCTTTTTTGTAGTTTAAAAGTGCTATTAGCTATTTTAGAGTTTCCCCAGAAGGTGACCCCATATCTAAGACGAGAATGAAAGTACGCATGATATGCATTCATTACTGTTTTCTCACTACAGCATGATTTTAATGAACAAAGAAGATAACATGTTTTGCTCAGTTCTGTATTGAGACATTCAATATGCTTATTCCATCTGATGTTACTCTGCAGCCAAAGTCCTAAGAATTTGGTTTCAGTACTGTTACCAACTGGTTCGTCATTGATAGAGACTGATGGGATAAACATGTCCTTGTTAGGAACATTGTGGAATTTTAGAGCAACGGTTTTCTTACTGTTTATTACAAGCTGGTTACTCTGTGCCCAGCTGCTAAGTTGTTTCGTGACCGTGTTTACTGTCTGCTGTAACTGTTCATCGTCGTCTCCTTTTAATAGAATCGTGGTGTCATCTGCAAATATGATTGATTTGTGTGCATCAATATTTAAGCTCAGATCATTTATGTACAGAAGAAACAGAAGGGGTCCCAATACGGATCCTTGGGGTACACCACATTTTGTTTGTTTATAGTCAGATAAGTGATTAGATACAGTTTTTAGTTCAATATCTGTGTGCTTGACGCACACTGCCTGCATACGATTTGTCAGGAAGGAACTGATCCACTTGTTGGACAGACCTCGAATACCATATCTTTCTAGCTTTGATAGCAGAATTTTATGGTCCACCATGTCAAATGCTTTTGACAAGTCAATAAAGACTCCTATTGTTTCCTGTTTTTTGTCCATCAGGTTTAGGATGGAATTGATGCACTCATAGACAGCCGTTGTCGTTGACCTCTTATTTCTGAATCCATGTTGTTCATTACATAGGATGCTGTTTTTATTTATAAATTTCATAAGTTTCTCATACATAACTTTTTCCAATACTTTAGAGATGCAGGAGGAAATTGTGATGGGTCTGTAGTTATTTACATTGTCTTTATCCCCTTTTTTATATACAGGAATAACTTTTGATGTTTTTAACACATCAGGGAAAGTGCCTGCCTGAAGTGAGCAGTCGCATAAATGTGTGAGTACTTCAATTAGGTTTGATGCACTCTTCTTTAACATTGTTGCAGGTATACCATCAATACCTGCCGATTTGGAATTTTTTAGTCCTTTTATTGCTTTAGCTACTTCATCTTGTGAAACAGAACTGATGTACATTGATCCTCTACATGTACTTATTTTATATTCATTTGCCTGGATGCTCTTAAAGTTTGATTGTAACATATTTTCAGCAACACCTGTGAAAAAGTTGTTAAATGTATTAGCTACTTCTAAGGGGTTTGTTACTTTTTTATTTTTATGAGATAGTGTTATATTTTTCCAAGGTTGTCTGTATTCTCCACATTCTTTTTTTATAACACTCCACATAGCCTTTGATTTATTAGCTGAATTATAAATGATTTCACCATTATGCATTATTTTTGCTGCTTTTATTACTTTTCTTAATATTTTGGAGTATTTTTTATAGTATGCGTGTACTACAGGTGAGGAATTTTTTGAGTTACATATTTCATGAAGTAGTCTTTTCTTCTGGCATGAAACCCTTATTCCCTTTGTGATCCAGCTGTTTGTTCTAGAGTTTCCCCGTATGGTTAATGTTTTCAGTGGGAATGCAAGTTCAAAGAAATGGGTTATTGTATCAATGAAAGTGTCGAATTTTTCATTTATATCATTCATTTTGTACACTCCTAGCCACTTTTCTTTCTGTAATAAGTTGTTGAAGTAGTTCACATTATGCTGATTATAGCTTCGATATGTTGTTCTAAGAGACATGTTGTTAATAATACTGCCTTGTACTTTTATGCTTAATATTTGAGCAAGGTGATCACTAAAACCTGCATTGAAAATTTTTAGTGAGGTGTTGTGTAAACTCTTCTTTACTAGAAACTGATCAAGAGCTGTTTGACAAGTTTCAGATACTCGGGTAGCTGCTTTTACTTCAGCCTTTAAATTGTAGGACGTTGCAAGGTTCAAAATGGTCTCCCTATTTCCACTATTCGTGAGGAAGTCAATATTGAAGTCACCACAGATTATCAATTCACAATCTATTTTATTTACTTTATTTAGCAATGACTCCATTTTGTTTAAGAAAAGTTCAAAATTCCCGGACGGTGATCGGTAAACTGTAGCAATAACCAGGTTGAACTGAGTAATTTTTATAGCTGCAATTTCATAATCCTTTTCGACATTTGCCCTAGTTAAGTCAGGTAGTGTAATAAAATCTACATTTTCCTTTGTGTAAATTGCTACCCCACCCTGTTTGCTGTTTTTCCTGCAGTAGTAAGCAGCCAAGACAAATTTGTTTATATTCGTATTCTGGATTAATTCTGGGTTAAGCCAGTGCTCAGAAATGCATAACACTGAGATATCATTAAGTTCATGTGTCAATAGAACGTTAATTTCATCGATCTTATTACGCAGGGATTGCACATTATGGTGATAAATTTTTAGTTCGGGCGTATTCACGATTTGGTAATTGGGAATCATATTTACAGCATCACATACCTCTAGTTTAAATTAGGAACGACAGCAGCGTTGTATTTTCGTTCTTCTTTCTTGTTTATTTTGTTTTCCTCGCTGTTGGAAGGATGTTCAGGAAGCTGATAAATTGTTCTATCCCTTACAAGTCTTTCTTTGATTATTTCACTAACACGATCACAAACAAATCTTTTCCCATCATAGTTCAAATGCATTCCATGCTTCGTGTGCAGATTTCCATGCAGCTTGCTTATATCCAGTACATCGCACTTAGTGTATTGAGAACACAGTTTCCTTATTTTAATGTTTGTTTTCCGAATTTCTTTGTTTACACACGAATTATAAATCAGATCATGCCTATGAGGAAGTGTGGCAACTACTGTGTTTCTGCATTTATTAGCTTGTAAAAAATTCTGTAGCGTTTTCACGCAAACCTCTGCTTCATTTTTTGCCACATCATTTGAACCCATTATACAGACATGGATGTAGAAGAATTATGGGTAAAGTTTAAGCAGATTGTAAATTGTGGTCTGGAGAGTTATGTGCCTAGTAAGTGGATAACAGATGGAAAAGACTCGCCACGGTTTAATAACGAAATTCAGTGGATTCTTAGGAAGCACAGGCTGTTGCACTCTCTAGTCAAAAGGGAACACAGAAATGATGACAAGTGAAGGTTAGTAGAGATTTCTATGTCTGTGAAAAGATCTATGCATGGAACATACAAAACTACCACCATCACACCTTAGCAAAAGATCTGGCACAGAACTTGAGAAAATTCTGGTCTTGCATAAAATCGCTGAGCGGGTCTAAGGCTACCATTCAGTCCCTTGCTGACCAGTCTTGTGTTGCAGTTGAGGACAGCAAAACGGATGCCAAAGGTTTAAAATTCACATTCAAGGAATTGTTTACACAAAAGAATCACACAAACATACCATCATTTGACCATCGGACAGACTCCTGTATGGACAACATAGTAATAAGAATACCCAGTCTAGAGAAAGAACTGAAAGATTTGATACCATATAAATCACCAGGTCTGGATGGAATCCCAGTTACATTTTACAAAGAGTACCCTAAGGCACTGGCTGCTTACGTAGCTTGTATTTATTGTGAATCTCTTGCCCAGCACAAAGTCCCAAGCGAATGGAAAAAAGTGCAGGTGACTCTGGTATATAAGAAGGGTAAACAAATGGACCTGAAAAATTCCTTACCAGTATCCTTTACTTTGGTTTGCTGCAGAATTCTTGAACATATTCTCAGTTCACATATAATAAACTTTCTGGAGACTGAGAAGCTTATGTCCACAAATCAGCACGGTTTTAGAAAGCATCACTTGTGTGAAACTCAGCTTGCCCTTTTCTCACATGATATACAGAGAACTGTGCATGAAGGGCAACTGGGGTACTTTCATATTTCTAGATTTCTGGAAAGCATTTAACACAGTGCCCCAATGCAGGCTCTTAATGAAAATATGAGCATATGGAGTAAGTTCGCAGATATGTGAGTGGCTTGAAGACTTCTTAAATATAGAATCCCGTACGTTGTCCTCGACAGTGAATGTTCGTTAGAGACAAGGGTATTGTTAGGAGTGCTCCAGTGAAGTGTGATAGGACCGCCATTGTTCTCTATAAACACAAATGATTTGGCAGACAGGGCAGGCAATAATCTGCACTCGTTTGCTGACGATGTCATGGCGTGCGGTAAGGTGTCAAAGTTGATTGACTGTAGGAAGATACAAGATAAAATTTCCAATTGGTGTGATGAATGGCAGCTAGCCCTATATGTGGAAAAATATAAGTTAATGCAGATGAGTATGAAGATCAAACCTCTAATGTTCAGATACAGTATTACCAGTGTCCTGCTTGACACAGTCAAGTTATTTAAATATCTGGGCATAATGTTGCAAAGAGATATGAAGTGGAACGAGCATGTGATAACTGTGATACGGAAGGTTTATTGGGACTGCACACAGGGCACTGGTGCAACCTATTCTCGAGGACTGCTCAAGTGTTTGGGATCCATACCAGGTCGGAATTCAAGGAGGGCATTGACGCAATTCGGAGGCGGGCTGCCAGAGCTGTTGCTGATAGGTTCAAACAACACGCAGATGGTTCAGGAGCTCAAATGAGAAACACTATTGAGAAAATTTAGAGAACCGGCATTTAAAGCTGACTGCTGAACTATTCTACTGGTGCGAACATACGTCCCGCATAAGGACAACGAAGATAAGACACAAGAAATTAGGGCTCATATGGAGGCATATACTCATAGACAGTCATTTTTCCTTCCCTCTATTTGTGAGTGGAACAGGAAAGGAAATGATAAGTAGTGGTACAGGGTACCCTCTGCCGTGCACCATGCGGTGGCTTGTGGAGTATCTATGTAGATGCAGAACTTCAAATTCATTTATTTTTGTATGTGCATACATATTATTCTCATATTTATTTGCTTTACATTTCACATTTTTCACCACATATCAAGGACAGAAACCTGTTTGAATTCCCTGTTCAAAACTATTTTTTCTACACAATATTTTACACTTTACAATAGTTCTAACAACTTGGGAGAATCTGTGTGTACTGCAAATTGCATAATATCATTTACTGATGCAATAGCTTTTTCAAGTGACATCATTTTGCTCCTCTTCTTCTTCCTTTGTTTTCTCCTGCACAACTGTTGTATTGCAGATTTCTATTACATCTACTGTTGAAGTAAAAGTGGAGTGAGTTGACAGAAAGTCATCACTTTGAATGTAGTCATTTATGCTAGATGTAATGTTTCAAATTTTAATTAATTCAGTGATTGCTGCCGCATTATCTTGAGATTCGATGGCCGAAGAAGTGTCTTGTTCTCGGCCTCCCAATTCCGCTTTGTTGAAGCGCTCGGTTATAGTTTCGGGCTTTCTTTCCCATACTGCCAAGCCAATCAAATTTACTGCATCCAGGACAGACTCTGGCTGTACAAGAGCAAATGCGCATTCTGCGTCTTCAACAATAAGAATAAGAGACTGCATCAGTAATCGCCTATGATGGGACTTGAATGTGTAAATAACCCTGGTCCACAGGTTGTGTGAGGCAGGTTGAACCTGGTGGGAACCAAGCCAATTTCACATTTGATAACTTGACTTTTGAGTGACAGGTTACATTGTCAAGAAAAAGGAGAAGTTGGCGATTTCCTTTTCTTTATTTTAGCATTGAAAGAGCCCAGCCATTCTTCCATGAGACCATTCACCATCCATGCTTTTTTATTGCTTTGCCTTGTGACTGGAAGCTTACTGACATCAATGTTTTTGAATGAACATGTCTTTTGGATCATAATTTGCAATTAGGTTGTACAGTACTGTCTTCCATTCTTTTGTTACACTGTCCTGCATGTCCTTAGCTTCCCCACACATTTCATTCCACATGGTGTTGTTCCTAGCTTTGAAACTGTCCAGTTATCCTGTACATGCCTTAAACACTGTATTTCCAAGCTCTTTAGCGACTTTCAGAGCCTCACCCCGTAATGTGGTTCTAGACGAACTTAAATTTTTTGCCCACGCATTTATGAACCATTCCCACACTACCTCATTATTTTCTTCAGTTCCTGTCTCCTCAGCCTTTCTTTCCATTTGCCTAGGCCCTTTCATCCAGTCATTCCATATCATATCCTTTTGTCTTAAAGTATCATAAGTGTGTGTTTTACCCCATTTGAAACACAACACTAATTCGCACAACGATACAGACTTCTGGTTCAACATTATGTTATCGCTCAAAGTGCTACTAGTTAGCTGAAACTGGCAGAAAATAGTTAAAACCATTGTTTGATGGAACAACACCCACCTCTTTCACTGAGCAGATTGCAGCAGAGCGTTCATAGGTGCACAACAGTGTTCCAGTGTGTGCCTGCATGCATCAGTATTAATGGAAATTGAGAAACGCCAATAAATAAAGTGCTTGAAAACGAATCATCTCCTTTGATGTACCAACACTGCACATAGCTTGTTCGTAATTGCACAGAGCGGCACGGTTTGATGTCCACACCTGCTGTGCCGAAACTGTTTTATTGGTTTTGTGCTGCTTAATAGCAATGTCAAGGATGTACAGTCTTTGTGTTACGTGACCTTGTAGATTTGCAAATAACTAATGTATACTGTAACACAGTAGTACTGTAAAATGTCTTTTCTGCATTATACAATGAATCATTAATTAAATCTTAAATCTGCATTCTGATTCTTTGTTAGGCATATTCTGCTGTACACACACGCACGCACACACACACACACACACACACACACACACACACACACAAAAATAAAATAAAATAACATAAATTGCATTGAGACTGAAATACTTTTACAGATTTGGCGGATTTCCGAATTATACACATTCCACTTTGATCAAGTTTTACGAAATGGTAGATGATATCCTCAGTGGTGAGGCTCTTCTAGAACACAGATTATTACTAAATCAGGATCCTGTGTTTGCAGACACGATCAGCCATTCTTGAGTACATTATTTTCTACAAAACTTCTGAGAAGGAAATTAATAGTGAAATAGATCAATAGTATCTGTCCTACTACCTTTCTCAAACAGGTATCTACCAAAGGCATGCAGCATCCAATCCAAAGTGTCTCAACTCCCGTAAGTAATGCAGAATGGGCAACTAGATATCACAATAGGTACCTGCCAGTATAAAAGGAGGCAGAGAGTATGATGTCAGTACAGGAGCAGCAACAGCAGATTGGATCAATCCAGATAGCTCAAATGTGGACTACTCGTTAGATGTCACCTGAGTGACAAACCAATCAGGGACATTTCAGTTCTTCCAAAACTACTCAGATCGACTGTTTGTGCTGCAACTTTGATGTGGAAATGTGTAGGAAAAACCACAGCTGAACTGAGGCCAGACAGTGCTAACATGCTGACAGACAGCAACTTTTAATCAGCAGGTAGAATCTCTCATGAGTTTCAGTGTGTTACCAACAGTCCAATTAGCACCGTGACTGTGTACAGAACTACAAAGAATGAAATACACTGGTGGAGCAGCTCCTCGTAAGCTGTACATTTCTTCAGTTAATGCTAAGTGATGCTTGAGGTGGTGTAAAATGCTATGCTACTGGACAGTGGAGGGCTGGAAATAGTGATTTGGAGTAATCAATCACACTGTACCATGTGGCAGTTTGATATAAGTGTTTGGGTTTGTTAATTGGTTGGGGAATGTTACCTGCCATCATGTGGAGTGCCGATAGTGAAGTATGGAGGAGGTGGTGTTTCTGTATGGAGGTCTTTTTGTGGTCAGGGTTTGGTCTCCTTATTGCAATTAAGGAAATGCTAGATGCAGAAAGGTATGTACATATTTTGCGGTATTGTGTACTGCATACAGCAGAGGAACAGTTCAAAGATGATGATTGTATCAGCATGACACTGTACCCTGTTATAAAGCAGCACCTGTCAGGCAATGGCTTGTGGACAGTAATATTCCAGAAATAGACTGGCATGCCCAGAGTCCCCACCTAAACCCAATGGAATACCTTTAGGACAAGTTTGAATGTCAGTTTCACTCCAGAACCTTAACATACAACACCACTACCTCCCTCTCCTTTCATCTCTTGAGGAAGGATGCAGTGCCATTCCTCCACAGACTTTCAGACACCTCACTGAAAATATCTCCAGCATAGTTCAACATGTCCATAAAGGAGAGGGGTAGACACACTCTATCTTAATTTTCAGTAACTGGTGTCAACATACTTTTGTCAGATAGCATACTCTAGTCTGTCTGGAGAGGTACCTTGTGGAAGTGATGCGTTAAACCTGCTGTTGATACAGTACCTGTAGTGGCAGTGATTTTTTGTTATCTGCCCAAGGCATCTGACTGTGCAAATTATTACTTTCATTGATATAATGTGGAATAATTTTTTAAACCAATTGCACACCTAGACACCCAAAATATTGATGGCCCAGAAACATGCTGTAAGGATTATATCTAGTGTCCATCCTCAAACTTCATGTATGTCACTGTTTAACAAATTAGGCATACTGACGACAGCCTCACAACACATCTACTCTCTTATGAAGTCGTTTTGTGAAAAGAACTGAAACAACTTCCACTGTTGACAACTTGATCTTATTCACTGTAAAAGTACTTGACCACTTACCTAGTGAATTAAAGGTGCTAGTAGATGATGAAAATTAGTAAAAGCTGGTCGAAATAATTTCTGCTTGAGAACACTTACACCATAGATGAATTTCTGAATAGATTCTATGTGGTTGGGTTGGATGGGTCAAATTTTGTTGCAGATTAACACTTACGTTGAGGAATGTCCAGATAGGTAAATGGCCAGACTCTAGCAATGTTTTCGTGGAGAAAATGTAACCTTTTTGTAAATTCTCTAACACATTCAAAGTCATGAATATGATCCATGATACATGTAAAAAATTAAACCAAACTAGGCAAAAGAGGCAATAAGTGATAGAAAAAAATCTTAGGAGTTAGTGGGGATCAAGCCCTAGAGATTGAAATTTCCAATCTTGTCCTTATCAGTGGAGTCACCAAGCCACACAAAGTGAGTGATACAGAACGTATTAGTTTGTTTATGTCATTTGATAGTGAGCATAAAAAAATGGTTAAAGATATGAAGGTTCAAATAGTTTGGATAAGATTAGCATTTTTGTGGTCCTTTTAGAGGCAGTCAGAAACGTAATTTTGATTTTAAGTGTTGATTCCATAGAAAGCTATGCTCTGAAAACAAAATTTGCCTACTATTTTTCTTTTAAACTTCGTTGAACTTCACATGATAATTTGTTTTTCTATTACATGCACTAGATTTAAATTAGAAATAATTATGACACTGTGGGTATTTTTAGTAGACATTTGGGGAGTTCATTTAACTGTGAGGTCCACGTCAAGGCCATGTGAAGTAAATACTCTTTGTCCATAAATTTTGCAAAGAATTTTCTCATAGTTACTCTGGCATGCAAAGACATGTTTCAAAATGATTACAAATAGAATTATGCCTAGGATGATGTACTCCCCAGCTTAGTTGGAAAGTGTTTGTCTATTTAGAAAAGATAAAGATGAATCAGCAGGTATTCTTGGGCCGCTTTATGGGATTTTATGTGATTTACAGAATAGCAAGCAGTCTGGAATTTTGAGGCATTCCACATATGGCCCCCCTCCCCCATGTGTGTCACCTGGTTAAAAAAAAGGAAAAAAAAATGGGCCTGAGCATCTACCCCAGGAATACCAACTTGTTTATGTCGTTCCAATATTCTCCAAAGTCTTCGAGCCTCTTATTTACGAACAGTTAAATAATTATTCTGAAGACATGATCCCCTCTCCACCGGACAGTTTGTCTTCTAATAAGATACAATACTACCTCTGCTTCTGTCACTGAAGTTGTTATCTAGCTGCTAACTGCATTTGGAAATGTATGTTGTACTTTGTGATCTCAGTAAAGCCTTTGACTCTATATGATTTATCATTTACACTCAAAGCTTTAATTTTATGGCATATTTAGCTATGAGTAAGTCATATTTACGCAAGAGGAGACAGTTCACCTCAGTTACAAATATGCTTCATTGAAAGAAGCAGGAATTGGTGTTCTGAAAGGCTTAGTTCTCGGTCCATTTCTTTTAGTCATTTCAATTAATGATTTACCTTCCCATGTAGAAGAAATATCAGTACTAGAGAATGTTATGCAGATGGTACAGCATTGCTTGACAAACACCACAATGCCACAGAATTATGTCCTGCAATGCTGGGAAATTAGAACTAGCAATGAACTACTTTTCTTGTAATGAATGTCTCTACAATCCTGATAAAACACAACTAATTCTAAGATTAACTAAAGATTTACAAATTATATAAATAAAATTGTTACTTTTTCATTTTGATTCGAAATTAATCATGGAGAAACATATTAGTCATATGTGCAGGAGAATAACTAGGGTATGCTATCTCATGTGGAAACTGACAAATGCAGTCACTAATGAGTATGAGTTGAAACAAGACCCCGGGAGAAGACAACATTCCATTGGAACTACTGACGGCCTTGGGAGAGCCAGTCCTGACAAAACTCTACCATCTGGTGAGCAAGATGTATGAGACAGGCGAAATACCCTCAGGCTTCAAGAAGAATATAATAATTCCAATCCCAAAGAAAGCAGATGTTGACAGATGTGAAAATTACCGAACTATCAGCTTAATAAGCCACAGCTGCAAAATGCGAATTCTTTACAGACGAATGGAAAAACTGATAGAAGCCGACCTCAGGGAAGATCAGTTTGGATTCTGTAGAAATGTTGGAACACGTGAAGCAATACTGAACTTATGACTTATCATAGAAGAAAGATTAAGGAAAGGCAAATCTACATTTCTAGCATTTGTAGACTTAGAGAAAGCTTTTGACAATGTTGACTCTTTCAAATTTTAAAGGTGGCAGGGGTAAAATACAGGGAGCAAAAGGCTATTTACAATTTGTACAGAAACGAGGTGGCAGTTATAAGAGTCGAGGGGCACGAAAGGGAAGCAGTGGTTGGGAAGGGAGTGAGACAGGGTTGTAGTCCCTCCCCAATGTTATTCAATCTGTGTATTGAGCAAGCAGTAAAGGAAACAAAAGAAAAATTCAGAGTAGGTATTAAAATCCATGAAGAAGAAATAAAAATATTGAGCTTCGCCGATGACAGTGTAATTCTGTCAGAGACAGCAAAGGACTTGGAAGAGCAGTTGAACGGAATGGACAGTGTCTTGAAAGGAGGATATAAGATGAACATCAACAAAAGCAAAATGAGGATAATGGAATGTAGTCAAATTAAGTCAGGTGATGCTGAGGGAATTAGATTAGGAAATGAGACACTTAAAGTAGTAAAGGAGTTTTGCTATTTGGGGAGCAAAATAACTGATGATGGTTCAAGTAGAGAGGATATAAAATGTAGGAAAGCGTTTCTGACAAAGAGAAATTTGTTAAAATTGAGTATTGATTTTAAGTGTTAGGAAGTCATTTCTGAAAGTATTTGTGTGGAGTGTAGCCATGCATGGAATGAAACGTGGACGATAAATAGTTTGGATAAGAAGAGAAAAGAAGCTTTTGAAATGTGGTGCTACAGCAGAATGCTGAAGATTAGATGGATAGATCACATAACTAATGAGGAGGTATTGAATAGAATTGGGGAGAAGAGGAGTTTGTGACACTTGACTAGAAGAAGGGATCGGTTGGTAGGACATGTTCTGAGGCATCAAGGGACTACCAATTTAGTATTGGAGGGCAGGGTGGAGGGTAAAAATCGTAGAGGGAGACCAAGAGAGGAATACACTAAGCATATTCAGAAGGATGTAGGCTGCAGTAGGTACTGGGAGATGAAGAAGCTTGCAAGGATAGAGTAGCATGGAGAGCTGCATCAAACCAGTCTCAGGACTGAAGACCACAACAACAACAACAACAACAACGAGTATCCGATAGTGACATCCTTTGATCTTTTCCAGACACTTATCTCCTATGGTGTACTAATATGGGGGAAGGGGGCATTCCTGGTATATCAGTAAAATTTTAAAAAAAGGATGTAATCAGAATAATGGGCAAAGTGAACCCTGAGGAACACACTGTCCCCTCTTTATGAAGCTGGAGGTACTGACTGTCATAAACCTACGTATATCTATGCAGAATTACTTTATTTTAAAAGCAACACAGAGAACATGTATCATCACAAAACTAAAGGCAACCTGAAGTTTGATATTCTGAAACACAGAATGACAAAGACCAGAAACTCACACAAAATAACATGTATAAATTTTTATTAATATGCTTCCCCAATCTGCTCAGTCCTTGCCCTGTGATATTTTTAAGTTATGATTTGTGATTGGTTATTGGAACACCCATTCTAGAAGATAACAGCACTTTTAAAATAAACAGTGTTGATGTTTATTATGAGAATTTGGGTGCAGCTGTTACGATTAGTCAAACAACTAATGTTTTTGTTGCTTATACAGTTTTTGGTATATTTGTGCCATCGACACTGGATAGTTTTATTCAAGTCTGTAAAATACACAATTAATTAATGATTATTGGGAAAAAATTATGCCTGAAAATATTTTACATCTGTTGTGAAATTATTTTGCTTTCTAGGATGTCTAGTAATGTTAGTAAATGTAAAATATCTCGTGCACTCCACTGTATGTATATTCACATGTTTGTGACAAATTTTATATTAGCTTTTAAATATAAAATGCAGATAAATAGATGAAAATAGCTAAATAATAATTACATAGGAATGTTCCAGTAGAATGTACATAATTTAGGAGTAAAGGAGACGACTCATCAAGCACAGAAGCAATGAGTCATTGACAGGCACACACAAAAGAGAAGGAAAACTTTTTAGCTTTTGAAATAAATTGTGTGTAAGATGCGTCCAGCCATGTGTGTGTGTGGCGGGGGGTGGGTGGGGGGAGGGGGGGGGTGTGAGAGAGAGAGAGAGAGAGAGAGAGAGAGAGAGATAGAGAGAATGGGGGGAGGGGGAACGGAATGCTTCTGCTATTCGGTGAGTGGTGTCCTTTACTCCTTATTTTTATGACACATTCTACTTTCTATGAAATGAAAAGTATATCATTCTACTCATGCAGCAGAGTGCTGATGTAGGCAGTAGAGAGAAGGTTTAAAGGGAAGAGCAGCTCCCTTAACAGCTTGGTAGCGTATGATGATAGCTATGCAATATGTCAGTGAAACACAGTACCAATCAGATGTTGGCAGCCAGCTAACTGCCTCTGAAGACTTCTGTCACTACAAACACCAGAAAATTATGTCCATGTAATGTGAATTTACTTTTATTTAGTTTCACTTGATGTGTCAACATACAGTTTTGTCTGTTTTGTTTTGAAAGAAAATGAAGTTAGGATTTTACAGAACTCTGGAAGACTTCAGGAGGAGCATGACTAGGCACATAATATAATTATAAAACAACAATAGTAAGTAAAGTCATAACTTGTATTTTCTGCTGTAACATCTTAAGGAAATTAATAGAATTAAAAAAATCTTCTTCGGTCATCAGTAATTTCTTAGTTATTGCATGATCAATTCGAAGCCTAAAGCTTCATCTTCAGGTGCCACAAACTGAGAACAAGATGAGGAGCTACCAGTGTACAAGAAATATGGAACTGAGTTACCAAAATGAATTGTAAAACCATGAAAAGTGGTGTACTCATGTAATTATGGAACAACAAATATGTGATGGTCAGGCCAGTCAGTCATGGCAGGATCGCACCTACACAAAACCAGTCCTAACATAGAGGGAGGGATCTGGATAAAAATAAACTTTATAGTAGATAAATAAATAAATAAATATATCTAAAAACAGAGATGATGTAACTTACCAAATGAAAGCGTTGGTATGTTGATAGACACTAACAAACACAAACACACACACAAAATTCAAGCTTTCGCAACCCATGGTTTGTTAGTGTCTATCAACATACCAACGTTTTCGTTTGGTAAGTTACATCATCTCTGTTTTTAGATATATTTTTCCCACATGGAATGTTTTCCTCTATTATATAAATAAATAAATAGATAGATAAGTAACTCCAGTCACTCGTATGACCAGCACCCATGGAGTCTGCCTTGACGGTAGTATATGGAAGTAACTAGCGCAGTCAGCCGCAGAGTCAGCTGACTGCAGTGGCTGACAGAGGAGTCATTGATGTGGGGAACTGTAACAGATAACTGGGAAAGTACAGGAAACAGGGGTTGACTGGTCCATCTGCTTACATAAGTGTGGTTCACAAGATCAGTGCAAATATAATAACATAAAAACATGAGTGCTCAGCAAAAATGTCTACACGAGAGAATGCGTAACAATAAAAAGATAAAAGTAAAAAATTCAACTAAAATAGGGGCTACTGATAGTATCCAAAAATTAAGCAGTAAGATGATGACAGGTGAAAGACTGTAAGAGAATGATGGCAATCATTAATATCAATAATCATGTATAGATTCATCATTACCATGTCTGCACCAGATCTAGTTCATAGTCCCTCTTACTTCTCACTTATTTTTATTGCTTCTGGTGCTGCAAGGATGCACTGCTCTGTATTACATGTTTACATTGCTATTTCTGTAGTGTATATCAGTTTAATCATGACTAAGCTTTTTATACGAAGACTTTGTTTTGGCTTTTTAAGATGAGTCTATACGTTATTACCGATCTTAATGGTTGATGTCATTCTCCTATGCCACTTCACCTGTTGCTGTCTTATTGGTCAATTTGTCAATAAATTTCTGTATTCTATCCATGCTCCCTGTTTCAGATACATTTTTATCTTTCGTATTTTTATTCTGATGCACTTTGTCACATCGACTTATACGCAGTTCTGTCAAACACTCATATTTATATGTTGTTATATTTATTCTTAGATTTGTACACTGATAAGCCAGAACATTTTGACCATGGACCTACTATTCACATAAACCCATACAGGTGATAGTAGCATTACTTAGTGAGGAATAATTGCTAGTCAGACACACACAGAGTGTACTTTGCATCAGTGAGCCTGCTGTCTGTGTACAGAATGGGGAAGGGGTGCAATCTACCTGACTTTGAATGAGGGCAGACTGTGATGTCCCAGAGGCTCAGCACAAGTATTTCAGAAACTGCATGACTTTAACATTCATAGATTGCTGTGGTGTGTGTATTCGACACATGCTGAAACCAAGGTGGTACCACGTTCAGGCATCGTGGAGTTGGGCGTCAGCCCTCTTTACAGATGTTGTATGTCGTAGGCTGGGGAGACTGATAAAACAGAACACGTGGTAAACTGTTGCGGAAACAACACAAGACTTTAGTGCTAGGCAGAGTACAAGTGTGCACGAACACACCTCCGCAGCCAGTGATCCGTGCACGTGCCAACGTTGACACCACGACATTGGCAACTGTGGCTGAAATAGGCACACAACTATCAACACTGGACATTGGTGCAGTGGCAGAATGTTTCACAGTCTGATGAATCCTGATACCTTCTTCATCATGCTCATGGGGGGATGCAAATCTGTCGTCCTCCAGGGAAACAGCTCTTTGACACCTATACTGTGGTATGAAGACAAGCTAGCGGCAGCTCCATTGTGCTCTGGGGAACATTCATATGGGCATCCATGTGTCCAGTGGAGCTCGTGTAAGGCACCATGATGGCCAATGAGTGTTGTACACTGGTTGCAAACCACGTATACCCCTTCGTGATGATCATGTCTCCAGACGGTAGTAGCGTTTTTCAACTATGTCACAAGGCCAGGAGTGTGATGGAATGGTCTGGGGAACACAGTAGTGAGCTCCAGTTGGTGTGCTGGCCCCCAGACGTGCCAGATCTGAACTCAACCGAACACTCTGGGATGTGATTGCATGTGGCATCAGAGCTCATTGCCCCCTCCCCAGACTTTATGGTAAATAGGTGATTTGTGTGTGCAGATGTGGTGCCAGTTCCCTTCAGTGATGTACCGAGGTATCATTGCTACCATGCCATGATGGGTCACTGCTGCTATCCATTCCAAAAGTGGATATGCCAGCTATTAACTAGATAGTCATAATGTTCTGGCTGATCAGTGTAGTTCTTTTGATAGATCAGTCAGCCTGTTTCCCACACTTTTTCAGCTACTCATTTTGGCTATCTATTTTGGTTCTCCACCTCACTGGTACCTCCATCAATCACTTCCATTACTGCACTCAGCTGGCTGCACTAGTTACTTCTGTGTAGTGCTGTAATGGTGGGTGCCACGGTTGCTGGTTCTATGTGTGAGTGCAGTTACTTATTTAATTATTTATCCACTACTAAGTTCATTTTTGTCCTGATCTGCCCCCCCCCCCCCCCAATTTGGCTAGAAATAATGGAAGAAATAGGAAGTAACTATGATGATGCCATGAATTGTGGTTTGAATGATGATTGTTGTACCAATTAAAATCCAGATCTATAATTCAATTGCTTTCCAGCCCAAAGAAAATGCATACGGTGGAAATATAGTGATTATGCTAACAACGTGTGCTGCTCGAACCTTTGTCGCACTGTCGGCATGGATATTTGTCTTGCTGCAAAGACCTAATTTCCTGAATCGAGGTGTGCGGCATGGCTCATAGATCTCGCACAGCTGGTAAGCAATGTGTGTGTGCTCTCAGGTTGCGCCGCATGGAACCATTGAGCTCCTGCATGGCTTTGCCTGTGGTCTTGCTGAACTCATCTGTTTGTGAGATGACCATCTTGTCTGAGTAAACTATCATCTGCCAAAACACTTTTCAAGTTTGGAAATTTAAAAAAAGAATCACTGGGGACCAAATCTGCTGAATAAAATGGATGTTGCAATAATTCAGACTTTAATTCCCCAATTTTGGCCATCAGAACTGTGCAAATGGGCATTTGTGCATTCTCCTGATGGAAGAGGGTTTTTCCTTTTTGAAATGAGGACATTTTTACTCGTTTTCTTCACTCACCTGGTACAATAACAATGCATAATACTCTCCAGTTACTGTTTGTCTCTTTTTCAAGTAACTGAAACATGATTCGGCGTGCATCCCAATAAACTGAAGCTGGCCAATTTCACTGTCTTTGCCTTCTCTGGAGCCTGTTTGCCTTAGAAAAACCCATTGTTTTGATTGTTCCTTAGTCTCTAGAGTGTAGCAGTGTACTCATGCTTAGTCCAAAGTAATGCACTGTGCCAAAACTTGTCAGGATTTCAGCAGAAAAGTACCAAAAAAGTCTCAACATCAACCACACAGTTGTATTTATTCTCCACTGAGAGGAAGCAAGGCACCAATCTTGAGGAGATTTTTTTTTTCCACACCCAATGTTTCATGAAAAATGCAAAAGACTAACTTCAATTTCCTGTGGCCTCAATAATTTTGCACATTTTTATTCATTGACCACTTAAAACCATATTTTGGACTTTGTAAATCATTTTGGGGCTGGTCATTTCCACCAGACATCCCAAACGCTGTTCATATTTTGTGTATGTACGGCCATGTTTAGACTCATTTACCCAGTTGTAAACAGTTGCAAACACAGGAATAGATTTGCTGTGAACATCATACAGCTAAGATTTGGTCTACTTTGATGTTAACCCTCTTAAATAGAAGTGTTTAATCACTGCTAGAAACTTACTTTTTTTCCATCTTGGGAAATAAGCATGAACTAGTTGCTTCAATGAGATGAAACCATGTGATAAATAAAGCTGCAACTTTATCTTCCCTCTAGTGATAGACGATGCTTACTTTCAGCAAACCAGTGCAATACCATGACCATTCCTAGGATATTCTTAGGACCTTCATATCACAGAACAATAAGGCATATTCTTAATAGGCAATGATTCTGCTGTTCATAACATGATGTCACAAATGACCAACATTTAAAGGCAAACCCTGAATGAGAGATACACTGTGTAATCTTTCCACAACTATAGAATGTAGATGGCATTACTACTACGTACTCTGTGCAGTTGTGCTGAAATGTTAGACATTTGCATATCCAAACAATTAGAGCACTTCTACCCAGTTTGACATATTTTGCACATCATTTTCATGATGCTGCAGTTTCAATGAGCAGCAGTGTACATTGTTGAAATAACACAGTTATCGACACAAAGGTTGATTGGAGTGTCACTGTGGAAGTGGTGTGCTCATATGTTCTCTGAGCTGAGAAATGGCTGATATGGCCAGTTGTAGACAAGGCCTACAGCTTAATAGGAATCTCAGTCACAGTACATTTTTATTTCTACACAAACACAAACCAGTATGAGAGGTGGTCTCAATTTTAACTTTCAGCAAAAGTTCTAGCTAGAACCCAAAATTGGACCAGACTTTCAAATCTGTAGTCTGTACAGCCACATCCTACACCTTTGTTTCAAGAAGAAATTTGTATGAGAACTTTTTGCTCACCTTATAAACTTTTTCCACAATGACCAATACACTAAAGGAAACATTCTGCTACCATGAATATGTACCCCGTATATACAGGAGAAGGGAGATAAGATGGATGCTGCTAACTATTGGCCAGTATCACTGTTGACAAGTTTTTCAAAGGTTTTAGAGAAACTAATGCATGCCAGGATAGTTAAGCATCTCATGGATCAAAATATCCTGAGCAAAAGTCAGTTTGGATTTCAGAAAGGTTTGTCAACAGAAGATACAATATTTGCATTTGCTGGCAAAGTCTTGGAATCTATCAACAAAAAACTAAAGGTGGTTGGGATTTTTTGTGACCTAACAAAACTGTTTGACTGTGTCAGTCACCAGATTCTTTTACAAAAAGCTGCACATCTTGGTATAAATGGTTCATCAGGAAAATGGCTTGACTCGTACCTGTCAAACAGGAAACAGAAAGTTGTAGTGGATAGTCAAAATGGAATACCATTATCTTCAGAATGGAGTACCATCACATGTGGAGTACCCAAGGTCAGTTCTGAGCCTCCTACTTTTTATTATCTCCATAAATGATCTGCCTCTCTCTACGGAATATTGTAGATTCACCATTTTTGCTGATGACACTACACTACTTATTGATAATTCAGTAGATAAACTTGAGGAAACAGCAAATAAGGTTTTAAGTGAAACAGTGAACTGGTTTAACACCAATGACCTTTCTTTACATCACAGTAACAAACTATGTTCAGTTCCACATAACATTCAAAGATGCGGAAATAGTAGTAAAAATAGGTGAGCAGGTGATAACTGGGGTGGTTACCTCAAAATATCTTGCAGATTGACAGCAGACTGAATTGGTCAAACCACATCCTGGACCTATGTGAAAGATTGAGTTCAACAACTTACGCATTAAGCATTGTTTCTTCTTATAGAAGTATGGAAACCATGAAGTCAGCGTATTATGGTTATTTTCATGCCATTATGGCATATGGAATGATATTTTGGGGTAATCAGTCACTGGCTAAAAAAGTAGGGTGTGGACAAAAAAGAGCCATAAGGATCATCTGTGGAGTCCATCCTAGAGCCACATGCAGGAATCTTTTTAAGAAACTTGGAATCCTTTCATCCACTGTGCAATATATAATCTCTTTGATGTGTTTCATAAGGAAAGAAAAATCCATTTTTAAACCGAATAGTGAGTATCGTAGTCATGAGGTGAGAAGAAAACATGATATCCACTATGAACAGGCAAATCTAAGTATGGTACAGAAAGGAGTCCATTTTACTGGCTGTAAGATGTATAATGCCTCCCCCCCCCCTTTCAATAATTAAGTATTTGATAGAAGATGAGCCCTTGTTTTAAAAAATTTTTAAGGCAGTTCCTATTATAAGGATTATTTTATATGATAGAAGAGTTCCTGAACTACAATGTTTAGCATTTCTTTTATTGTTAAATGCAAATATGTGCCCAAATCTACATTTGTAATCCTGACTTTTCTTTATTGTAAACAAATATTTTGCAATATTTATTGTCTGTAACACTTATCATTTTGTAATATTTATTTATCTCTCAAAATTGACTTTCTGTAGTAGAACCTTCGTTACTGTTTACTGTAGTATGATATCATTTTGTTTAGTTGTTATGTGCTACCATAGATCTCTGACATGTTACGTATCCCTTGATACTGTCACAACAGGGATCACCGGAACAAGAAATAAATAAATTAAATAAATAAAACAGGATGTCTCATGAAGGAAAACTGGAGGGGCTTGTGGGACATATGGTGTGTTTGCTGGCTGTTGCCACTGTGCCTGCCAGTTGTCACTATGTGTAGTTCTCAGACACCAATTCTTTGTGCATGCCCCCTTACACTGTGCGACTGAGTGTACTGGTGTCTTATTTTGAGATTTTTCGCAAGTTTAATCACTTCAAATATTGTTGCTAGACACCATTATTGAAACTGCACTGAATCTGGCACTTTCCCTGCCCATATGTTACTGGGCCCAGTCCTCAGATAGAAACATCATGTGCGTCTCTTCCGTATTGTGTTACTGCGTGTTTGTGTGTTGTGTTTTGTTTTGAGTTTGCTGTTGAATTTCCATTGAATATTTATACATGAAGGACCAACAAATATTTCTTGTGTTTCAACTATGCAAAAACAGAATTGTATGTGGAACTTCGGCTTGAATTCATACGAAACTTTCCCAGTGTGCATGTTACCAGTGATTTGACAATACACAGTTTAGTGAGGAAATTTCAAGAGACTGGATCTGTGTTACATAAACAAAGGCCTAGAGAACCTAGTGTTTTAACCAAAAATAAATTAGACAAGATAGGGGAGGCCTTGAAGAGAAGTCTGAGAAAATCTCTGCACCGTTTGGCACTTCAGATTGGTGAGTCGAGAGCATCTGCTCACAGAGCTGTGCACAAACTGAAACTGAAACGATACAAAATAACAGTAGTGCATCAACTGAGGAACTCAGATACTGTTGCTTGACATTGTTATTGCAGCTGGCTGTTACAGTCTGTGCACAATGGGGAAGTTGATCCTGTGATGCTTTTTTTTCTGATAAAACATGGCTGCATTAGTCAGGGTACATAAATTCTCAGAACGATTGATGTTGGAGCTCTGAAAATCCTCATGAATTACATCAACAGCCTCTGCACAATGTGAAAAAAAACAGTGTGGTATGTAATTAGTGCAAGGTAAATTATGGACTAATTCTTTTTTCCATGAATCAATACATTCTGACAGTGTGAACAATATACTGCATAATTTTTTTCAAGAACTAACACTAAATAAAAGATGTGTGGTTATTTCATGCAGGACAATGTAAGACCACACATCACCAATGCTCCTATGACAGCAGTATGAAGTGTCTTTGATGACAGTATAGTTGATTGGCCTCCTCATTCTCCAGATCTAAATCCATGTGATTTTTACGTATAGGGAATGTTAAAAGACAAGGTGTATGCAACCAATCCCCACATGCTTGAAGAGTTGGAAGACAGGGTTTGGCTAGTTATTTCCCAGACTTCAGCAACAGAAATTTGTCGAGTGTTTGCTAATTTGCTTAGGAGATGTCAGGCTGCTCTTACCACAGAGGGACATCATTTTGAGCACCTACTGTAAATAAAGGCAAACTTAAGCTAAGCAGATGGCAACATTGTTTATGCTTCACTCAGGGGAAGTGCAGGCAGCCAACAAGTGGATTAGTGTCTGAGAGTTGGGTACAGTGGCAGCTAGTGGGTGTGGTGGTGGTGGTGGTGCTGGCCAGCGGCCATACTGCGCGACCTGTGGACTCCTCCTGGGTGTCTTTTGTGACACAACCTGTACTTCAACATGTACTTTTTTAAAATTATCTCACAGCATTTTTGCAATTTAAGGAAAACAGTTGTAAGATGCAACCACATACCTGGTTTCCTTTGACTTTGATGAGCTCCTTTGTGCGATCTACAATGTAGAAATAGCCGTCCTCATCGTAGTACGCAACATCGCCCGTGTGGAGCCACCCGTCACTGTCAATTGTTTCTCGGGTCGCTTTCTCGTTGTTGAAGTATCCCATCATGACCTGATCCAAACAAGTCCACATACATGTTCATTAACTGAACTGTTATTAAATGAAGCACAGAGTTATTATTTTGAGAGCACAGTTTCCTATACATTACAAGTCTCACTTTTTTCAGTGATATTCTGTAGAGTACTGGTTGGTTGGTTGGTTGTTTTTGGGGAAGGAGACCAGACAGCGTGGTCATCGGTCTCATCGGATTAGGGAAGGATGGGGAAGGATGTCGGCCGTGCCCTTTCAGAGGAACCATCCCGGCATTTGCCTGGAGTGATTTAGGGAAATCACAGAGTACTGGTTGTGTCAAGAGAAGTAACCAGGTGTGACGTATATCTCTCACATGTCGTATTGTTTCTGGCCCAGTAAATCACATTACATTTCAAGAATTATATTCTACAGATGGCAGATAGGAGCTAAAGATGTACCAGTATTTTTTATGTAAGTGCTTTATAACAGAATGACACAAAAATTTTAGTATAAGTAATCCATTCACACTTCATTTTCTGTAAATATGATCATGAAGGAGGGTCTTCAGGGATATGGGATGTGTCAAGGCAGGAGCAACCAGTGTTGCTACTTCTGTTGAGTTTACTGAAAACTAATTGATTATATTATAATGAAAAACAAAAGTTTTAAGATCGCTTTTAGTCACACAGTAATATAATATCTCACACAACAGAAAATATTGTAATTTTTTTTTTAACTCCACTTTCTGTCATGTTTTTGAAAGCAATTCAACCCATAGTTTTGAATGAACTGTGCACTAACGTTAAAACTTTGAAGTATTATTGGGGATAATGCTTTGTATAATCAGTGAGGAAAGAGTCACATTTATAGCGATATGAATACTAAGGGATTTGCATCTAGCTGTACATTATAATTTAAGAGTTGTCAAAATATGGTGCTTTTCAAACCAGTCTCTACAGGATATGCTAAGAGTAATACTAAATATTAATTTTCACAATAATCTTTGGACTGAAAATACCATCACTGTTAGTAAATGTGCTCCTTAGAATGATTCAGGGAATGGAAACACACAGAAAAATAATTTCTTCAATTTAAAACTTCCTTAGCACTAATCATGTGTACCGCAAATGCACCTAAACTAAGAAATCGTTGCATCACGGCCCTGTGTCTTCCAGGAGAAAAATTCTGCGACTTACTTAACAATAGACATCACACTGAGGTGACATAAGAAGCTACAATGTGGGGCAAGTTTAGTATTTTTGCACAAGACACCATAGGCTGAATATGCTGATACTATAGATACCACTCTCGGGAAGTTATATTATTACACAACCAGGCCTACGAAGCTGCTGACAAAATGGAAAGGAAGGAAGCAGTGATGTCACAATTGGTCAACGGTCACATTTTGTGCCTTGATTCTGTTGTAACTTAGAGGGCAAAAGCAATACCTTTCAGGAAGAGTAGCAGACAAGACCAGCCAGGTTTACAGGGTGTCCAGAAAAGGACTCCCCGATTTCAAAATTAAATATCTCGAAAACAAAGATCGATAGAGGAATGCAGTAAACGGTATGTTTATTGTGAAAGCTGTAAGAAGTTTATACAGCAGTTTGAAATAATAGTTACAAAAGCTGCTAACAGATGGTGCTGTATGCTGTACAGCTTATATCAGCATACATAAGTGAAATAATTGTATGAAAACAATCTTTGCAAACAGTCACATCACAATGTTTTCAAAATGTTCACCATTAGCACTACAGAGGTGGCGCAAACGAAGAATGAAATTTGCCATCACATTTCGTAGTGTCTCAACTGTAATGGATTCACATGCCACAGAGATCGCCGATTCAAGCTCGTCCAGCATGGCAGGATGCTTCGGGTAGACCATGTCTTTCACTGTGCCCCACAAAAAAAAAAGTCACAGGGAGTCAAATCTGGCAAATATGGAGGCCAATCCACGCCGGCACCAGTAAATTTGGGATATTCCAAAGCAATGACTCGATTCCTGAAGTATTCCTCAAGATAGTGAAACACTTGTTTGGTCTGATGTGGCCGGGCTCCATCTTGCATAAACCATTCAGTACCTGGTCGATCCTCTAACGCTTGCTGTGTGGCGACAAATTGTTCCAAAATTGCAATGTAACGTGCACCAGTGACCGTTTCTCGAATGTAAAAAGGGCCAATAATGCCTATGCTGCATACTGCAGCCCACACAGTAACTTTAGGAGAATACAGGGGTTTCGCTTCACACCAATATGGCTTTTCGGAACCCCATAATCACCAGATCTGCTTATTCATGTATCCATTCACGTGGAAGTGCACTTCATCTGTAAACCAGATACAGCCAACATCAAATCCTTCACTATCAATCATTGTGAGCATCTGATTAGCAAAGGCAACCCTTTGTTGCACAGCTCGTACGGGTATGGCCTGGTGCATTTGAATTTTGAATGGAAACATGTGTAGGCTCTTTCTCAGTATTTTCTGCGTGCTGGAACACTTCAAACCAGTCTCAGATGCAATTCTATGGACGGATGACATTGGATTTTACTGAAAAATTCCAGAAACTGTGGTGACATTTTCAGCCATAACTGCGGGTTGCTTGCGGCAAACATGCCCCACTAGATCATCAGTTACGCTGCCTGTTCGTTGAAATTTTGTGTAGAGCGTACAAATGGTTTTCGCATTGGGTCCTTTTGGAACATTAAATCGTGCTTGAAAACTTCGCCTTGTTGCCGTAGGACTCTCTTCTAACCCGTGGTACTCTAGCACCAGAAAAACGCGTTGTTCAATGGAGTACACGGTTTTAATCTCTCCCTTCGGTACGCTAACCTCCTTTCACGTTTCAGTAGTGGAATTGATCGCTCTGGGCTTCGGATCACTATTTATACTAGGCGTTACATATGGCGATTACAGCGCCATCTGTTAGCAGCTTTTGTAGCTATTATTTCAAACTGCTGTATAAACTTCTTACAGCTTTCACAATAAACATACCGTTTACTGCATTCCTCTATCGATCTTTGTTTTCGAGATATTTAATTTTGAAATCAGGGAGTCCTTTTCTGGACACCCTGTAGATATGCATCATTGTCACCACCAGCAGCCTATTACAAAGGTAGATGTATGTCGGTCTACGAGTTGAAATGGGTCAACAAGATGTCATTGCCTGACTCCGTCTTCACTAGCTGCAGGCCTGCTGTCTGTACAGAGACCGAATGCTGCCGACTCAGTCACTGCTGACTGGCAGCCACCTGCTGGCTACCTTCTGATCACCGTTGGCTGCCTAATTTTGGTGTTCACAGTTTGTGCCCAGTTTATCCTGCCACCCAGACACCATTGCCTCCGCGAGCAAACACTGTTGCTGTCAATCACGGCCTGTCGGACACACATCACCATTGTGAGCTGCCGTCACAGTTCGATTCTGCACTCTCCAGTGCATCCTGCACTGAGCCACATATTTGGAGCAGCCATACTAGCCATAGTGACTGGCCATACTAGCCTCTCGCCACCTCACCTGGGCTCTGAGTCAATGCCACTGCTGCAGTGCTGACCACATCACCAATCCTGGACCCACCTACCAGCTGCCCAAAGGCAAATATCGAAATAGATGACAGAGGGATAGAGAAACAATTAAAATCGCTCAAAAGAGGAAGGGCCACTGGACCTGATGGGAAACCAGTTCGATTTTACACAGAGTACGTGAAGGAACTTGCCCCCCCTTCTTGCAGCGGTGTACCTAGGTCTCTAGAAGAGATGTCGAAGGGATGTCGAACAGATGTGCGGAACTATAGACCTATATCTCTAATGTTGGTTAGTTGTAGAATTTTGGAACACGTATTATGTTCAAGTATAATGACTTTTCTGGAAACTAGAAATCTACTCTGTAAGAATCAGCATGGATTTCGAAAAAGACGGTCATGTGAAACCCAGCTCGCGCTATTCGTCCACGAGACTCAGAGGGCCATAGACACGGGTTCCCAGGTAGATGCCGTGTTTCTTGACTTCCGCAAGGCGTTCGATACAGTTCCCCACAGTCGTTTAATGAACAAAGTAAGAGCATATGGACTATCAGACCAATTGTGTCATTGGATTGAAGACTTCCTAGATAACAGAACACAGCATGTCATTCTCAATGGAGAGATGTCTTCCGAAGTAAGAGTGATTTCAGGTGTGCCGCAAGGGAGTATCGTAGGACTGTTGCTATTCACAATATACATAAATGACCTTGTGGATGACATCGGAAGTTCACTGAGGCTTTTCGCAGATGATGCTGTGGTATATCGAGAGGTTGTAACAATGGAAAATTGTACTGAAATGCAGGAGGATCTGTAGTGAATTATCGCATGGTGGGGGGATGGCAATTGAATCTCAATGTAGACAAGTGTAACGTGCTGCAAATACATAGAAAGAAAGATCCCATATCATTTAGCTACAATGTAGCAGGCCAGCAACTGGAAGCAGTTAATTCCATAAATTATCTGGGTGTAGGCATTAGGAGTGATTTAAAATGGAATGATCATATAAAGTTGATTGTCGGTAAAGCAGATGCCAGACTGAGATGCATTGGAAGATTCCTAAGGAAATGCAATCTGAAAACAAAGGAAGTAGGTTACACTACGCTTGTTCGCCCACTGCTTGAATGCTGCTCAGCAGTGTGGGATCCGTACCAGATAGCGTTGATAGAAGAGATAAAAAAGATCCAACGGAGAGCAGCGCACTTCATTACAGGATCATTTAGTAATCGCGAAAGCATTACGGAGATGATAGATAAACTCCAGAGGAAGACTCTGCAGGAGAGACACTCAGTAGCTCGGTACAGGCTATTGTTGAAGTTTCGAGAACATACCTTCACCGAGGGGTCAAGCAGTATACTGCTCCCTCCTACATATATCTCACGAAGAGACCATGAGGATAAAATCAGAGAGATTAGAGCCCACACAGAGGCATACCGACAATCCTTCTTTCCATGAACAATATGAGACTGGAATAGAAGCGGGAACTGATAGAGGTACTCAAGGTACCCTCCGCCACACACCGTCAGTTGGCTTGCGGAGTATGGATGTAGATGTAGATGTAGTAGATGTAGATGCCACATGCCATCCATTATGGCAGGCCACTGCTGAGCTAAGCACACTTCCAGCCCTTGTCTTGTGGGTGTTGGCTGCCATCTATTACCATCACAACATTTGTTTCAAAATGAATATACAGTTTTAAGGCTTTGTAGCATTTATTACATTCATCTTAAAATTATAAATATATGTCAAATGGAAAAGCAAGTCAAACAGGTTTTCTTACAGGTGTTTGATGTGAGCACTGTTTGTCATTCATTGAGTCATCCCTGACCTTGACCAGTGTATCTGAAACAATTGTTGCAACAGAAATGCCGGCCGGTGTGGATGAGCGGTTCTAGGTGTTACAGTCTGGAGCTGTGTGATTGCTACAGTTGCAGGTTCAAATCCTGCCTCAGGCATGGATGTGTGTGATGTCCTTAGGTTAGTTAGATTTAAGTAGTTCTAAGTTCTAGGGGACTGATGACCTCATAAGTTAAGTCCCATAGTGCTACGAGCCATTTGTACTATTTTTTTTTTGCAACAGTGATGTCTCCAAAGTCAGATATATCAGCTGTTATCAGAGCATGGTCCCTTATGAACCATCAAAGGTAAAAATTGCATCGTGCCATATTGTGTTTGAATGTAGAGGTCCTGAAAAATCAGCTCTGTCAACTGGCCCCTTGCGGCCAATCCAGCAGTCGTGTATAACTTCGTTTAATCATTTGCGGTGGCACAAATTAAGTTCTGTGGTTCAGCTTCTTCCAATTAAGGAAACAGCCATAGTTTTAGCACATCAAAATACAGTTGCTTCACCAAAAAGGAAAGGCCCATAAACTTTACGCCAGAAATGGCACAAAAAACATTCTATTTAGGGGAGTTTCATTGCAACTGTCCCATCTCGTTGGAATTTTCTAACCCCCCCCCCCCCCCCCTCCAGATATGCACAGTATGTGTGTTTTTAGGCAAAATGTCGCTTCATCACTGAAGAGGACATGATCCAGAGAAACTTCATTGTCATGTAGCAACATTTTGGTTGCAATGCTGACATGTAAACCATAGTCTGTAGGCTTTAGAGCTTGCACCAACTGCAAATGATGATGATGTAGTTGCAGGCACCTCCTTAAAAGTCTCCAGATAGACATCAAAGGAATTGCTGGTTCATGACTTGCCTTCTGAACTGATTCCTTGGGGCTACATGTGAAAGGCTCTCACTCATTCACCATGTTGTTTGGTTACTCATTCGATAATCTCTCTTTTGTGCACACATATACAAACAAAACTGTTTGAGTTGCTCTTTCATTGGACATGTTATTTACAATTGCGAGTTCAATGTAATAAATGTTACAAAACCTTAAAACCAGTGCACACATTTTGAAACAAGTACATGGTATTGCTGTTTTTATGATGGAACATTGGACAACCATCTTTGATCAACCCACCACACCACTGTAACAATGCTTAGAGTGGTGAACTGCAATCCTTCCTGACCACTAACAGTGCAGCTCTACAAACCACCATACAGGGAATTCACTCCTAACCTCTACAACTTACAGGGCATGAGTTATGTAACTTCTTAAAAAAATTTTTACAGCACATACAAAAGTCAAACTGACCATTGAACACACCAACCAAAATTCATTTCAATGTTCCACAGTGAGTCTGGGTTTCACATGTATTGCTACAAAAAGTTTTTGTGTACCTACTTAGTAAAGTGATATGGTAGGAAACAAATGGTTAATAGCTATCTTTGCATGGATTTATTTCATTGAATCAATATACACTGAAGCACCAAAAAAACTGGTATAGGCATGTGTATTCAAATACAGAGATATGTAAACAAGCAGAATATGGCACTGTGGTTGCAATGCCTATGTAAGACAACAAGTATCTGGTGCAGTTGTTAGATCGGTTACTGCTGCTACAACGGCAGGTTATCAAGAGATATATATATATATATATATATATATATATATATATATATATATATATATATATATATAAAAAAAACAGTGGATACACCGGTTCCCGTGAGATCACCGAAGTTAAGCGCTGTTGGGCGTGGCCGGCTCTTGGATGGGTGACCATCCAGCCGCCATGCGCTGTTGCCATTTTTCGGGGTGCACTCAGCCTCGTGATGCCAATTGAGGAGCTACTCGACCGATTAGTAGCGGCTTCGGTCAAGAAAACCGTCTTAACGACCGGGAGAGCGGTGTGCTGACCCCACGCCCCTCCTATCCGCATCCTCCTCGGAGGATGACACGGCGGTCGGATGGTCCCGGTAGGCCATTCGTGGCCTGACGACGGAGTTAGTTAGTTAGTTAAATATATATAAAAAACAAAGATGAGGTGACTTACCGAATAAAAGCGCTGGCAGGTCGATAGACACACAAACAAACACAAACATACACACAAAATTCAAGCTTTCACAACAAACTGTTGCCTCATCAGGAAAGAGGGAAGGAGAGGGGAAGACGAAAGGTAGTGGGTTTTAGGGAGAGGGTAAGGAGTCATTCCAATCCCGGGAGCGGAAAGACTTACCTTAGGAGGAAAAAAGGACAGGTATACACTCGCACACATGCACATATCCATCCACACATACAGACACAAGCAGACATATGTCTGCTTGTGTCTGTATGTGTGGATGGATATGTGCATGTGTGCGAGTGTATACCTGTCCTTTTTTCCTCCTAAGGTAAGTCTTTCCGCTCCCGGGATTGGAATGACTCCTTACCCTCTCCCTAAAACCCACTACCTTTCGTCTTCCCCTCTCCTTCCCTCTTTCCTGATGAGGCAACAGTTTGTTGCGAAAGCTTGAATTTTGTGTGTATGTTTGTGTGTCTATCGACCTGCCAGCGCTTTTGTTCGGTAAGTCACCTCATCTTTGTTTTTATATATAATTTTTCCCACGTGGAATGTTTCCTTATATATATATATATATATAGTTATAATAGAGGGAAACATTCCACGTAGGAAATATATATCTAAAAACAAAGATGATGTGACTTACCAAATGAAAGTGCTGGCAGGTCGACAGACACACAAACAAACACAAACATACACACAAAATTCAAGCTTTCGCAACAAACTGTTGCCTCATCAGGAAAGAGGGAAGGAGAGGGGAAGACGAAAGGAAGTGGGTTTTAAAGGAGAGGGTAAGGAGTCATTCCAATCCCGGGAGTGGAAAGACTTACCTTAGGGGGAAAAAAGGACAGGTATACACTCGCACACACGCACATATCCATCCACACATACAGACACAAGCAGACATATTTAAAGACAAAGAGTTTGGGCAGAGATGTCAGTCGAGGCAGAAGTGTAGAGGCAAAGAAGTTGTTGAAAGACAGGTGAGGTATGAGTGGCGGCAACTTGAAATTAGCGGAGATTGAGGCCTGGCGGATGACGAGAAGAGAGGATATACTGAAGGGCAAGTTCCCATCTCCGGAGTTCGGATAGGTTGGTGTTGGTGGGAAGTATCCAGATAACCCGGACGGTGTAACACTGTGCCAAGATGTGCTGGCCGTGCACCAAGGCATGTTTAGCCACAGGGTGATCCTCATTACCAACAAACACTGTCTGCCTGTGTCCATTCATGCGAATGGACAGTTTGTTGCTGGTCATTCCCACATAGAATGCGTCACAGTGTAGGCAGGTCAGTTGGTAGATCACGTGGGTGCTTTCACACGTGGCTCTGCCTTTGATCGTGTACACCTTCCGGGTTACAGGACTGGAGTAGGTGGTGGTGGGAGGGTGCATGGGACAGGTTTTACACCGGGGGCGGTTACAAGGGTAGGAGCCAGAGGGTAGGGAAGGTGGTTTGGGGATTTCATAGGGATGAACTAAGAGGTTACGAAGGTTAGGTGGACGGCGGAAAGACACTCTTGGTGGAGTGGGGAGGATTTCATGAAGGATGGATCTCATTTCTGGGCAGGATTTTAGGAAGTCGTATCCCTGCTGGAGAGCCACATTCAGAATCTGATCCAGTCCCGGAAAGTATCCTGTCACAAGTGGGGCACTTTTGTGGTTCTTCTGTGGGAGGTTCTGGGTTTGAGAGGATGAGGAAGTTGCTCTGGTTATTTGCTTCTGTACCAGGTCGGGAGGGTAGTTGCGGGATGCGAAAGCTGTTGTCAGGTTGTTGGTGTAATGCTTCAGGGATTCCGGACTGGAGCAGATTCGTTTGCCACGAAGACCTAGGCTGTAGGGAAGGGACCGTTTGATGTGGAATGGGTGGCAGCTGTCGTAATGGAGGTACTGTTGCTTGTTGGTGGGTTTGATGTGGACGGACGTGTGAAGCTGGCCATTGGACAGGTGGAGGTCAACATCAAGGAAAGTGGCATGGGATTTGGAGTAGGACCAGGTGAATCTGATGGAACCAAAGGAGTTGAGGTTGGAGAGGAAATTCTGGAGTTCTTCTTCACTGTGAGTCCAGATCATGAAGATGTCATCAATAAATCTGTACCAAACTTTGGGTTGGCAGGCCTGGGTAACCAAGAAGGCTTCCTCTAAGCGACCCATGAATAGGTTGGCGTACGACGGGGCCATCCTGGTACCCATGGCTGTTCCCTTTAATTGCTGGTATGTCTGGCCTTCAAAAGTGAAGAAGTTGTGGGTCAGGATGAAGCTGGCTAAGGTAATGAGGAAAGAGGTTTTGGGTAGGGTGGCAGGTGATCGGCGTGAAAGGAAGTGCTCCATTGCAGCGAGGCCCTGGACGTGCGGGATATTTGTGTATAAGGAAGTGGCATCAATGGTTACAAGGATGGTTTCTGGGGGTAACGGATTGGGTAAGGATTCCAGGCGTTCGAGAAAGTGGTTGGTGTCTTTGATGAAGGATGGGAGACTGCACATAATGGGTTGAAGGTGTTGATCTACGTAGGCAGAGATACGTTCTGTGGGGGCTTGGTAACCAGCTACAATGGGACGGCCAGGATGATTGGGTTTGTGAATTTTAGGAAGAAGGTAGAAGGTAGGGGTGCGGGGTGTCGGTGGGGTCAGGAGGTTGATGGAGTCAGGTGAAAGGTTTTGTAGGGGGCCTAAGGTTCTGAGGATTCCCTGAAGCTCCGCCTGGACATCAGGAATGGGATTACCTTGGCAAACTTTGTATGTGGTGTTGTCTGAAAGCTGACGCAGTCCCTCAGCCACATACTCCCGATGATCAAGTACCACGGTCGTGGAACCCTTGTCCGCCGGAAGAATGATGATGGACCGGTCAGCCTTCAGATCACGGATAGCCTGGGCTTCAGCAGTGGTGATGTTGGGAGTAGGATTAAGGTTTTTTAAGAAGGATTGGGAGGCAAGGCTGGAAGTCAGAAATTCCTGGAAGGTTTGGAGAGGGTGATTTTGAGGAAGAGGAGGTGGGTCCCGCTGTGACGGAGGACGGAACTGTTCCAGGCAGGGTTCAATTTGGATAGTGTCTTGGGGAGTTGGATCATTAGGGGTAGGATTAGGATCATTTTTCTTCGTGGCAAAGTGATACTTCCAGCAGAGAGTACGAGTGTAGGACAGTAAATCTTTGACGAGGGCTGTTTGGTTGAATCTGGGAGTGGGGCTGAAGGTGAGGCCTTTGGATAGGACAGAGGTTTCAGATTGGGAGAGAGGTTTGGAGGAAAGGTTAACTACTGAATTAGGGTGTTGTGGTGCCAGATTGTGTTGCTTGGAATTTTGAGGTTTTGGAGGGAGTGGAGCTGGAAGTGGGAGACTGAGTAGATGGGAGAGACTGGGTTTGTGTGCAATGAGAGGTGGTTGAGGTTTGCTGGAAAGGTTGTGAAGGGTGAGTGAGTTGCCTTTCCGGAGGTGGGAAACCAGGAGATTGGATAGTTTTTTGAGGTGAAGGGTGGCATGCTGCTCTAATTTGCGGTTGGCCTGTAGGAGGATGCTCTGAATAGCCGGTGTGGATGTGGGAGAGGAAAGATTGAGGACTTTTATTAAGGATAGGAGTTGACGGGTGTGTTCATTGGCTGAGTTGATGTGTAGGTGAAGGATTAGGTGGGTGAGGGCAGTGGATTGTTCAGTTTGGAACTGGTATAGGGACTGATGGAAAGAAGGGTTGCAGCCAGAGATGGGAACTTTAAGTGTGAGGCCTTTGGGGGTTATGCCAAATGTCAGACAAGTTACCAAGCCCCCACAGAACGTATCTCTGCCTACGTAGATCAACACCTTCAACCCATTATGTGCAGTCTCCCATCCTTCATCAAAGACACCAACCACTTTCTCGAACGCCTGGAATCCTTACCCAATCCGTTACCCCCAGAAACCATCCTTGTAACCATTGATGCCACTTCCTTATACACAAATATCCCGCACGTCCAGGGCCTCGCTGCAATGGAGCACTTCCTTTCACGCCGATCACCTGCCACCCTACCCAAAACCTCTTTCCTCATTACCTTAGCCAGCTTCATCCTGACCCACAACTTCTTCACTTTTGAAGGCCAGACATACCAGCAATTAAAGGGAACAGCCATGGGTACCAGGATGGCCCCTTCGTACGCCAACCTATTCATGGGTCGCTTAGAGGAAGCCTTCTTGGTTACCCAGGCCTGCCAACCCAAAGTTTGGTACAGATTTATTGATGACATCTTCATGATCTGGACTCACAGTGAAGAAGAACTCCAGAATTTCCTCTCCAACCTCAACTCCTTTGGTTCCATCAGATTCACCTGGTCCTACTCCAAATCCCATGCCACTTTCCTTGATGTTGACCTCCACCTGTCCAATGGCCAGCTTCACACGTCCGTCCACATCAAACCCACCAACAAGCAACAGTACCTCCATTACGACAGCTGCCACCCATTCCACATCAAACGGTCCCTTCCCTACAGCCTAGGTCTTCGTGGCAAACGAATCTGCTCCAGTCCGGAATCCCTGAAGCATTACACCAACAACCTGACAACAGCTTTCGCATCCCGCAACTACCCTCCCGACCTGGTACAGAAGCAAATAACCAGAGCAACTTCCTCATCCTCTCAAACCCAGAACCTCCCACAGAAGAACCACAAAAGTGCCCCACTTGTGACAGGATACTTTCCGGGACTGGATCAGATTCTGAATGTGGCTCTCCAGCAGGGATACGACTTCCTAAAATCCTGCCCAGAAATGAGATCCATCCTTCATGAAATCCTCCCCACTCCACCAAGAGTGTCTTTCCGCCGTCCACCTAACCTTCGTAACCTCTTAGTTCATCCCTATGAAATCCCCAAACCACCTTCCCTACCCTCTGGCTCCTACCCTTGTAACCGCCCCCGGTGTAAAACCTGTCCCATGCACCCTCCCACCACCACCTACTCCAGTCCTGTAACCCGGAAGGTGTACACGATCAAAGGCAGAGCCACGTGTGAAAGCACCCACGTGATCTACCAACTGACCTGCCTACACTGTGACGCATTCTATGTGGGAATGACCAGCAACAAACTGTCCATTCGCATGAATGGACACAGGCAGACAGTGTTTGTTGGTAATGAGGATCACCCTGTGACTAAACATGCCTTGGTGCACGGCCAGCACATCTTGGCACAGTGTTACACCGTCCGGGTTATCTGGATACTTCCCACCAACACCAACCTATCCGAACTCCGGAGATGGGAACTTGCCCTTCAGTATATCCTCTCTTCTCGTCATCCGCCAGGCCTCAATCTCCGCTAATTTCAAGTTGCCGCCACTCATACCTCACCTGTCTTTCAACAACTTCTTTGCCTCTACACTTCTGCCTCGACTGACATCTCTGCCCAAACTCTTTGTCTTTAAATATGTCTGCTTGTGTCTGTATGTGTGGATGGATATGTGCGTGTGTGCGAGTGTATACCTGTCCTTTTTTCCCCCTAAGGTAAGTCTTTCCGCTCCCGGGATTGGAATGACTCCTTACCCTCTCCTTTAAAACCCACTTCCTTTCGTCTTCCCCTCTCCTTCCCTCTTTCCTGATGAGGCAACAGTTTGTTGCGAAAGCTTGAATTTTGTGTGTATGTTTGTGTTTGTTTGTGTGTCTGTCGACCTGCCAGCACTTTCATTTGGTAAGTCACATCATCTTTGTTTTTAGATATATGAAGTTATATTTGGTGCATGAGCAATGCCACACAGCATATCCAAGGTATGATGAAGTGGGGATTTTCCTGTACAGCCCTTTCACAAGTGTACTGTGAATATCAGGAATCCAGTAAAACACTGAATCTCTGACATCACTGCAACCAGAAAAATATCATGCAAAAATGGGACCAACAATGACTGAAGAGAATTGTTCAACATGATAGAAGTGCAACCTTTCTGTAGATTGCTGCAGATTTCAATGCTGGACCATAAACAAGTGTCAGCTCGCAAACCATTCAACAAAACATCATCAATATGGGCTTTCGGAGCCGAAGGTGCACTTGTGTACCCTTGATGACTGCATGACACAAAGCTTTATGCCTTGCCTGGGCATGCCAACACTGACATTGGACTGTAGATGACTGGAAACATGTTGCCTGATCGGATGAGTCTCGTTTCAAACTGTATTGAGTGGATCGGCGTGTATGGTTATGGAGAAAACCTCATGAATCCATGGACCCTGCATGTGAGCAGGGGCTGTTCAAGCTGGTGGAGGCTCTTTAGTGGTGTGGGGTGTGTGCAGTTGGAGTGGTATGGAACCCCTGATACATCTAGATATGACTCTGACAGGTAACACTTATGTAAGCATCCTGTCTGATCACCTTCATCCATTCATGTCCATTGTGCATTCCGATGGACTTCAGCAATTCCAGCAGGACAATGTGACATGCCCACACATCCAGGATGGCTCCAGGAAGACTCTTCTGAGTTTAAACACTTCTGCTGGCCACCAAACTCCCCAGACATGAATATTATTGAGCATATCTGTGTTGCCCTGCAACGTGCTGTTCAGAAGAGATCTCCATCCCATCATACTCTTATGGATTTATGGACAGTCCTGCAGGATTCATGGTGTCAATTCCCTACAGCACTACTTCAGACATTAGTCAAGTTCATGCCACGTCATGTTGCGGCCCTTCTGCACACTCGTGGAGGCCTTACGTGATATTAGGCAGGTGTACCAATTTCTTTGGGTCTTCAGTGAAGATGTGACTGGTTTCCTAGGTTCACATGATGGAATGTGTATTCCATAATTTATTATGTATGTTGTGTGGATATATCAATGAAGTACAGTATGAGGAAGTTTGTAATTTATCACGTAGTAAATGCAATGCAGGTTTGTGCTTCTGTGATGCTTCCACTGACAACAATGGAGAGATGAAAATAAACTATCATTATACAGCTTAATGTTATGCTTGCTTATAGCTGGTTGGTCAGTTCAGTGGAGGGGACTGAACAGTGAGGTCATCAGTCCCATGAGATTAGAGAAGGAAGTCAGTCGTGCCCTTTCAAAGGAACTGTCCTGGCATTTGCCTGAAGAAATTTAGGAAAATCATCGAAAACCTAAATCAGGATGGTCGGACACGGGTTTGAACCAATGTCCTCCACAATGCGAGTCCAGTGTGCTAACCACTGCACCAGCTTGCTCCGTGCATGCATACAGCACATAAATTAGAAAAAAGGTGTCACTTTGATCAAAGCTACTTCTTCTTTAGCTGTATTAGATGGTTGCTGTTTTAGATTAATATTTATTTAAGTGCAACAGTATGTTTCAAAGAAAATAATTACCTACAGCCATAACTACACACATATTTTTACAAAACATTACTACTTGTCATGTAGCTTTCAGTGAACACTGCTAATTGCCATGCAGCTAACAGAGCTTTCCACCCCTCAAATCCAAACATTCGTATAACTTGGGTAAGAGCAACTAATGAGGAATGTTTGATTTTGATGCTAATCTGTAGGCGATTCACAATTTCTTGCTTTAAGTTTATGTGCGTGCTTGTTGAACACCTTAACACCAGAATACATAACCATACTTTGAACCTAGACAAGGAGAGAAAATGTATATGAAAATTATTTTTGTATCTTGTACTGTGATTATGTACATAATAGTTGAGCTGAAATTGATTTTTATTATTAGCAATAAGAACTATTAAAAACCAAATGTAGAAATTGACTATATTGAGGTACAGAACCAACAGAGGACTGAAGCATTCAAAATGATTGGAAAAAGGTCAGGTCATTCCCATTTTCAAGAAGAATCATTAAACAGATGCACAAAACTACATGCCTATATCTCTGATGTTGATCGGATGTAGAATTTTGAAATATTTTTTATGTTTGTATGTTATGACATTTCTTCACACTGAAAAATCTCCACTGTAAGAATCAATATGGGTTCCGAAAACAATGATTGTACGAAACCCAGCTCACTCTTTTCATCCATGAGATCTACAAATCAATTTATACCAGAACCCAACTTGATGTCGTGTTCTTTTACTTTCAGAAAGTGTTCAGTTCAGTTCCTTGCTGAAACCTAATGAACAAAATATAAGTGCACAGAATACCAGATCAGCAATGTAGTTGGATTTAAAAGTTTCTAACAAACAGAACACAGCATGTCATTCTTAGCAGAGAGAAATCTTGAGTCATAAAATTAACTTTTGGTGTATCCCAAGGGAGTGTTATAGGACCATTACTTTTCACAAAAAATATATAGATCAGGATTTTTCAGGAAGAAGCTGTTGTACAAAAAGCAACTTGTAGCAAAAAGTGGGAAGACCAACAGAGGATTGGTGCTTACTGCTGGGATTGGCAGTTAATTTTCAACATAAAAAAATGTAATGTAGAGTGCATAAAAAGGTAGAAAGACACATTATTGTATGATTACATAATTACAGGTAAGGTAGGTGCCAGGCTGAGATTCACTAAAAGAATCCTCATGAAATGCAGTTCATCTACAAAGGAAGTGGTTTCCAAAACCCTTGTTCAACATATACCTAAATATTGCTCATCAATATGGGAACCATACCAGATAGCATTGATAGAGGAAATAGAGAAGATGCAAAGAAGAGAAGTTTGTTTAACTACGGAATCATTTAGTAAGTGCAAAACCATTATGGATATGCTCAGCCAATTCCAAAGGCAGTCACTGCAATAGAGGCATTCTGCATCATGGTGTGGTTTACTGGTAAAGTTCAGAGCACATATGTTCCTAGAAGATTCAATGAATATATTGCTTCTTCCTATGTGTGTCTTGCAAAAAGATCTTGAAGCTAAATTTACAGAGATTTGAGCTCAGACAGAGGCTTATCTCCTATCTTTCTTCCTACAAACCATTCTCAACTGGAAGAGGAAAAGGGAGAAAAAATTGTGATACCCAAAGTACCCTCTGCCACACACACTGTAAGGTGGCTTGTGGAGTACAGCTATAGATGCAAAGTATTAAGAAATAAATATTTCATTCAGTGGGAGGTATTTAGTAAGCAATACTTCTGAGATCTGTGTTTGTAAATTGCTTATGTTTTTTTATGTTCAATTCCATTGGGAACTGTGTGCATGACAACTATGCTACTGTCAGTGTATTTTGGACAAATGGCAGCATCAGTCATAAAGATTGAAATCCTCTATTTGACAGACTGATTTCGGTCACTGTGTGACCTTCTTCAGTGCTAACTATTTGAAACTTGTATGCCCATATCAAAATAACACAACATTTTCTGTGAGGTGCAATATGTACTGTGATGATTACTTCCAACAGATATCTTCAGTTTTAATGCATACAATAATTCAGAAATTATGAAGGGCATATCTTGTCTATAAAAGATTGGTTCTTCTGCAATTTCTTGTCTAGACAAGATAGGATCTTCTGTAATTCCAAAATTATTGTATGCAGTAACAGTGAAGATATCTGCTGGAAGTAATCATCACAGTGCATGTTACACCTCATAGGAAATGTTGTGTTATTATGATATGGGCCTACAAGGTTTGAACAGTTAGCACTGAAGATAGTCACACAGTGACCAAAATTGATCTGTAAAATAAAGGATTTCAGTTTTTGTGATCGATAATGCCATTCAGCCAAAATGTATTTCTTATTTTTAACAACAAACCACTGAATGTCGCATTGCTGTTTGTGGTGGTACCTTTAAAAAATACACAATTGTCTGTGGAATTTATGTATGTTTGCAGTTCATGAGTGTTTAACAATGGTGGAGCATTACTCATTACAGGAATTTGCAATATGCATTTAATGTTTAATGCAGCAGGATTTGTATTTTTTTATCACTGCATCAACACATCATCATTGCATTATATTTTGAATTTTTCCATAGTTATATTAATTTGCCTTCTTACAAGTGCTTGTCTCCTGAATCAGGTTTCAGAGCATTTGCTTCTTTTCTGTATAATTTGTATATATTTTTATTTTCCCTGTGTCCTATACATTGCTTTTACCTGATACCCCCATTCTTCAGCAAGATGGAAAATGTGATCCAAAAAATCTTTGATTAATTGCCTAACAATATAAAACGTCTAACAGGTAGCAAAGAAAATTAAAAATTTACAGTGAAATCATTTCTGCAGAGGAACTCCTTACGTTTTTAGGACAAATTATCACTTAAAACTTTCTAATGTGTCCAATTTCACTTGGTTTTCACTTTTCATTATCAACCTACTCCCTCAGATTTAATTTTGTTTCCCCTTATTTGATCCATTTCAACCTTTTTGTGATTTTTCCCAGGTGTCCCAGAGTATTTTTTCAATTTTTTTCACACATAATTTTATGTTATTTACATATTTTTATGTGCTTTTTCCACCATCATGGATCCTTGCTCCTTCCATCTTTGTCAATACAGAAAAGTTTCCTTATTCCTAGTCAGAACACAGTCCCACATACTGTTCCTGAGTTGTTACTTGGCTCATGTAATCCCTCTAAGTGACCTTATCATTAAATTACCCATCTCCGACTGCAAACCTTCCTTCCACAATGACCTCCATCTATTCAGATTTCACCAATCCTTAGCCCTCATCAACAGTCCTGCAAAACCAAATCAATCAGGCCCAAACCTCCTCAGAATACCTGCTCTCCAGGAACTAGAGCAACATGCACAATCCCACCTCAAAAGACTCTCCATCCTGCTCACTTTCTACTCCCACCTTGGATTGCCACTGTCCACCACATTTACAGCAACCTCGAAGCCTCTCCCACATCCCTCATAGCTGACACCTGCTAATTTACCCCACACTCCAGAATGCCCTCCCACAACCACACATAATTCAGAACCTAAACAGACCCTAAACACAGTCGTGAACCTTTCCTCCAAAAGCCTTAGCTCTGCAAAAGTATCAGGCCTTTTCAAAGGTCTCACCTTTAGCCCCCACTCCCAAATTCAATAATGCAGGATTTGTTAAAGATCTTCTCTCCTTCTCCCAGTCCCCACAGTGGAAACACTTTTTCGCCACCAACCCTAACAATCAGACTCAACCAAAGACCAATGATGAACCCTGCCTGACTCAGTTCACTCCTCTATCCAAGCGTGATCCACCACCACTGCCCCCAAATCACCCCCTGTTAGCTTACCAGAATTTCTTAACCCTGAACCTTTCCTCACCATCATTCCCCAAATCCCTCAACATCCAAACTAACCTTACATCTGCAGAAAGAACCACAATCCACCATCTAAAAACTGATCATCACCTTATAAACCTACCTGTTGACAAAGGCTCCACCACCATTGTTTTGAACCACAAGGATTACCTGGCAGAAGGACTTCACCAGCTGTCAGATTCACCCACCTACAAACCCTTCCATAATGGCCCCATTCCAGAATTCCAGCAGGATCTTCAGTCTCTCTTCAAATCCTTAGGCCCAGCCCAGAATGTCTCCCTCGAGTCCGTCTCTCCTCATCCCTTCCACTCACCACACCCATACCTTCAACACACTTCCTAAAGTCCATAAACCCAACCACTCAGGATGCCCCATTGTGGCCAGTTAAGAGAATCTCTGCTCTTGTAGACAAACACCTTCAGCCTATTACCCACAACCTACCCTCCTGTGTAAAAGATACCAACCATTTCCTCCACCAACTCTCCACAGTTCCTGTTCCTTTACCACATGGTTCCCTGTACATCACACCTCTTTTACACTAACATTCCTAAAGCCCATGGCCTTACAGCTATTCAGCACTACCTTTCCCAATGCCTGACAGATTCCAAACCAACAACACCTTCCTAATCACCATGGTCAACTATATCCTCACCCACAATTATTTCTCTTTTCAAAGCATTATCTACAAACAAATCTGGGGTAAGGCTATGGGCACTGCATGGCATCTTCCTATGCCAACTTATTCATGGGCTAACTACAGGATTCTGTCAAAAATACCCTTAATTCCAAACCCCTCACCCAGTTCAGATTCATTGATGACATCTTCGTGATCTGGATTGATGGTGAGGACACCCTGTCCACATTCCTCCAGAACCTCAACACCTTCTCCCCCATTCACTTGACTGGTCCTACTCAACCCAACAAGCCACCTTCCTTGATGTTGCCTTGCAGCTCAAAGATGGCTAAATCAGTACCTCTGTCCATATTAAACCTCCAACCACTAGCTACGCCACCAAATCCATACCAGGCAGTCCCTTCTATACAGCCTAATGACCCACTGCTGTCACATCTGTATTAACGAGCGGTCCCTCGCAAAATATAGGTCTTTACAGATTGTAATTACTCTACAAATTTTGTACAAAAACAGATCTCCTATGCTTTATATTTCCAGTCACTCAAAACCGCCCAAAGTCCCACCATCCAACCACAAAGAAGCATTCCCCTTGTGACTAAGTACCACCCAGACTGGAGCAAATGAATTACATTTTTTACCAGGGTTTCGACTACCTCTTGTCATCCCCAGAAATGAGAAATTTGCTATCCACTATCCTTCCCACCCCTCCCACAGTGGTATTCTGCCACCCACCATACCTACACAGTATCTTCGTCCATCCTTACACAACCTCTGCTCCCATTCCCTTACCTCATGGCTCATATCTCTGTAATAGACCTAAATGCAAGACCTACCAATACATTCTCCCACCACCACCTACTTCAGTCCGGTTACAAATATCACATATCCCAACAAAGGCAGGGCTATCTGTCAAACCAGTCATTGATCCACAAGTTAAGCTGCGACCACTGTTCTCCATTCTACATGGAAATAATAATCACAAGCTGTCTGTCCGCATGAATAACCACTGTGGCCAAGAAACAACTGGACCATCCCATTGCTGAACATGTCACCCAACATAACATTCTTTATTTCAATTACTGCTTCACAGTCTGTCCCATCTGGATCCTTGCCAACAACATCAGCTTTTCTGAATTATGCAGATGGGAAGTCTCCCTGCAGTATATCCTATGTTACAGTAACCTTCCTGGCTTCAGCCTTTGTTCATTGCTATCCTTACACATCTAGCCCCTTCCCTGTTCCCATTCCAGCACTACACAGCTCTCTGTTCCACCAACAGTCTCAGTCCGTTTACTTCTTTTCTGCTAATCCCCCTTCTCCCCTCTCCCCTGTGCTCTGTCTATACCTCCTAACTGCACCTAGCTGCCCTTCTCTCCACCACACTGTGTACGCTCCCAGCACCACTTTACCATCTGCCATCCCTACCTTGCTATCCCACCCCTTTCCCCATCCCAGCCTCCCTACTCCCACCCAGTTGCCTCTCTCATCATGCACTGCTGCTTGCAGTCCGGCTCGAGCTGCCTGAGACTGTGGGTGTGTGTGTGGAGCTGCGTTTGCACGTGAGTGTGTGTTGTCTATTTTTGACAAAGGCCTTGTCGGCAAAAGCTCACTTTCCGATAGTCATTCTGTTATGCCTATCTGCGACTCAGCATCTCCACTATATGGTGAGTAGCAACTATCCTTTTCATAATATTCTTACATTCCATCCAGGATTTTCCATTGTTTAGTGTATAAGTCATATACATTCATTTTTCCTATAACAGATCATTACAGTAGGTGTTCAGTTGCAGACAGGCACAATGAAAAAGACTGCTTAAATACTTAAACTTTTGGACAAAGTCCTCCTACCAAAGTAGAAAACACAGTGGTGACTGTCTCCCGATCATGAGGCTCGTCTGTGACTGTGACTGCATCTGATAACAGATGCTTTTGGGCTTTAGTGCCAGGGGACAGTGGTGAGATATGTAAGAGTTGTACTTCTGGTACCGCGCGCCGCAGAATTTGAATCCGCACCAGACGTCATGGACGTCAAAGACCCATAGAGGTCTCTACACTATTGCGCCGCAAGCTGTGGCGGCACTCGCCTCCTGGCCCGCTTTTAGTGTGGGGGTGCCACACTGGAACACGTGGTCCCAGTGGCCGATAGCGGCGCCCTCGAGAGCGACTTAAGCGCCGGCCACTCGCTCAGCCAGTCAGTCTAATCTCGCTTACGTCAGTTTACACCTCGCTTGCGCTAGACTGCTTTCTTCTTGGTTTGTATACAAATTTGTTTCCTTGTGACTCTGTTGTCAGTCTCATCATATTCATTCTGTCCTACATTGGTCGTGTCCATCCTTTTCCGTTGTGTCGTTGTTTGCGAGCCTCTCCGCGGATCCTGCCACGCCTTCCGTCAGTGCTACCCTGTGACCGTCCTGGTCACAGTTACAACAGTACTTGTGAGTATATGTTTGTGTTTTCTACTTCAGAGGAAAATCTGTGTCTGAGAGCTTATACACTGACATGACAAAAATCGTGGGATACCTCCTAATATTGTCCTTTGGGCCAGTGTTGCAACAGCTCATTGTACCATGGACTCAACAAGTTGTCAGAAGTCCCCTGCAGAAATACTGATCCATGCTGCCTAACAGCATAACTGTGAAAGTGTTGCCAGAGCAGGATTTTGTGCACAAACTGACCTCTCGATTATGTCCCACAAATATTCGATGGGATTCATGCTGGGCTGTTTGGATGGCCAAATTGTTCACTCAAATTGTCCAGAATGTTTTTCACATCAATCACACACAGCTGTCATCCACAGAAATTTCATTGTTATTTGGGAACTGGAAGTCCACGAATGGCTGAAAACGGTCTCCAATTACCCAAACATAATCACGCCAGTCGACGATTGGTTCAATTCGACAAGAGGGCCTAGTCCATTCTGAGTAAACACAATCCACACCATTGTGGAGCCACCACCAGCTCGTACAGTGCCTCATCGACAACTTCCGTCTACGGCTTTGTGGGGTTAGTGTGGCGCCAGAACCCTACCGTCAGCTCTTCCCGACTGAAAATGGGACTTGTCTGACTGAGCCACAGTTTTCCAGTTGTCTAGGGTGCAACCAAAATGGTCACAAGCCCAGGAGAGGCACTGTAGGTGGTGTTGTGAAGTCAGAGAAGGCACTCGATCAGTCATCTGCTGCCATAGTCCGTTAATGCCAAATTTTGCCACACTGTACTAAGGGTTACATTCATTGTACACCTCACATTGATTTGGGTTGGGTTGGGTTGTTTGGGGGAGGAGACCATACAGCGAGGTCATCGGTCTCATCGGATTCGGGAAGGAAGTCAGCCGTGTCATTTCAAAGGAACCATCCCAGCATCTGCCTGGAGCGATTTAGGGAAATCACGGAAATCCTAAATCAGGATGGCTGGATGCGGGATTGAACTGTCATCCTCCCGAATGCGAGTCCAGTGTGCTAACCACTGTGCCACCTCGCTTGGTCCACATTGATTTCTGTGGTTATTTAATTCAGTGTCAGACGTCTGTTAGCACTGACAACTCTAAGCAAATCCCCCTGCTCTCAGTCATTAAGTAAAGGCCATTGGCCACTGCATTGTCAGTGTTGAGAGGTAATGCCTGAAATGTAGTATTCTTGGTACACTCTCGACACTGTTAATCTCAGAATATTGAATTGCCTAATGATTTCCAAATTAGAATGTCCCATGCGTCTAGCTCCAATTACCACTCCATGTTCAAAGCCTGTCAATTTCTGCCGTGAGACCGTAATCCCATCGGAAAACTTCTCACATGAATTACCTGAGTACAAATGACAGCTTTGTGAATGTAGTGCCCTTTTATACCTTGCGTATGTGATACTACCACCACCTGTGGTTGTGCATATTGCTACAGCATGTCTTTTGTTGCCTCAGTGTATATTTTAGCAGTCTTTTTCAACATTTCTGTCTGTGACTCAAGAGCTCCTGTATGGAGTGTGTAGGAGTCTATCCTTTCCAGATTGTTCTTATTCCTTCACGGACTTTCCATTTTTTTACTTTTGTTGTTGAATTTAAGTATGTGCAGTTTCAGAATGTGCAGCATAAAAATACTCAATTTTTACTTATCTTGGTCAATTCAGGTGTGGTCCACTAAGAGTGTGAGTGGTGTTGAAGGCCACTACATTATTTTTGTTATTAAACTTGAAGGTCTAATTTTTTTCTACTTCTGTCTTGCCTATTCGCAGAAGTAGAATTTAGCCTCCAGTAAATAAATACTGGCCTGCCATACCCTCTCCTTTTAACTTTACGAATAACACATGTGAGAGAATAAGTGTGTCTAATTACCAACTACTGGAACAGCAAGGCATACTCGCGAGTATGCTTAAGAAATCTTTTTTTGTTTTTGTATTTCATTCTAAATCCATGTGCAATGATTTATTAACTCAGTGGTAGTTCAAAGAATTGAGGTCGACACTGGGAAGTTGTTAGAAAACAAGTTTAAAGCTATTCAAACGTGCAGCTATGCTCATTTTGTATCTGTTTCCACACATCAAAAGGAAGATGCTGACCTTGCACAGATACTTTCACTTAATTTTGTAGTATTCATACTGTAGTAAATTATTTGACAGTAAATTAAAAGAGTTTTTGCCTGAAACTTTTTATTCTCTAGATGAGTTTTTTAACAGACAAATAGACCACTCCCATGCATATGAGTTTGATGTTTCTGTGTTAACTGTGTGTATTATATAAAAACTATCATTTTATGTTCTACAACACATATAACTAGTCTTTTGTAGCAGATAAATCAAGCTGTATCTTTATGTGATCTCTTAATTATGTTCTATAAGTCATAATTAGGCCCCTTTTTATTTTTGTGTGTAATTGAAAATGGCTTATTTGTAAATTAATGTAATATAAATTACACCCATTTAATAAAATACATGTTTCGACATGTTCCACTACTTGCTATTGGATCTATGGAATAAGAATCTACAATAAATAAAGGAAAAGATAAAAATGGCTCTGAGCACTATGGGACTTAACTTCTGAGGTCATCAGTCCCCTAGAACTTAGAACTACTTAAACCTAACTAACCTAAGGACATCACACACATCCATGCCCAAGGCAGGATTGGAACCTGCAACTATAGCGGTCATGCGGTTCTAGACTGTAGCGCCTAGAACCGCTCTGCCACCCCGGCCGGCAAAGGAAAAGATAGACTGCTACTCACCATAAGGATGACACCCTGAGTTGTAGACAGGCATGATGAAAAGACTCTTACACACAGTTTTCAGCCAAAGCATTCTTCGGCAACAAAAGCAAACACACATTCATTCACACAAACAAGCACTCTTCACACACGCATGACTACCCTCTCTGACAGCTTGGACTAGAATGCCAACCTGGAGTTTTCATTGTTTTAAATAAATAAAGTGCACTTTTACCCATTTGTCTAGACAGTCACTGCCAGAAATTGGTGCAACTGTTACAGAAGTGTGCCTCACCTGTGGACCCTTTATGAGGAGCTCGCCAGTTTCTCCAGGACCCTGGTCGGTGCCGTCCTTCAGCGAGACGATGCGAGCCTTCGTACCAGGGGCCAGTTGGCCACAGCTGTCATACTTGCTGGTGGGCCTGTCCAGGGGCATCACGGTCACCACAGGAGACGATTCAGTCATCCCAAAGCCTGGAATGTGAGCAACATCATAAACTTGGCCTTGGAAGGTCTTCAGTGGTTTGTAAATAATGAACAAGTTAAGGATGAAATGTAGCAAAGTGGAACTGCTACACTTGCTCTTATATGACCCTTAACATAAAACTGTTTTTTATTTTTATTTTATTTATTTTTATTACGTGCTTGATACACACAAGGGGTAGGTATAAAGTTTTTATGGTCACCTAAAAAAAAATAGAGTTGTGTACTTAATTTTTTGTTGTTTGCAGGTTCTTTTATAGACATGATATGCACTGGAATCCACATGTCACCATACTTTAGCACACTAAGAGAGGGGTAAAATGGCACAGCACGATTTTATTTTTGCTCCTGTGGCAGTGTGCTACGATATGGTGGCATGGGAATTTCAGTGTGTGTCATATCTACAGACACGTACCTGAAAACTACACAAAATTAGTTACAAAACTCTAGTTTTTTAGATGACAGTAATAACTTCATAGCTACCCACACATACTACATTTACATAAAATATCCTAATCTTTTTGTTAAGCTGTAATTTTCTAAATATTATTCTTCAGAGAGCCATTTACACACAGCTGATTACAACCCTGTTTCTATACTACATAAAGAACATCTCACCGTTTTCCAAATTTTTTATTTTGGGGCACAGTATTACTCAAAAATGTTATCACACACTTACTCAAAATTTTGGATTGTAGGCACTTCAAAAATTCAGTGCTTGTTTATAGCCATTAGGTTATCTATACCCAAAAATGCATATTTTTATTAGGGAAACATGCTAGTCAGAGAAATATTTAGAATGTAATATTTAGATTTCTAGAAACTTTTGGGTGAGATTTACTAACAAAGAGAGATAGTAGTGTGTTCTCAAAATTCTAATCACTAATCCATTCATGTTCTGGATCCTATGAAGAATGAGAACCCTCAGGAATGTGGACAAAGTATTAATTGACAGGACAAAGCTGTCATAAAATGTTAATGTCCAGACTGTATTAAAATGATTATCAGTATGTGGTCTCAGGGTTTCTTGGCATATATGCTGTCTTCCAGGTTCTTGAGTGTACTGCTGGATCCAATCACTGAAGGTCCACAATATTTTGGTAAACAACCGTTCTGCCATTATCAGATGGTGCTGATGGAATGATGTGTCTGCTCTGTGCTAGCAGTATTTATAACTGCTGGCCCGGAATTTGTACCTCAACAGCCCCATTTGTTCATGGTGGTGAGCGCTGTGCAGCTGCAGTAGCAGGGTGGGGAGGGGAAAGTGTCTTACTTGCCTTCCTCCCACTGTCTCTGTCACATCTTGCATCAGGATGTCATGCTCTGCTATAACAGAGCTTAATATTGTCTCCCATATTTTGGTCATTTGGAAGCCTATGTCCCTGTTGATTAAATTATCAGTCTTATGGATTTAAATTGGTCATAGACAACCATCATTTGAAGAGACACTGTGTCAAACACACTGGGTACAAGATATTACCACAAAATCAACTATTCAAAAATATTTTAAAAAGTTCTGATTAAATTCAATTTGCTCATTGCAATGTGCAAAATTTGCCTGCTTATCAATTGAAGACATAAAATCTGAAAATGAGTCAGTCCGTGATCATATTTTTGGCACTTTATTTTACATGTCTATCTTGATCACACAAACTTTTACACTTCACTATTACTTGTATTGGCTACTGCCATCTTCAGATCATAAAATATTCTGATGTAGTACCAACATCAAACTAAACATTTGGGTACATAGTAAGTGAGCACTTACTATGTACCTAGATGTTTAGTTTGATGTTGATACTACATCAGAATATTTTATGATCTGAAGATGGCAGTAGCTGAAACCGGTAATAGTGAAGTGTAAAAGTTTGTGTGATCAAGGCAGATCTGTGAAATAAATTTGCGTGTTTCATGCCAAGTTCATCTCTGAGTGATGTTTTTATCATCATATGTTCACCAAATACAATTGTATTCTGTGAATAGATGTGTTCCTTGTATTGAATTTTAAAATTACACCTAGTTTCCCCTATATAGGAAGCTGTTGAAGGCATTACAGTTAATTTTATAGACACCTGAATGTAAAGTTTGTCATGCTTCTGAGGTCTTTCATGACAATATCACATTTTGAAAGTGTTGTTAATTTGAAAACCAGTTCTGATGTTAGCTAAAACAGCTTTAGATTAACTGTGAAATTTATCCACTGACAGTCATGTCAACATATTCAGTTTCTTGTCTTTACTCACTTTATTTTTTCTTTCAGTCTTGTTGAATATGTTTGTGAATTCTGTTTTCTTATAGCCATTAGGCCCTTTTAGGATCCTTTGCTAGGAAAATTATTGTGTGTCTTTCATAATCACAGTTTTTACTACTGGTTCCTTGGCTTTTTATAATTTTATATAGTTCCTAATAGCAATAGTGAATAACCATATTCTTTTTGTTTTATTGGATGAGTGGTCGTCAAGGTTCCAGAAATCATTTATCTTAGTTTGTGCATGACTATATTTAAAAATGTTAAAAATAACTGCTTCATTATAGTTTTTTAAAAAAATACACAAAAAATTGAAATGTCCAACTGGGACATGTGAGCTGAGCATTCTGTCACCCTCTATGGACACAATAGTTCCATTTTATAAGTACAAGACATAAGCAGGCATAGCAGTTGATGTCAATCTACAAAGATATGGGCATTAGGTGACTAATCAATGTGTTACTTTTGTAACAAGATACTTGGTATTATTTAATAGTAATTTCGTATTTTCTCTGTTTTACTCTATTAGTTTTGATAATGATTCATAAGAGGTGAAACCAGTAAACTGTCATCAGTAAATTCAATGTGACCAAGGAAATTGTGAATATGAGGTGTGTTTTTTAAGTAAGTACCATTTTGAAATTAAAAAAAAGTGCTAAGATATCTCAATAATTTTATTTTTACATGAAAGCCTGTACCTTAATCTACTTTTTTACATAAGTTCTGTCAATATTGAGGCACTTGTCATAATGTTGTACTAGTTTTTGAATACCCTCCTCATAGAAGTCTGCCACCTGACTTGTTAACCAGTGCATCACCACTGTTTTTGACTTCGTCATCGTCTTGAAGATGCTGACCACCCAGGTGTTTCTTCAAGTGCAGGAATGGATGGCAGTCACAGGGCACAAGATCAGGGCTGTATGGAGGATGATCTAGAGTTTCCCATCGAAAAGATGTGATGAGATCTTTGGTCTGATTCGCCACATGCAGACCGGCATTGTCTTGCAGCAAAATAATGCCCTTGCTCAACTTCCATTGACTGTTGCTTTGATTCTGGTGTGACGCAGGCCACCCATGTTTCATTGCCCGTAACAATTTGGCTTAAGAAATTATCACCATCATTGTGATACCACTCAAGGAAAGTCAATGCACTGTCTAAACATTTGGTTTTGTGCACATCCATCAGCTGGTGCTGTTGCAAGGTGTGAAATGAGGAGTAAAATATGTAAGTGGAACAAAGATGAATGAGGAATCATTCTAGTGATGATACATTCTGAAAATGAGAAAACTGACAGATATACTGCATATGATCAAAAACTAGTAGGACTGATTTTCTGTAGGCCAGACGAATCAACAGAGGGGAGGCTGACTACCTGGTGTGTGGTGATGAGGCCTGGAGAAGGTGGGACAATGTTTCCTGTGAATCACTGTGAAGTAGTGTCATCACATGCAGCATGGAACAGAATCTCAAACAGCACTACGCTGCGAAGTTTTGCTTCCAATTTGTAAAAGCTGTCACACAAACCTTCAATAATGAGCTTACCAGGGATGAAACTTGGGGGCTTCCAATATGACCTGGAGACAAAACGCCAAAGTTCGGGATGGCACAACAACATGTGCCCAAGCCCAAAGAAGGCCTGGATGAGCAAGTCCAGAGTGTAAACCATGCTTCTGGTCTTTTTTGATCATTGTGGCATCACTCACAAGAAGTTCATACTCCCTGGGCAAACTGTGAATGCACAGTTTTATGTGGAAGTGCTCAAGAGATTGTAAAAATGAGTCAAGCACGTGTGACCAGACATTGCTCATTCCTGGAAGCTCCCCCACAACAATGCTCTCTGCCACACTATGCCTTTCTGCGAGAGCAGATGTCTCAGTATGGCACTGTCACATTGCCTCACCCTCCCTACAGCTTAGATGTGGTTTCACCAGACTTCTTTCTCTTCCCTCACCTGAAACTGGACGTGAAGGGATAATGTTTTGACACTGACAAAGATGTCTGAGACTATCAGCTGCATACCGGTCAGCAACTTCCAAAAGGTGTAGGTGGATCGGTAAACACCTTATACTTGGTGTGTCAAAGCACGAGGGTCCTACTTCAAAGACTATTAAGGATCTGTACTGATATGTGCAATAAATTAATTTGTGAAAAAACCTGCCCTGCTACTTTTTGGTTGCATCCTGTAAGCAACTTTGACAAAGGCTGCTTGCCTGGGGAAATGATCATCTCAGAATTGGAGCTGGTCAACTGCTTGCCTATTACTGTCATGAGAACCTATGGACAGTAATTTAAGGATGCTGAAACCACAGAAAGGCAATAAGGTGCCGAATGTCTACCCCTCATCACAGAACTTGGAGGTTGGGGGCTTACCCACTCTGTAAAGAAAGTTAAATGGCAATCTGCGGCAGGCGTGATGACAGAGTACAATGCTGGTGCAGGAATGAATGCTTCAGAACACACTTTTCAGTGCAGATTGTCAATGCTCTACATGTTCCCCTGTTGACCCAATGACATTGTCAGTTGTGACTGCAGTGGACACAGGATCATTAAGATTAGACTGTCAATCAATGGCAATTTGTCACCTGGTTTGGATAAATCATTTTACTTGTTACACAAGGCTGATGGTCATGAATGGCTACTTCAAAGGCTAGGAAACATACTCTGTGATACAGATGCAGGCCAATTGGGACAGTATTATGCTATGAGAGACATTCATCTGGGCTTCCATGAGACCTCTTGTAGTAACAAAATACTCCATGTTTCCTGTGGACTACGTGAACATTATTACAGATCACATGTGTCCCTTCATGCTTGGTATCTTCCCTGACAGCAATGACACCTTCCAACAGGATAACTCTGTGTGATAGCTAACTCCATTTGATGTCTTAGCCACCAAAAATGCCTGATCTGAATCTGAAGGAATACATCTGAGATGCTGCTGGACACCAGCTCCACACCCACAAGGCACCAGCCTGTAATTTGTGTGAATTATTTGATCTGTGCACAGACATCTGCTGCACATGCCTCTCAAAACCTGCTAAAATCTTGTCAAATCTATGCTATAAAAAATCACTGCTGTATTGCTTTCTACAGGTGGACCAACATGCTGTCAAGCAGGAAGTCGTAATGTTTTGGCTCGTCAGTATACAAGGTGTGGCTATAAAATAATGTGGATTGCATTAAAACATTTAATTTCAAAAACATACATATATTTCATCCTCAATATACTCTCCTCCTCTATCCCAATACCACTCCATGTGAATATTTCATTGATAGAGACAGTGCTCTAAGTCCTCCTCTGTGAACTCCTTGACGATGTGTGCCACTTTTTCACTTATTGGTTCAACGGGCTGAAATATTGTTTCTTTAAATACACATTTGACCCTACAGAATAGATAAAAGTCATATGGTGCTAGGCCAGGTGAATAACACTGGAATGCTGTATTTTGCTAGAAACCTCTTAACAGACAATGCGGCATGAGCCAGAGCATTATCTTGGTGCAGAGTCCACAACCTGTTCTTACACAATTTGGCCCATTTTATCTTATTTTCTCATGGAGTTGAGCAATAACCTCAAGATAGCCCAATGCTGATTAATAATCTGACCTTTACAAATCTGGTGAAGATGCAAAGTTCCACGAATATCGAAAAAAACAATCATCGTCACTTTGAATCTTGATTTATTCGTTTGAGATTTTTTTGCTCTCAGTGAAGTTGGGCCCTTCCATTGCATGGATTGGCACTTAGTTTCTTGATCATAAGTGAAAAATGAAAATTTATCACTTGTTTTCATGTTTTCCAAGAAGCTAGCATCATAAGTGAAAAATGAAGATTTTTCATTTGTTTTCATTTTTTCCAAGAAGCTAGCATCATTTTGAATGGTATTCAAAGTGTCAATACAAACATTTTTGTGGGCTTCTTTTTGTTCAATTGTCAGAATTTTTAGCACTAGTTTTGCACAAATTTTCCTCATCTTAAATTTTTGCATAAAATTTGCCTTGTGCACTCTTTGTCAATTCCTACAGCTTTAGCACTTGATTGATTACTCATCCAGAGGTCAGAGTGAATCAGATTACCTACTTTTCCAATACTTTCATATGTTTTTGATGTTGATGAGGGTTCTGCATGTGAGTCATCTTGAAAATGCTTGAACTACTGACAAACTCACATATGGGATAAACAGTCTTTACTAACAGTAAAAGAAAGATTTCAGTAGCAGTTTTTCAAAGTTTCATGTGAAACTTCATGGCAATTTGTTGCTCTATTACTACACTTACCTTTTATGAGCAAAACAAAATAATAACTCTTATACAAATGAAGGCCGTAGCTACAAAGATTTGTCTACAGACTCCAGATATGCCACATTTGACTGAGAAGCCTTCACCAGTCCCATAATTTTATAGTCTTCATAGCCACACCTCATATTTGATTCAAGTAGAAACTCATATCCCTTGTATCTCTTTGTGGAACCAACATATGGTACCACCTATATGTCCAGACTAATTGCACATCAAAGTGTTATAAGCACTCCAGCATTACTGACAGCTCATGTACAAAGCCAGCGTCTCACTGGAGTGCAGTCTGCTGTTCTTTCAGTTTGTTGTTCCACTCAAATTTCTGTGTTCTGTGAAACTGATGCCCAAGCTTACAGTTCTCCAGAAAATGAGAAGGAGAAACAGGGTAGGAAGCCTGAACCTGTGTTAAAAGTTAGTGGCAATTCCTACATCACTCACAAAGTCAATAATAAGAAGCCAAAAAAGTGCCAATAAATGAGTTTAGCCTCAGTTTCTATTTTATCCCTATTCCAGTCAAAAATGTCATTTACACTGTTAGGCCAGTTCCGCCCTACAAGTTTCTAGGTATGACATGACAAATCTTCTTCCATTTTGACAGTGTCTTAAGAAAATACATGGGCACAATGAGACTTGCTGAATCACTGGCCATTACATGAGATAAACAGAATTTTTCTGCCTGCCTCCTGTGGTACCATTGTGTGAAACAAAGAAAAAGGACATTTGTTCTAGTCTTGAAATTTTTATTGGTAGAAACTGAGAAATTTATAAGAGCAATCTAAGTTCATAACAGCTTATTCAAGGATTGAATTGAGATTGCATTGCACAACTCAGCATGGATGCAGATCTTACCTGACTTTGAATAACTGTTACGTAAAATCAGGGAATGCAGTGACTTACCTAAGAGGACTGGTGCATGGTGCATGGAAACATGTAATAGAGAACTAATTAAAACTAGCTTTTGAGCTCTTGCTCTTTTTGTGGCAAGTGCACACATATACACACACAGAACCACACAGACACTCCAATGCACACACCCACAGTAGTGGCAAGACTGATTACTGAAAGTTGATTATTGAAAGCAGTTTCTTGGGCAGATGGAGGAGAGCAGTAAGATACATGAGACAAATAGGGGGTTACATGGTAATATGGGGAGGTCTTTTGCTAGATGACTTAGCATTTGCACAACAAGATGAAAGGAATTCAGAAGGTATAGAATATAAGGAATAGAGAGAGGGAGAGGGGGTGGGAGGGGAGGAAAGGAGGAGAGGAAGGTGGTGCTAAAGAGAGAGACAAGGAGGTGATAGAGTAAGGGGGACAGGTGGAGAAAAGTGGGATCCAGTGTAGAGATGGGGGTGGGGATGGGGGAGAGTGCAAGAGCGGGGGGGGGGGGGGGAGACAGACAGAGAGAGAGAGAGAGGGGGGGGGGGTGAGTGCATGTGGATGGGGAGAGGGGAGGAAGAATGGTGAGAGAAGGCGGTACACAACCTGGTTGGCATAGTAGTGGTGTGGTGTGTACAGAAGAGAGAAGGGAAAAAGTAAGGTAAGGCAGTGGGAAGCACGATAGCAGAGGTTTAAGCCAGGGGGATTGTGAGGGTGCAGGATATGTTGGAGAGACAATTTCCACCTGTGTAGTGCAGAGAAACTGGTGCGGGAAGGGAGTATCCTAATGGTCCATGTAGTGAAGTGGCTGCGTAGTCATTATTAATGAGGTGCACAGCATGTTTGGCAACTGGACGGTCAAGTTTGTGGTTCGCCACAATTGGGCATTGCCCATTTGTGGGAGTCAACAGTTGGTTACTTGTCATGCCCACATAGAATGCTGTACGGTAATTGTAGCACAGCTGATTTATAACACAGCTGCTTAACATGTAGCCCTGGGCTTTATTGAGTAGGAAATGCTTATGACTGGACTGTGGGAGAAGGTGGTTGGTGGATGTATGAGACAGATCTTGCACCTGGGTCAGCCACAAGACAATGACCCAGGGGGTGCATGATTGGAATAAGGATATCCAATGATATTCTGTAAGTTGGGTGGGCAGTGGAACCCTACTTTGGGGGCATGATGAGAGGTTTGTTAAACCTCTGGTACAGGATGTGGTTGAGCTTTTCAAAGCCAGAGTGATATTGGGCGAATAGGAGTGCTGTTTGGTTGCTCATTGACAGGTTTACTGGCGTCAGAATGCTTAGGGAGGAGCTGGGTAGGATACTGTCCCTCAATAAAGGCTCAGTTAAGGTTATGGGTATATTTTGACAACTCCTGCTGTCCACTGCAAATACAATGCCCGCAAGTGACTAGGCTGTATGAGAGAGGCCTTTTTAACATGGGGCAGATGATATATGTCAAATTGGATGTGTTGTTTGTGGCTGGTGCACTTGAAATGAATGAATATATCTATGGAGCCAAGCTATCTGAGAGGTAGAGACCAACAGCTACAGAGGAAGGAGCAAAGATTGTCCCTGCCATGAGTCCAGATTATGAAAATGTCATCAGAGAGTCTGAACCAAACAAGCCATTTCAGGTTTTGACTGGATAGGAAGGATTCATCCAGATGGGCCATAAATAAGCTGGCATAAGATGGTGCCATGTGAGTACCCATGACAGTGACACAGAGTTGTTTGCAAATTTGGCCTTCAAAAGTGAAATAACCAAGGGTCAGGATGTGGTTGGCTAGGAGGATTAGGAAAGGGGTTGTAGGTTTTTATCAGAAGAATGATGGTCACAAGGCTACGGGCAAGGGGGATGTCAGTTTATAAAGATTTTGCTATGTCTGTTATTGTTCATCATTCTCAACAATTAACAAAAAATTAAATAGAGAACACGTTTAAATTTCTTGAGAAAAATGTTTTTGGCATTCATACATATATTCATGAATTTATTTGTCTGTGATTTACAGTGTTGGTCATTAAAACTGCAGCACCATGATGGCATCATGTAACAAATATTAAGCTGCCATGAAGTGTACCAGAAGCCTAGATATGTAAATGATTAGCATATTGGTGCAACTGTGAGAAGTATATAGGAAGACACCATCTGTAGTCTATATATAAGGAAAGATTGTGCAGTGGGTTTCTCATTCAGAAATCACATTTTAATTATGAAAAGACTATATTATGCCTTATGTAAGAAGGAGAAATGTCAAGCAGCACATGGCAGAACTTGACAGCAGCTCATTTTAGCCTATTGTGACAGCTTTTTATTATTCTGCAATACTGCTGTTCACATTTGTTGGGATCTCGTGACTGTCTTGTGAATATGGAGTCACTGGGTTCAGGAGAACCTTACTCATTGCCACGTGGGCTGTCATCAGGTCCATATAACTAGTGCCCCAGGGGGGACAGATATACTGCTTGCATGTCCATGCAGGATTGTACAGCAATGTCACATTACTTGCGCCAGGAAATGGGCTTGCTTACAACAGGACAAATATCCACACAGACAGGGTGATGACACCTGCAGCATAACAGCCTGTCAGCACTGTGACAATTATTGTGCCACCCTCGACACAACAGCAAAGAGAGGCATGTCGGCAGTGGTATGTCAGACAGCAACGACGACACAAGAGTGGCTCCGTACGATCTTTTCAGACACGCCTCTGTTCTGTGAACAAAATCACAATAAACAGATCCACATGTCAAGGCTCTGAGGAGAAAAATGTTTCCAAACTGCATTCATCACTTTAATACAGATCCAGCCCCAGGTGTGATGGTACAGAATACCACTAGGTATGTAACACAGTCACCTATTGCTCACATAGCTGATAATTTGAACAGTGGCTGCTACATTTCTAACATGCTGGGTCAATGGCTGTGCCCTAGGTTCAAGGTCTCTGTGACATTATCTTGCAGCAAACTACCATAAGATAACATGTTCTCATGTTGTCCTGACCTGTCTTTATGCAGATGGTGTTCAACTGTTGCCACGGTCAGCATGTTCTCCAGGTCTTGCACCCACTGAAAACATCCGGTCACGGGTTGCCGAGAGACTGGCACGCCACCTCTTGCCGCCCACTACACTTTATGAACTCTGGCACAGAACTGAATCACCATGGAATGACATATATGTACGTGTCATTCGAGCTCAGTTTGACTCAGAGCTAAGCCAAGATAGAGCTGTTGTTGCTGTCAGAGGTGGAGGATCAATCCACAAAACTTCACACACTGTGTACTTCCAAATCAGCTACAAATTTCGTCAGCTATTCATTCCATTATATAGTGTACACAGAGCAACTAAAATTTAGCTATTTGCTAACCATCCTGGTCTTGCAATTTTACTGGTCAGTAGTGTATTTATGAGGATGTTAAAGCCACCTCTTACATCAAATGGAGTGAGCATATAGCCTCATTAACCATTTCAGGTAGTGAGAAATATTCTTTGTGGTGTAAAACTGTGAACTGCTAACCTTGACCAACGAAGACGTCGTGGCCGGCCTTGTCGAGGAACTTCTGGATGAGGCTCTCCTTGGCCGGAGCCGCACCACTCATTATCATCTTCAGGCTGGCCAGGTGCTCCGGTTTCACCATCGGGTGTGTTGCCAGGAACAACAGTAACGATGGAACGACAAACATCATAGTTGGCTGCAAAATCAAAAACAAAATGCTGCAGTTACTCCATTTATGGTTCAGTTTCATTTGAAAGCTATGATCTCTCACAAAAGTAATTATGCATTTGATTAGTAACTAATGTAATAAATAAGTAATACCTACAGTATACCATGTATGAGGTTGACTGAACAATTAGCACTAATATGTATTATTTGTGAGTACACTCTTTTTCAAATGCAGCATGGATGTTATATACAGACCAAAAAATTGAATTGAATATCTTGGCGAATTTTGTTATTGTCATTTCACTGTGTGTGTTTAATGGTTAGTTGTAGATGAAGGCAGAACCTTCACATGTTTCTTGTTAATGATGACATTTACTTTCACAACGCAGTTACAACAAGAATGATCATTTATTTATGTTTGATCACTTTGGAGCTGATATTGAACAATTCTGTGCATAAAAATGGAGGTACACACTTTTTCTTGTATGATGTAATTATCATTATCAAGTAATATAGTAGAACACGATACATGACACTAATGTCCAACCCAATATGTAGGCAAATTTCATATTTGTAATTTATCTCTTCATTCTTTGCATTATTTTAGTTTTACATGGGTAATTCTGTTTTGATTTTTTTTTCAGAGAATTTCCCGCATTTAAAATGTGAATACAGTAATTTACTGCACTAACAATTCAACCAATAATGCAAAGGCAGTTCACTATTCGTGTCACTTAAATCTTAAAACTGTCCCCAAAAAATGAAAATTGTGTGGGAAACTATATTTACAGTAAAATTAATATAATACTAGAAGTTCAGAGTTATGTAGGAAAATGTTGAAACCCTTAGTAAATGAAGAAATTGTTAAATTACAAATAATTAAACAAGGACTTGGCAATGTTTGTAATTGTGTCAGTAAAAAGAACTGGTAATGAGTATTATATCCTGGTCATTCACCTGTCACTACAACACCTGTTGCAACACTTGTGATCAGAATGTTGTCATGTTCCGACTCTGCTCCTACCGCACTGCGCCTTCACCAGGCAGATGCAGCCACGACTGGCCTTCCTGGCCTCAACCTTCGTTAGTCACTGTCCACACCCATCCAGCCCCTTCCCTGTTCCCATTCCAGCACCACACAGCCGTCATTCCTCCATCAGACACAATCTTTTTATTTCTCCCCCCCTCTTCTCCCCCCCACTCCCCCTCCCCCTCTCCCCCTCCCCCTACACTCCTCCCCCACCTCTTCCCCACCACCTCTCCCCCACCACCTCTCCCCTGCCCTCTGTCTAACCTGCAGCACTTCTCTGTCCAACCCCCCCCCCCCCCCCCCCACATACTACCCCCCTTCCCCACCACAGCCTCCTCCTTACCCCCACCCAGTTGTCACTCCCATCATGCACTGGTGCTGCTACTCACAGTGTGGTTTCAGTAGCCTGAGACTGCAGTTCTGTGTGCTAGTTGCATTTGCGTGTGTGTGTGTGTGTGTGTGTGTGTGTGTGTGTGTGTGTGTGTGTGTGTGTGTGTGTGTGTTGTCTATTGTTGACAAAGGCCTTAACTGCCAAAAGCTTTAATTGTGAGATTCTTTTTGTTGTGCCTATCTGCAACAGCATCTCCGCTATATGGTGAGAGCAACTTTCCTTTTCATAATGTTGTAAACTATTAACTAGCATTACCTGCTAACCATCAATCACTGCACACATGTCTACCACCGCAGGACACAAAAGCTGATGATAAAGATAAAGTGAGCATTCCTGGTGAAGTCATCTGGTGTGACAGCAACCAGATCTAGATGCCACCATGTCCCGTCTGGCTGCTACCCTTCTCCTGAGCTAGCTGCAGCACTCTGTGCCCTCCTCACTTATGGGTTCTGTTTTTCATCATTTTCTCTGGTGCTCTGACTTTGCCAAAGTGGTCCCACCAAACGTAGCCTGCCCATGGCTCGGCTCAGCTCTGCTCCTACCGCATTGTGCATTCACTGGGAAGATGCAGCCACAGCTGACCTTCCTCATTAGGGTGGTGCTGCACTTCTGGGTGCCGTATGACAATGTGGTAGTTTCCTCGCTTCTTTCTTTGCATTCGTGCAGTGTAAATCACATTATTCTCCCGTGTGTACCATCTACTGTCTAACTTCTTGCCATCTTCTTGAGCTCCTATGTGTGCATCATTTACTGTGATATCTTTTCACGTTCCATCAGGGCTTCATATCATTCGATACTCGAGCCTCAGCACACGGCTTACTTTGTACGGTGTCTTTTGCATCACACGAGGACTCACTCCCGGTCCTTTCTGTTCACGTGATTTTATGCACACTGTGCATTCTGGGCTGTTACGCACATCTTCCCAGAATTTCCGACCGTTCTTCCCCATCGTCACATCCTCAGTGCCCACGGCACTCCCACCACTGGTGGATCCCGTCTCCACCTTCTGGGGACGATGTCTTCCTTTTTTCATTCAGCCTCTTTGCACTTTCCTTCCAGTGATCACTGCCTCACAGGACTCTCGGCCACTGCGCCTCTGTCGGCTAACCTCAGTCGAGACCCGCCTCCCACTGGCTGTCGACACTCTGACAGCCCCTCAGCACCGTCGCACCGGTGACGTCTCTCGTGGACTCGTCCGTCTTCTTCGGGCAGATGTAGCTGCTCCCTCTTCGGTGTGAGATCCACATCTCCTTCTGGACGGGACACCCTACCAGACGCAGCCCATCGGCCGGGGGTTCGCCACCGTCACGCACCGTCACCACCTGCCGGTCTTCCCCGGTTCTGCAGTCACTCGTCTGTCGACCGCTTCGAGCCACCGGCTGATGTGTGCCAGGCTGCACCTCATCACATCAACTATCCTGCATTCTTCTTTCCTTTTCAGACACACTCCATGACAACTTTCTTCCACAGACACACTACAACCTCTGTCTCTCGATTGGCACCACTGTCTCTCCCACAGAGGTGAAGGGATGCAGGATATCGAGATGGTTCTACCAGCTTTTGCTTGAGGGGAAGGGAAACTGTATCTGGCCACTCACCTCTCTCTATAGCCAGTGGCACACCACCTGTGATCGGCAGGTGGTCGTGCTGCAGCGCCACAGGCACCTTCCGCTTCCGCCAGAGACGGTACACCCGGCAGGCAGTTCGTACGCCGACTAACACGTGAGCCACACATATGGCGACAATGCAACTGACAACATAAGCACCCCTGTCAGCAGACCAGTCTCTAGTCGGTGCTACCAGAGGTGCCAACCTCGCCACCGGCAGCCCACGCATTGACGACAGTAGCAGTGCAGTCGTGGGCACTATATTGCATCTGTGACTCGTATTCCCACTTGGCATCTTGCAGATATCTTTCCACTAGTCATATATTTAAGATGCTGCCCAACCACTAGCAGGCCAACCCGTGATGGCCGTGTCCAGCAGCTCTGTCTCTCTGAGCTCACCACCTCCATCTGGCCGGGCCCAGCCTCTCGATCCGCACCCTGCCGTGATGCCGACCGACATTTTAGTCACGCCACACTACGTGTTTGCTCTTTATGAAGTACAAAATTTTACATTTTTGAAAATTTCAATCTTATAAAGTTCTGATTGGATGTTTTTGCAATTTTTTCAGTCAGTTCTTCTCTGTAGATAACTGCATTATCTGCAGAAAGCCTGAGGTTACTATTAATATTATTGTCTGGCATATCATTAACACAGAATGAGAACAGCACAAGTATCAATACACTTTTAAGAGACATACCCGTAGGTCCTTCTCAGTCTCAATTTCGATTGTTTTGAGCAGTCGGGCACTGGAAAGGTGTTGAAACTGTGGTGTCACCGCCAGACACCACAATTGCTAGGTGGTAGCTTTAAATCGGCCGTGGTCCATTAGTACATGTCAGACCCGCGTGTCGCCACTGTGTGATTGCAGACCGAGCGCCACCACAAGGCAGGTTTCGAGATACGGACTAGCACTCGCCCCATCGCCCCAGTTGTACGGATGACGTAGCTAGCGACTACACTGAAGAAGCCTCGCTCCTTTGCCGAGCAGATAGTTAGAATAGCCTTCAGCTAACTCAATGGCTACGACCTAGCAAGGCGCCATTAGTAACATTGCATGTATCTAAAGAGTCTCACTTGTATCGCCACAATCTACAGATGTACCAAAAGGATGGATTAAAGTTAAGTATTCCAGAAGCTACGTACTTTTCTTTATAGCATTCATTATGTATCCTGTTTCAGACCTCACGCCATCCTGCTTTAACTTAGTGCGTGCCTTTCGGCTTCCTCTCATTGTGTCTAGGCTGTCTTGTCTAGACACAGCAGAAACGATCTTGGCAATGAGTAACAATAATTGTGCAAGTGAATTTACATGTGCAGTGTGGTGTAGGTGGAGTAGTTTTTGTGTGTGTGTGTGTGTGGGGGGGGGGGGAGGGGGGGGGTTGCATGTGCACATTTATCTGCATTCAGTACATTCCGTATATCTCTTTCTAATGGTTTGGCCATACTGTTGTACACAAAATTGTCAATGAAAGAATAAATATTATTATCATTATTATTATTATTATTATTATCATCATTACATCTGCTGATGACTCTCCATCTAAAATAACATGCAATCCCACAAATCCAGTCATGCTATTCAGTAGTCAAGAAATACCTGGATTCATGATTTGTTCATGGTATCGTGTGAGAAAATTTTGAGCTCAGTTTCGCACAAGTGCTTCTTAGTGGCAGAACACATAGAAGATGCAACAAATCTACTGAAATAGACTGCCTATGCTTTGTTTGTCCATCTTCTTCTGGAGTATTGCTATCCAATATGGGATCTTTGGCAGATAGAATTGACAGGGGACAGACAAAAAGTTCAGAGATCAGCTCATTTTGTATTATCAGAAAAAAGATGGAAGAGTGTCACAGATACAATAAGCAAGTTGAACCATTAAAACAGGGTTGTTTTTCACTGTGGATAGATCTTACGTTAAATTTCAATCATCAGATTTCTCCTCTGAATGTTGAAAGATTTTGTCAACCTCCACTTATATAGGGAGAAATGACCATCACAATAAAATAAGGGAAATCAGAGTCCATACAGAAAGAGTTAGGTTTTCATTATTCCTGCATGCTATTCAAGAGTGTAATGATAGAAAAAATGGTCTGAAAGTGATTTTGTGAACTCTCTCCCAAACAGTTAAGAGGGAGTTGCATCCTGCTCATGCAGATGTAGATGTACTGGGTGCAGCACTTAATATGGACAAGTTTCAGTTTGAATTTCCTGCCATATTGTAGTTCTGACGGAGGTCAGAACTGGCATTCTTGAAAGCCATAGGCATTGAGTAAACAGTCAGAACCTCAAAATGGCCTAGATGTTATGGACAAGTGTGGAGGACAACCGAAGAGCAGCGATTATCAAAAGTCTTTGTGACTGGCGTTCACCACTGAAATATTTCGATTCTTCAGGTACTTGAGATCAACTGTTTACGATATTGTGGCCAAGTATAATGCTTCAGAGAAGTCTTCAGAATGTTCTGCTAACCTGGCGAGAAACCTCATTTGAGGAAAAGCGTGTCACAAACTGCATCAGTCATCGAAAAGGCACAGGCACTGATTTCGGAGGACCCAGGGGAATTAGGAATAGCTGAGAAAACTGACATCAGTATTGAATGTCAATGAGTGAACAATGCATCAGATGGCAGAGGAGGATGTGATATGAGCCATTTAGTCCAAAACTGGCTCTCAGATAATGATGAAATGTTCTGGTCAAAGGAGTTATGGCCCCCTAATAGTCCAGATTTGAACTCCCTCAACTACTATGCTTGGAGTGCAGTTGAACGAGTTATCAATAAGATGAGGTGCCGTAATGTATTATCTCTATGCACCGTTATCAAAGCAGTATTCACAAATATGGACAGCACTGTTTTAAAGAGTGCATGCAGTCACTTCAGGACAAGATTGGAGGCGGTCATTGCAGCTGAAGGGGGTTACATTGAGTAATGTTACTCTTGAAAGATACCACTACTTATATGTAAAAGGATTTTCACTATCATTTGTATTTTGTTTTAATAAATTTGCTTTTAATAAAGTTGAATTTGTCCAGATTTAAGCACTGCACCCTGCAGATGTAGACCAATGTTTTCAGAATCCATGCTTGCCGGCGCAGAGATCGTTCTCTTTGAGCAAGTAATATGCTCTAAGATTCTGACAACAGTTGGACATCACTGATATTGGACAGTAGTTTTGTGGATTACTTTTCTTACCCTTCTCATTTGTTGGTGTTACCAGAGCTTTCTTCCAAACACTGGATGTAGTGCTTTGTTTAAAGGGTTTATAGTGTAGCATGTTAAAATCAGCTAATCCATCTGCAAATACTCTATAGAATCTGAATGAACAAATCCATGTTCCCTCAGGTTCCCAAACTGCTTCAAATGGAACACATGATACTCCCATCACAATTCTCATGTTGGTAAGAGATTTCTTCTACTCTCCCCCACTTGACAAGTTGCCATTTTGGACTCTAACATGCTACTTTTAGCATGCTTTCTGCTATCAGTGTGTGCTTGCTACCCTTATAAAAGGGACTGGGTAGCTGACAGATGATTCTCAGGTTAAACAGTGTCTTGTGTACATATGGGCTTCATTACTCTGCCAAAAGGCAATCAGAGTCTGTGCAGAATACTGTGGCCAGTAGATGTGCAGGCAGTGGGCAGAGTGGCAGTGGTGGGGGATGTGGGCAGGTGCTGTAGGGGAAATGCCGAGCACAGGAGGGGAAGTGCCATTCTAAACTTAAGCCTACACTCACACTGTTTGTAAATATTATGCAGGACCTCTCCACACCCACAACTGTATAGTGACTATTAAAAAAGATCCATCACCTCTGCTTTGGTTAGTATCTAAGAACAATTCCACTGAAAATGCAACAATTTATTTTTGCCTTACTTGTTCACCATTTGTAACTTTCAGAGAAGTGTCGCAAGTGGCGAATTTTGAGTAAAACCTACACATTTCACTCTTGCCATGTTCTAATTTGCTTCTTATGCCAAAATACAGTGGAGTATACACAGTCTTACCTCACTAAGATGTTGTGCACACAAAATAGTGAGAGAATTCTAAAACAGAGGTTTATTAAGTTTATTAACTGAGGAACTGAGGAAAAGTAAGGGCAGTATCTTATGAAAGAGCCCATCCTTGGTGCAAAAAAATGAGTAATATCTTCACTTACGTTGTTCCAAAACTCGTAGCATTTCTCATTTCACCAGTATTGATGGCTCTTAAAAATTGCATTCTTTCACTGAAAAAGTTTGTAATTAATGGGATGACACAGTAAATAATGAAGTTCTGCATAACAAACCTACAGCAAAATGCTCTCTTATTTGAAACTTCCTGGAAGATTACAACTGTATGCCAGACTGAGACTTGAACCCAGGATCTTTGCCTTTCATGGGCAAGTGCTCTACTGACTGAGCTACCCAAGCACGACTCACAACCCATCTTCACAGCTTCAACTCTGCCAGTATATCATCTCCTACCTTCCAAGACTTCACAGAAGCTCTTCTGTGAACCTTGCAGAACTAGCACTCCTGAAAGAAAGGATATTGTGGAGACAGCTTGGCCACAGCCTGGGAAATGTTTCCAGAATGAAATTTCCACTCTGCAATGGAGTGTACACTGATACAAAACTTTTTGGCAGATTAAAATTCTGTGCCAGACCGAGACTCAAACTCGGGACCTTCACCTTTTGCGGTCAAGTGCTCTACCAACTGGGCTACCCAAGCATGACTCACAACCTGTCCTCACAGCTTCAATTCTGCCAGTACCTCATCCCCTATCTTCCATACTTCACAGAAGCTCTTCTGCAAATCTTGCAGAACTAGCGTTCCTGGAAGAAAGAATGCTACCATTTATCAAAATCTCGTTTCAGTACCTCAAATCATTTACAAAAAATGAGGAATGTTCTAGATATTTCACTCTGGCTTTATTGCTGGCACAGTGCGACCATAAATGTGTGTCCTACAGAAGCTCAATTTTATCGAGATTGGTGATGGATATAGACATCCACCCAAGTCTAAAGAAAGATTCTGTATGTTATCTAAATTCAGTATGCAGTGACATATTATGTAATATGCTTCATACACAAAATCATAGTGACCCCTGTTTTTCATAGCAAACTTGTTTGAATTTCACACAGTGTCTTACTTTCATGTAAATATCACAATAACTATGACTGTTAACAAAACGATGGACACATCATCATGAAGCTCACATATAAAGCTATAAGTACTGCAAAAATGATGTTGTTTTACCAAATAGTTTCTGTAAAATTGTTTGAGAAAGATTGTAGGGCATACGACTCAATTCTGTAATTGACAACCAGCTGGAAGGGGGTAAACACTTGTTGGACTCCCCTTCTGAAAAGCGAATGAATCATCCAGTGCTTTGGATGAAAACTGGTCACTGAGCGTCAGCTACTGTATCCTTCATGGACACTCCTGTTGGATTTGTAGTGTATGAACTATACACAATGATAAGGAGAGATTGGCTACAGAGTGGTGCAGCAACTGTTATTTTAGGACAGCTGGACAGGAGCAGAAATGATTAGCAAACAGGTTAACACAATAAATAGAACATTTACTTAACTTGTATGTCTCTCAGTCTATGAAGACTCATCACAAATAAGGTGGAAAGGAACAGAATCCAGCTATTACAATGTTACAAGGAAGAGACTCCAAGTGCGAGTGGACCATCTGGCTGCCTTTGGCCATTCTTTATCATGGCAGCAGAGGGCACTCAGAGTCTAGAGCCATTGGACACGTGGCACAGCTGGTGCACGCCATTGGGTCCACAGATCCCACAGGATTGCTATTGACATCAGATGGAAACTTGCAATTCTGCTGCTTTGATGCCTGTGGGAAGGTATCAATATGTGACACCACAGTATTCTGCAATGTGTGTGGCTTAAAAACCAAAATGACTGCCTCAGGATACACCTCAAACTGGTGAAACTGGAACCAGGTTATCTATATTGGGTATAGCTTCAAAGAGTCACCATGCAAATTTTCTCTGGTATTTAGACAGAAATTAGCCAATTAATTTTTTAAACTTTGCAGCAGATTAAAACTGTGTGTTGGACTGGGTCTTAAACCTTGGACCTTTGTGTTTCATGAACAAGTTCTCACTGACTGAAGTATATGAATATGGCTTACAACTCATACACACTCCTTTATTTCTGCCAGCATCTCTCACCTACCTTTCAAACTATCTCATGGGACTAGCACTTCTGGAAGACATGATACTACAGAGAAACAGCTGACTGCAGCCTAGGCAAATGTTCCAGAATGAATTTTCGTTTTGCACCAGAGTGTGTCCTGATCCAAAACTTCCTATCAAATTCAAACTGGATGCCAGACTGGAAACTTTGCCATCCATGGGCATCAGATCAATCAGTGAGCCCCAGGCTGGAGCTCCAGTCCATCACACAATTTTAATTTGCTAGAAAGATGCAATTCAGTGCACACTCGGCTGTGGAGCAAAAATTCGTTCTGGATAGTCATTTCTGCAGCATATAGAAGGACTCAGCTCAAACAAATGCTGTTCATCAGATGTTTTGCACAGTGTTCAGTGTCAATGGAAAATGCTGTTTTGTTTCTCATTAGAGTCAGTCTCAATAAATACAACATTGCACATTTTAATGTGATGCTGAATGCCAACAGAAAATGTCATTGTGTTTTTTGTTACAAATAAAATGTATTTTAAACATAATTCCACGTGTATTATAATAGAGTGAACCCTTAGTCAATTTCAGTGTTTAATTTAGTTATCTGTGTTAACAGTAACAGCAAAATAAAGAGTAAGCAATGCCTAATGACATAAATTCAAAACATTAACACACACTTAAATTTTTTTTCTTTTTATTATAAATTTATTAAATAGAGTACTCTGAAGCATTTTAGTATATATGCTAGTGTTTTATGATACTACCAAATGTTGCCACTTGTTGCTCATGTGGGAAACTATTTCTAATTTTGTTCTGTCTGTGCATAGCTATAATTTTTTATTACTTTTCAGAGATACATTCCTATTTATTTTAGTAATGTATCAAACAATATGAAAATAGTAGAATGAGTAGTGCATAGTGCAAAAGACAGTGTTCATTCATAATTTATTCTTGTTAAAATTCACACACACACACACACACACACACACACACACACACACACACACACACACACAGAGAGAGAGAGAGAGAGAGAGAGAGAGAGAGAGAGAGAGAGAGAGAGAGAGAGAGAGAGAAAGAAAGAGAGAGAGAGAGAGAGAGAATGCTGCAATACATGGGTGAGAGATTGTATTAGTATTGGACAAAGATTAGCAGTATTAGCTATGAGTCAGTTGCCAGTGAAGTGTGTGTGAGCAAGTCAGAGATTGTGAATGGCACAGGAAGGTCAAAAATATTAATTTCTTAGGAACAAGCCACTTCAGTATGTTGCTCAAAAAATGTAAACATGGAAAAATTCTTTAACAAGATAATAGTGAAGACATTTTGCTGTCAGTGTAGTGCTATGGAATGATTTTATGAAAATATTCAATTTTTGGTAATATTTGGATGAAACAGAATTGCAACAGACTGTCATGTGTGATACATTATGTGCGTACAACTGTAATTACACAAAACATATTAATAACAACGTGCTTCACATGGAGCATTCCATGGCTACATGTGTCACCTCTCATGGCAGAGATCCATCAAATTTTTCAGCAGGACCATCTAGAATCACACACATGGAGGTGTCATGGAAACGACTCTGAAACAGTGCCGAATGTCTGCAGCTTTACACATTGGACAATTCATAGAACACTTATGGAATTTTCAGCAGTATCAAGAGCAGCAATCTTGTAGTGTAAAGTTTCAAAAGACCCAAACACAGAATGGGAGGATAAACATGTGACAGGCTGCCACCCACAAGCTATAAGCTTGAATGCCACCATAAGTTTGTGCTAGCATACAGATAAACAGCTATCTTGCAGCCTTTTCCATGATTCTATAGATGTTGTTTGAAGTAGTTCCATAATAATGCCACATTTTATTGTGTTATGTATTATGAAAATCAGGTGCCTACACAACCATCAACCTTGAATCATATTTTCTAATTTGAAATTTTGCTTTTAAAACATGTAAGAGAACAGAGTGTTTTTTACTGCAGGTGACAGCATTTATGTTAATTGTACTAGGTGATTAACACTATAAAACCTGATGGCCACTTTACAAGTACTCCAGCAGTGACTGGGTGGTGGTAGCAGACAGACATTGTGGCACAGAATGGCACGTAAAATGGGCATCTCAGGCAAGAAGATGTGGTTAAGAGATACTTACAGCTATGGTACGTGTCAGAGAGCGTATCATTAAACTGAGTATTGCACTGCATTAATGTGGAACTACTCTATCAAATGCACACATAAACCTCCATTTTAAAAACTTTTCTCTTTCCTCCTCCTTTTTATTTTGGCCAAGTACATAACATTTTATAAAGTCAGCTCAATTCCGGAGTTTTAGTTATTTTACTACCCAAATAGCAAAAGTTATCTACTACTTCCTGCATACCTTTCCTAATCTAGTTTGCTCAGCAAGGCATAATTTAATATGACTACACTATCACACTGTTGTTCATCTTGTAACCTTTTATAAAGACACTGTCCATTCTGTTCAATAGCTCTACCAAGTCCTTTGTCATCTGTGACAGAAATACAATGTTGGTGGTAAACCTCACAGTTATTTCTCCCTAAACTTTAAGAACCTATCTAAATTTCTCTTTCGTCATCTTTCCTGCTTACTCAGTGCACAGACTGAATACTATTGGTGATAATACTACTCCCTTCTCAATTGCTACTTCCCTTTCATGTTCTGCAACTCTTATAACTACAGTCTGGTTTCTGTAGAAGCTGTGAATAACCTGTATTGTATCTCTACTACCTATAGTCAATACTGACAAACACTTCCTTTAAAATCAATAAATGCTATAAATGCAGGTTTGCCTTTCTGCAGTCTAATTTCTACATTATGCCGTTGGGCCACACTGCCTCATGTGTTCCTACATTTCTATGGAACCAAAACTCATCTCCTTTTAGAGTGATTTCTAGCAGTTTTTCCATTCTTCTGTAAACAACTCATGTCAATAGTTTGCAACCATGACAGCGCCAGTATACCTTATTTCAGGAAGGAAGGAAGATTGGGTATAACATCCCGACATCGAGGTCACTAAAGATGGAGCACAAGCTCTGATGGTGTAAGGATAGGGAAGGAAATCCACCATGCCCTTTTAAAGGAACCAGCCTGCCATTTACCTGGAGCAATTTAGGGAAACCATGGAAAATCTAAATCTGGATGGCTGAACAAGGGTTTGAAACACTGTCCTCCTGAATGCAAGTCCAGCACGCTAACCAGGGTGCCCCCACCCTCGGTACCTTATTTCAAGTTATGCATCATTGTCTCTCATTAAAGAGGATGAACTGCTTGAATGGACACACCTGTGCAATGAACACTTAAACTCACACAACAGTCTTTTCCCCATATGATTGGCAACTGCTTTTTGACCAAAGTCAGATTGCTTTGTTTTGTTTTATCTTATGTGTCTCATGACTCATGCAAGCAAATTCTTTGTGTTGGAATTTGTGAATTACATTGTATGTGAAGCACTCTTACCTTGTAATCCTCTAGGGCTTTGACAAAACTGGCAGGAGTAAACTTGGGCAAGGTGACATTGTGGATGCCGAGTGACACAGTGAGGTTGAGGATGATGTTGAAGCCGTAGATGTGGTAGAAGGGCAGGATGCTCAGCACCACCTCTTGGTAGCTGTCTGCAACAGAGTCAACATGCAGCTCAAAACACAGGGAAAAGCATTCATTGCTCAGATACAACTACATCCACTTCTATAAATTAGAGAAAAAGGCAGTAACTCAGGGAAATAAGCACTTTGAATTGTTGGTGTTCTGCAGCGTCAGTTAATTTTGTGAATGATATAGTGTTTCTGAAAGAATACCTCCCAGTTGCTTTAAATAATTTTATAGCCTGGATGATGTTGGGTCTTAGCCCAACAGAAGAGAGATTCAGTTTAGATTATTTCATAGTATTGCTCTGATACAGTGATGTATGTAAACACCATGGTGAGATTTTATAAACCATTCATGATATACATTTACAATACAGGATTATTCATAAGTACCTCCAGAGTTTCAGAAGATGACTCATGAAAACTATGGCATGCAGCAAAATGACAAATACCAATGGGTAGAGTATGACTCATGAAAACTATGGCATGCAGCAAAATGACAAATACCAATGGGTAGAGTATATCTCAATGTTTCAATATGACATACGCATCACGGTGTACTTTCAGAGCACACTAGAAGGGGGCAGGCATACCAGAAAATTGTAAACAAATCATTCACTAGGTGTTGTCACATCATCAAAATATTAAGTTAGTGCATAAGTTTGTAGCATTTTTGTTTTGAATGTTGGTATTCTGGTTGCTATGGATTTATTTATCAACTGTCATTTTTTATTTGTTGCTCACTGTTACTATTTGAGTTTATGTATTGTCATTTTGTCATTTGGAGATACTGAGTGGAGATGTGGATGCTGTAAAATGGAGTGCCAAGTGGTGAAATCAGAACATTTCCAATGTATTCTTCTGTTTGACTTCAACAGAGGGGTGGCAGCAGTGGAGGCAGCCAGACACATTTGTAATGTGTATGGGGATAAACCATTGCACAGAGCATGGAGAGAAAATAGTTTTCTCTCTTTCAGGAGGATCATTCTGACATTAGTGGCTCTCCAAATTCAGGAAGACTATTGGAATCTGATGAAATTCATTTAAACACATTAATCCACAATGACCCATGTCAGTGTACCCAAGAACCAGCAACTTTGATGAACTGTGACCATTCTACCATTTTATGACATTTGCATGCAATGGGAAAGATTCAAAATTGAGTGTACGGGTACCGCGTGCTCTAGCCCAAAATCACAAAAATTAGTGAGTGCATTTCTACTTGTTCTTCATCAATTGGTTCCTAAACACTCCTGATGATTCTCTCCTGAGTCATTACTTATTATCAGAAATGGTGTCTTTATACTGACATAAGGAAAAGAAAAGAATGGTTGAACCCAAACAAAGCGGCGACCTTCTGGTACAAAGACCTGCCTGCATCCACAATAGGTAATGTTTTGCATCTCGTGGAACAGCATTGGTGTGGTGTACTACAAATTACTTCAGTGAGGTGTAACCACCACTGCTGTCAACAACTGAGACATCTTACAGACACAATTTAAGAACAACAACCAGGAAGACTGCATGAAATGATGCCACTAAGGAGACTGCCTACACTATGGTTGTCTGTCCTCTTTTAGAATACTGCTGCACAGTGTGGGATCCTTACCAGATAGGAATGATGGAATACATTGAAAAAGTTCAAAGAAGGGCAGCACATTTTGTATTATTGCAAAATATGGGAGAGTGTGTCACTGAAATTATACAAGATTTAAGGTGGACATAATTAAAACAAAGGTGTTTTTCATTGAAGCAGAATCTTCTCATGAAATTCCAATCACCAGCTTTCTCCTCTGAATGTGAAAATATTTTGTTGACAGTGTCCTACATGAGAAATGATCACTGTGATAAATTAAGGGAAATCAGAGCTAATACAGAAAGATATTGGTGTTCATTCTTTTTGCACGCTATATGAGATTGGAATAAAAGAGAGTTGTGAAGTGGTTCAATAAGCCCTCTGCCAGGCACCTAAATGTGATTTGCAGAGTATCCATGTAGATGCAGATGTACTCCATGATAAGGTCTGCCCACATTCTGATAAACTGTCAAAAAACTCTGTGTAGGAGTTGGGTTGGGAAGTCATTCTACACCCACCTCATTCACCTGACCTTGCACTCTCAGATTTCACCTTTTCTACTTTTTATCAAATAACATTGAAGGAACTCCCTTTCTGCACAAAAATGTGATCCGAACACGGCTTGATGAGTCCTTCACCTCAAAACCACGTGATTTCTATAATTGTGGAATCAAAAAGCTACCCCAGCATTGGCAGACTTTTGTAAATAGTGAAGTAATATATATTATTGATGACTAAAGTCTCTATTATGTGTATCAGTTTTGTTCATTAAAGTTAGGTAAAAACACTATGAACTTATGCACCAACCTAATAGTTCACACATAGGCAATGCAACACAATGCAATGAAGATATTTCCAAAATGCATTGCTGTTGTACCAGCAGCAATTTCAATCAATCGCAAGCACATATTGACATCTCCTGCATCACAAACTATGTCCATATTTAACACCTGTGATGTGTGTTATGAGCCTTGAGAGATGCTCTTTGTACTGCCATGCATCAATTTTCTGTAAGTCTTAATTTTTGTGCAGATTTCTTTTGAAACTCCAGAGATGCTTATGGAAAGCACTGTGTATTTGTTGCAGCCTTTTACAGAAACAGTAACACTCATTCTTAGTACAAAGCAGGTAAAGTGATGCATCCTAGCCACATACATGAGTCGTTACAAGTATTTATAAGTTACTTAGCATGAAGTGTGCAGTGATGTGTACATTGTGATATTATTTCCCAAATTACTGTTCATTGCTATGGAAAAGTATTTGAAAGAGAATAAGTTTGTCAGATTTACTATAGCTTTTCCTGCAAAATTTTTTGAGACGAAAATGCATAAAAGACGAATATTAACGGGAAATACTGTCAATTTTGATGTTACTCGTTGCTTGCATACTTCTGGTAAAATATATGGAATAAATCTGTAAAATTTGTCTCTTGTATACCAACTCATACAAAATTTATATACTGTATAGACATTTGCGTACATGTTTTCAACATGATCAAAATTTAGTTCATAAAAATGGATAGAAGCATTGTGATGTCTTGGTTTTGATTTGTAATTAATTGAAAATAGAATTATTGATCATAAACACAGAAAAATGAATAAAATGTTAAATTAAAATAACTGTATTTTACTAAAACAAATATATGGTCTTATTTTCTTTTTTAGGTAGCAGCCAACATTTTTGACTGTGGTGTCCTCATATTCCCATGAAGACATAATTCAGCTGATACAGCAGTGTGGTAAAGTGGTTCTCAAAAACCTGTCACTTTATATTTTGCTAGGACTGATTAGTTCAGTTGTTTGATAATATTGTCAAACGGAATCCCCAGTTACTTACAAATCTGAAGCCAGCACCACCAACGAAGTACAGCACTTAGAACTGAAAGCATACTTATTTCTGACACCAATATATAGCCACAACAGAACTAAATTCCTAGACAGAGATTATAGCTATTTATACAAAAATAAGAAGTTCTAGAATGCAAGTATTTATATAAAAAGTGAATATTCCAGAATATACAAACACTACAAACTTAAGGTATTTCAAGAACTTCCAGAAATGACAACTAATGAATAACAAATAATTGCTGGTGGCTAGTTTCGAACAGGCAATCCAAACACAACACTCAGTTATGCTAATCATCACACTATACTGGTCATAGAATTGCTCTCACTCCTGCAGAAACAGTGACCCACTGTTTCAGAAGTTCTTACTGGAACCAACTATAGCACTCTGGACCTAAATCTTGTCAATAGCAATCTGTATGGAGGTACTACTAGATCCTTGCACTCTGGTCATGTTGTTACATCCTCTTCACTATTATGAGCATAGAAAGAAACCCATCATATTAAAGCTTCATGACCATCAAGTGGGTCTTCAGTTTCCTTGCACCTCCCATCACTGACCTGCACCTCTGGACTGTAGTAGGGACTCATACATAGGACATGGACGACATCTCTGCCCTTTTGTCTTCTTGATGTAGGGTTATAATCCTTGACTACGTGTTTGATGTCTAACAAGTAATGAAGGATTGATATGGTCCAAAGTAGTGCTTTACTAACTTTTCGAAAAGTCCTACTTTCTGCACAAACATAAAAGGCCATACCAAGTCTCCCAGGGTATATCTTACTAGCTGGTACTGCACACTTGGTACACTCAGTTTTTCTCCTGCTCATTTAAGATCCGCATGCAAGACAGCTGTCTTGCTTCTTTGGTCCTGGTGGTAAGATGATTCACTTACTCAGCTGAACATCTTCCAGCTGAAATGAGAATAGTGTTTCACTTGTCACTTTTGCCTCATGATCAAGGAGCAGAAAAAGGGCATTTGTCTCTAGTGTCTTGCTTTGCTGGATTGCATGCGAATGTCACAATGGACAGTACCATGCCCCAGTCTCTCTGCTTGACATCAGTGTACATTTGGAACATATCTGCAAATATCTTATTAAATCATTCTGTGAGGCCAGTTGTCTTTGGCGGGTAGACAGTTGCCATCATATTAGGTTACCCCTGACACTACTTTTGACTGGAAAACTTTTTCACAATCAATGATCATGACTGGAGTTCTCCTTACTTCAAAATGATGTCTTCTACAAAGAACTTTGTAATTTATGTGGCTTTGGCACCCAGCATAGCTATAGCTTTAGTGACAGCATAGTGTGTGAGGTTGCCTGTACAGACCGCTATCCGTTGACTCCCATTTGTTGACTTTTGAATTCTCTCCAAGAGTTTGAGTCCAATTGGGTGGAATGGGACTAATGCGGGTGGAATGAATATCAGACACCCCAGGGTTGATTGTAGCATGTGATTCCATCATTAGCATTCCAAACAGCAGTTCACATAGTTTCTAATGTATTGGTAGAGATCTGGCCAGTAACACCTGTGTCTGATTCTGTCAATAGTCTTCACAAATCTCAACTGAACAGATGTTGGAGTACTGTGTAAATACTGCAGGATAACTTGCCATAGATGAGCTGGGATGACAAGAAACCATTTCCACCCCATTGGATCATAGTTCCTCATATACAGGACTCCATTAATTAATTGGAACTCTTCTTTGGTCAGTTTCTCCTCCATCAGTGTTTCCAGCATTTTCAGCAGTGCTGCATCTTCTCTCTCTTCAGTAGCAATACAATTTAATGCAGTGATGACTGAGACTCCATCCACACTGCTGCATTCTGCCAAAGGATTCCTTGAAAGGCAGTTGGGGTCCTTGTGTTTGCATGTACTTTTGTATACCGTTGTGACATCATATTCCTGAAGCCTCAGAGCCCATCTCACTGAACAACTTGACAGATCCTTCAAACTAATCGTCAGTAGAGAATGGTGATCAGTCGCAATGGAGCAAACCATTCCGCACACAGTACTGAACGTCGTGTTCCACAGCAGAGGACCCCTTACATGTTCCCAAGTTGTCACAAAAACATCGTCAATTGTCATTATAGTGGACATAGGGACATAATAATTGGACCGTCAATCAATCAAACTGTGTTGCCTCGTCAGATGAATTTCATTTATTGTTAAACCAGGTCGATGGTCGTGTCCAGATTCACAGCCATCCAGGAGAGTGGCTGGTCGAAACATGCAGTACCCCACAGGAGCAGCTGGTGGGAGCATTGTTATGTTATGGGGAATATTTCCTCGGCTTCCATTGGATCTGCAGTGGCAATCGAAGGCACCGTGAGAGTGTGGACTATGTGAACATTATTTGGGACCACCTGGAATCACTTATGCTTGATGTCTTCCTCGACAGTGATGGCATCTTCCAATAGGATAACTGTCGATGTGACAAGGTTTGAATCATGCTGCAGTGATGAGCGCGACAGAGAACTCACATTAATGCTTTGGCCATAAAATTCGGCTTATCTGGATCTGATGAAACTCAGCTGGGATGCTGTCTGGTGCACGCTCCATGCCCTCAAACCAACTGCCCATAAACTACAGGAAGAGTGTTGCCTGTGCATCATCATCCAGCATGGAAGAACTGCAGAAGGCTATCAAACAAAGGAAAAATAGCAAATCAGCTGGCTTGGATGATATACGAACCGAGCAAATCCACTTTGGCTTAAATACACTACTAGCCATTAAAATTGCTACACCACGAAGATGACATGCTACAGACGCGAAATTTCACCGACGGGAAGAAGATGCTGTGATATGCAAAAGATTAGCTTTTCAGAGCATTCACACAAGGTTGGCGCCGGTGGCGACACTTACAACATGCTGACATGAGGAAAGTTTCCGACTGATTTCTCATACACAAACAGCAATTGACCGGCATTGCCTGGTGAAATGTTGTTGTGATGCCTCGTGTAAGGAGGAGAAATGCGTACCATCACATTTCCAACTTTGATAAAGGTCGGATTGTAGCCTATCACGAATGAGGTTTATTGTATCGTGACATTGCTGCTCGCGTTGGTCGAGATCCAGTGACTGTTAGCAGAATATGGAATCGGTGGGTTCAGGAGGGTAATACGGAACGCCGTGCTGGATCCCAATGGCCTCGTATCACTAGCAGTCGAGATGACAGGCATCTTGTCTGCATGGCTATAACGGATCGTGCAGCCATGTCTTGATCCCTGAGTCAACAGATAGGGACGTTTGCAAGACAACAACCATCTGCACGAACAGTTCGACAACGTTTGCAGCAGCATGGACTATCAGCTCAGAGACCGTGGCTGCGGTTACCCTAGACGCTGCATCACAGACAGGAGGGCCTGCGATGGTGTACTCAATGAATGACGAACCTGGGTGCACGAATGGCAAAACGTCATTTTTTTGGATGAATCCAGGTTCTGTTTACAGCATCATGATGGTCGCCTCCGTGTTTGGCGACATCGCAGTGAACGCACATTGGAAGCGTGTATTCGTCATCACCATACTGGCTTATCACCCAGTGTGATGGTATGGGGTGCCATTGCTTACACGTCTCGGTCACCTCTTGTTCGCATCGACGGCACTTTGAACAGTAGACATTACATTTCAGATGTGTTACGACCCGTGGCTCTACCCTTCATTTGATCCCTGCAAAACCGTACATTTCAGCAGGATAATGCAGGACCACATGTTGCAGGTCCTGTACGGGCCTTTCTGGATACAGAAAATGTTCGACTGCTGCCCTGGCCAGCACGTTCTCTAGATCTCTCACCAATCGAAAACGTCTGGTCAATGGTGGTTGAGCAACTGGCTCGTCACAATACGCCAATCACTACTCTTGATGAACTGTGGTATCGCGTTTATCATCTGCATTTCTTCTTGGTGTAGCAATTTTAATAGCCAGTAGTGTACAAAGTAATGGTTCAAATGGCTCTGAGCACTATGGGACTTAGCATTTGAGGTCATCAGTCTCCTTGAACTTAGAACTACTTAAACCTAACTAACCAAAGGACATAGCACACATCGAAGCCCGAGGCAGGATTCGAACCTACGACCATAGCAGTCGACGGTGGCCAGCCACAGAAATGGATTCTCCAGCTTTTAGATAATTGTGTAAGCAGAAACCAAATTCCAAACATATAGCGGAAGAATCGACTGATTGCTTTGCTCAAACCTGGCGAAGAAGGAAATTATCCAAAGAATTTTAGACCAGTTGCAACGTGCTGACATGAGCAAAGTATCCAACCGATTTCTCATACACATACAGCAACTGACCGGCATTGCCTGGTGAAACGTTGTTGTGATGCCTCGTGTAAGGAGGAGAAATGCTTACCATCACGTTTCCGACTTTGATAAAGGTCAGATTGTAGCCTATTGTGATTGAGGTTTATCGTATTGCAACATTGCTGCTCGCGTTGGTTGAGATCCAGTGACTTTTACAAAATGCTGGAATTTTTAATTCCCTATCACCTGCAATTGGCCCCTCACTTGTATCTCAGCAATCTGGATTTTGTGCAGGTAAAAGCTGTACTGGACAATTGTTAAAACTCACACAGTTTATAGAAGATGGCTTTGAAGCTGGGAAGGTGACAGGAGTGTCATTTGTCGACTTATCTGCAGCATATGATACCATCAATCACCATCTACTACTAGTCAAGGTCTACAATCTGATCAAAGGTTTTAGGTCTAATCAGACACATCGCCTCCCATCTGCAGAATCGCAGGTCCTTCGTCGACTTTCAAGGACAGCATAGTTGATGGAGACTACAGAAGAATGGCCTCTCACAAGGAAGTGTTTTGGCTCCAATTCTTTTTAATTTATACACGAACGATCAACCGATATCCCCAAAGAGCTTCTTAAATGCTGCCGACCTCACTCTAGCCACCTACAGCACAGATCTTGGATCAGTGGAGAACAGCCTCATGAATGCCCTTAAAGATCTATCCGGATACTACAACACAAACCAGCTTAAACCAAACCGTTCAAAGACCCAAGTGTGTGCTTTTCATTTGAGAAACAAGGAAGCCACTCGTAAGCTGAAAATGGTGTGACTGGGGGTCGAACTGGAACACTATGAGACTCCAAACTACCTAGGAGTGACACCTGACAGATCTCTAACTTTCAAAAAGCACTGCATGAAATCCAAGTCAAAAGTTTCCTCCAGGAACAATCTCCTACGAAAACTGGCCAGATCACAGTGGGGTAGTCAGACTGAAACATTGTCACTATGCTATTCTGTGGCAGAGTGTGCCTGTCATGTTTGGTATAATTCAACTCATGCCAAACAGGTTGATGTAGCTTTCAATGAAACCTGCAGAATTATAACACGTTGCTTGAAATCCACTCCAGGCGATTGGGTTTACAACCTTGCAGGAATAGCACCAACAGCTGTTCGAAGAGAGATAGCTGTGAACAAGGAAAGGACGGCAGTGGAACAGGAAATTAGCCATCCTTTGTATGGGTGTGAAATGCATATGCAACGACTGAAGTCAAGGAACAGTTTCCTTAGGACATCAAAGGAAGTTAGAACCACTGCTGAACAAGCTAGGTTACAACTATGGAGGGCTATGACTTACCTTCCCCCTAGTTGGAAAAGAGTTGTTGAAGCTCTACCTCCAGGCCATGACGGGGAATGGACAACTTGGAAGTCCCTGAATTGACTGAGATCTGGATTGGAAGATCAAAAGTTAACTTGGCAAGATGGGGATACACTGATCCAAATGATATTCGGTGTGGAGAAGAACAGACAGTTTGACACAAGCTTCACAGTTGACTGTGCCCAGTCTCCTGTACAGAAGATGATCTTCAACAAGCAACAGAAAATGCACTGGAAGTGGCCAAGTTTCTGAAGAAGAGAAATTTGTTAACGTCGAGTATAGATTTAAGTGTCGGGAAGTCGTTTCTGAAAGTGTTTGTATGGAGTGTAGCCATGTATGGAAGTGAAACACGGACGATAAATAGTTTGGACAAGAAGAGAATAGAAGCTTTCGAAATGTGGTGCTACAGAAGAATGCTGAAGATTAGATGGAAAAGAGTTGTTGAAGCTCTACCTCCAGGCCATGAAGGGGAATGGACAACTTGGAAGTCCCTGAATCGACTGAGATCTGGATTGGAAGATCAAAAGTTAACTTGGCAAGATGGGGATACACTGATCCAAATGATATTCGGTGTGGAGAAGAACAGACAGTTTGACACAAGCTTCACAGTTGACTGTGCCCAGTCTCCTGTACAGAAGATGATCTTCAACAAGCAACAGAAAATGCACTGGAAGTGGCCAAGTTTCTGAAGAAGAGAAATTTGTTAACGTCGAGTATAGATTTAAGTGTCAGGAAGTCGTTTCTGAAAGTGTTTGTATGGAGTGTAGCCATGTATGGAAGTGAAACACGGACGATAAATAGTTTGGACAAGAAGAGAATAGAAGCTTTCGAAATGTGGTGCTACAGAAGAATGCTGAAGATTAGATGGGTAGATCACATAACTAATGAGGAGGTATTGAATAGAATTAGGGAGAAGAGGAGTTTGTGGCACAACTTGACAAGAAGAAAGGACCGGTTGGTAAGACATGTTCTGAGGCATCAAGGGATCACCAATTTAGTATTGGAGGGCAGCGTGGAGGGTAAAAATCGTAGAGGGAGACCAAGAGATGAATACACTAAGCAGATTCAGAAGGATGTAGGTTGCAGTAAGTACTGGGAGATGAAGAAGCTTGCACAGGATAGAGTAGCATGGAGAGCTGCATCAAACCAGTCTCTGGACTGAAGACCACAAGAACAACAACAACAATAAACATATACAACGAAGGGTTCAATATGCTGCTCTTGAGATGCACATCACCTGTCAATGCGATATTCAGATTTTCTCATACTGCAGCGAGTATGTCTTGAGTTACAGCTTCCACAGCTTTGCTGTTATGCTAAGTCTCAGTTCATTCATTGTTGTTGGTAATGGAGGCACATAGACAGCATCTTTTATAAGCCCCCACAAGAAATAATCACATACAGTCAGGTCCGGTGACCATGGAGGCCAGTAATGTAAGGCTGAATCATTTGGTCCAGTGCGACCGAGCCATCATTCAGTAATTCTTCGATTTAACTTCCTATACACAGTCATTGTGCTACCTGGGGTTACACTGGACTCGCATTCAGCAAGACGACAGTTCCTGACTTAGGTTTTCTGTGTTGTTGTGGTCTTCAGTCCTGAGACTGGTTTGATGCAGCTCTCCATGCTACTCTATCCTGTGCAAGCTTCTTCATCTCCCAGTACCTACTGCAGCCTACATCCTTCTGAATCTGCTTAGTGTATTCATCTCTTCATCTCCCTCTACAATTTTTACCCTCCACACTGCCCTCCAGTACTAAATTGGTGATCCCTTGATGCCTCAGAACATGTCCTACCAACCGATCCCTTCTTCTGGTCAAGTTGTGCCACAAACTCCTCTTCTCTCCAATTCTATTCAATACCTCCTCATTAGTTATGTGATCTACCCATCTAATCTTCACCATTCTTCTGTAGCACCACATTTCAAAAGCTTCTATTCTCTTCTTGTCCAAACTATTTATTGTCCATGTTTCACTTCCATACATGGCTACACTCCATACAAATACTTTCAGAAATGAGTTCCTGACACTTAAATCTATACTCGATGTTAACAAATTTCTCTTCTTCAGAAATGCTTTCCTTGCCATTGCCAGTCTACATTTTATATCCTCTCTACTTCGACCATCATCAGTTATTTTGATTCCCAAATAGCAAAACTCCTTTACTGCTTTAAGTGTCTCATATCCTAATCTAATGCCCTCAGCATCACCCGAGTTAATTCGACTGCATTCCATTATCCTTGTTTTGCTTTTGTTGATGTTCATCTTATATTCTCCTTTCAAGACACTGTCCATTCCATTCAACTGCTCTTCCAAGTCCTTTGCTGTCTCTGACAGACTTACAATGTCATCAGCGAACCTCAAAGTTTTTATTTCTACTCCATGGATTTTAATACCTACTCCGAACTTTTCTTTTGTTTCCTTTACTGCTTGCTCAATATACAGATTGAATAGCATCGGGGAGAGGCTACAACCCTGTCTCACTCCATTCCCAACCACTGCTTCCCTTCATGTCCCTCGACTCATAACTGCCATCTGGTTTCTGTACAAATTGTAAATAACCTTTCGCTCCCTGTATTTTACCCCTGCCACCTTCAGAATTTGAAAGAGAGTATTCCAGTCAACATTGTCAAAAGCTTTCTCTAAGTCTATAAATGCTAGAAACGTAGATTTGCCTTTCCTTAATCTTTCTTCTAAAATAGTAGAGGAGAAGTTCGGAGACAATCACTTTTTGTACCAAAGCTTTCTCTAAGTCTACAAATGCTAGAAATGTAGATTTGCCTTTCCTTAATCTTTCTTCTAAGATAGTAGAGGAGAAGTTCGGAGACAATCACTTTTTGTACCATCGAGACAGTGCAGCCTGTCATCGAGCAGGATCTGTAGTGTAATGGTTCGTGGCCAATAACATTCCTGAAATGGAGTGGCCTAACTAGAGTCCTGACGTTAATCCAGTGGAATACCTCAGGGGTGAGTTAGAATGCCCGCTTTGCTCCAGCCCTCAGCGTCCAACTTCACTAACTTCTCAGCTCTTGAGGAAGGGTGGGCTGGCTTTCCTCCATGGACATTCACACACCACGTGGAAAGTGTCCCTTGCAGAGCTGAGGCAGTTCTAAAGGCGAAGGCTGGACACATCCCATCCTCCTCTCAGAGTGATGTGATATTCCTAGCTGTGACTGCCAGCTTTTTTGTTCTGCTAGAAGCTCGCCTTGATGCAGCTTGATAAATGTGAGGTAGCATATGGCACAAAAGTGGAGTGAGGTACAAGCAACAGATGGCTGAGTACGTACCAGTCCTGTGGGAGAGTCCGCTAATTGTACTGAACTTGCTTCCGATTCTTTAGTTGAAACTTGCGGGCTGAGAGGCCGTGGTCGATATATAAAATTTCCACCTGACGTTTCATCCCCAACTGCGGGAAACATCTTCTGAGGTCGACCGGCTACTGCCACTGAGGCTCCAGGTACTCTCGCATTTATAGAGCGCATAGAGGGAACCACCATTCATCACGTGATGCCGACGGTATGCCTATCTTTGGAAAGCGTCATCATTCTCGATTAAGAATAATCGATTGCCATTCTGCTGGCTTAACGTCGACATCCATATTTTGTCCAACTTTAAAAGTTCCTCTTTTCTATTAAAATTGTTATGGTGTTTGTGAGTTTCTATTGCTTCTCTATTCATGCGAGCATGATAATGGGATTTTCGTGCTAGAACGCTTGTCTCATTAAATTTAATTTCGTGATTCCCATCTCGAAAAACATGCTCAGCTACGGCCGATTTTTCGATGTGTCCTAAGCGACAGTTTCTTTTATGTTCGGCTAAGCGGGTGTTTTCACTTCTTTTGGTTGTTCCAATATAAACTTGTCCACAGCTGCATGGAATTTTGTGTGCCCCAGGTGTTGCTAGGGGATGTCGAACATCCCATTATCATGCTCGCATGTGTAGAGAAGCAATAGAAATTCACAAACACCAAAACAATTTTAATAGAAAAGAGGAAGTTTTAAAGTTGGACAAAATACGGATGCAGACGTTGCGCCAGCAGAATGACAATCGATTACTCTTAATCGAGAATGATGACGTTTTCCAAGGATAGGCATACTGTCGGCATCACGTGACGAATGGTGGTGCCCTCTATGCGCTCTATAAATGCGAGAGTACCTGGAGCCTCAGTGGCAGTAGCCAGTCGACCTCAGAAGATGTCTCCCGCAGATGGAGACGAAACGTTAGGTGGAAATTTTATACATCGACCACGGCCTCTCAGCCCAGAAGTTTCAACTGAAGACAACACTGGCTGTGGAAGCCTACATTGTATGATTGCTTCTGATTGGTCGGTAGGTTCAGGCGCTAGGCAAAAAAACGCCTAACTTCTCTTATTAATTACTTATATACTTTTCATTGTATTTAACACAGTTTTTAGTGTGACAATCTCTCATGGTTACCCTACGAATCTATTGGTTTTGTTTATTAAATTTCACTAGTTTTGAGAAAAACGTAAGAGTAGCGACATTGCAACCGAAGTGCTTCGGACGCCTTTGAGTCACTTTGGTGCACCTGGGAGATGAAGTACTGCGCTAGTCGCTCTGTTTCAGGCTTTCTGGAGGGTCAGATACGCATCTCAGTATCGTGCATTACTTAGATGTGAATATGTAATAGTCACTCTGTCTCGGGTGTTCTTCAGAGCCAGACATGTTGTACTCTATATCGGGTGTAACTTATTCCATGTAGGCTTTCACGGCCGGCGTCTTTATCAGTAAACTCTTCCGGGCTAAGTTGCCGTGGTCGATCTGTAGAACTTCTTCTCCCTGACATTTCGTTCTCAACTACGGAGAACAAAGTGGACAGTTTAACATTTAGATCTATGGAGATTAGTGCAGAAGTGTCTTCCAATAGGCAGAAGGACAAGTTTGATCGTCTACAAGAGGGTCGACAGGAAACACCGATTCCAAACAATTCCCAAACGGTTATTAATTTATCGGAAAAAGAATTGTCTAAGGAAGAACTTTCTGTTCTGTCTAAAGGAGGGAATTTTGCAATAACTCCATCCAAGATTCCTGTGGAGGACATTATTGCTAATATAGAGGCAGGAATTCGTCAGTTACCATCATATTCTGCTAATGAAATTAGAATGGAAACTTCCAGGATATTACGCAAAGCTAAGCCGCCCAGCAGCAATCTGTCTCAAGGGGAAAGGAAGGCATTGCGGGAGATCAATGCAGACAAGAATGTTATTATAGTTGCCGCTGACAAGGGAAATGTTACTGTTTTAATGAATACTGAGGATTATCACAAGAAGATCAGTGATCTCCTGGAACCCAGCACATACAAGAAGTTGAAAAAGGATCCCACAACGAATGTGCTGAATGCCACCAAGCGTCTGATAAAACAGTCTTCAATTCCTACAGAAGTTAAAAAGTATCTTTGTGAAACGGAGGCTTATCCTCCGAGATTATATGGATTACCAAAGATACATAAACCTGATGTTCCTTTGAGACCAGTAGTCAGCGCAATTGGAGCTCCTACCCAAGAACTAGCCAGACACCTTGCCTCTTTGTTACAACCTCACATAGGCAAAACTGAGAGTCATATTAAAAACTCTCTACACTTCATTGAAAAATTGAGGGAAATTACTGTCGGTTCTAATGACATAGTTGTCAGTTTTGATATAGTGTCTTTGTTCACGATGGTTCCAGTTGATGAAGCTCTCTCCCATATAGCCAATATGTTCCCTACTGATATAGTAGCCTTGTTCCAACACTGTCTATCCTCAACCTATTTTCAGTACAATGGTGAATTTTATGAACAGATCGATGGGGTAGCCATGGGAAGCCCCCTAAGTCCCGCAATTGCGAATTTATTCATGGAATATTTTGAACATCAAGCATTGCAGTCGGCCAAAAAAAAGCCCCTCGAAGTGGTATCGGTATGTGGATGATACCTTTGTAATATGGAATCATGAGGAATAAGACTTGAATGATTTTCTGGTACACTTAAATAGCATCAACCCAAAGATTAAATTTACTATGGAGAAGGAGAAGAATGGACAACTTAACTTCTTGGATGTATCAGTTATCAAACGGGCGGATGGGACCTTAGGCCATAAGGTCTACAGGAAAGGTACACATACTGATCGCTACCTCCATAAGAACTCAAACCACCACCCTAGGCAAAAGAGGGGGGTCATAAAAACACTAGTGGATAGGGCCAATAATATTTGTGAACCAGGCTACCTACAAGAAGAACTAAATCATTTACGAATGGCCTTTGCGAAAAATGGTTATACAAAAAACCAGATTAATCGAGCACTTCACCCAAATAGAAAAATGCCTAAAAATAGGAGACAGCAACAACCATCAGCTGGAAAAGTATTTCTTCCGTTCATCCATAATATCACGGATCGCATTGGAAAAGTACTAGCCAAGTTTCAGGTAGAGACCATTTTTAGACCTACTAAGAAAATTAGTGAATGCCTAAGATCAACAAAAGATGCTCGTCACCCCCTAGCCACCCCAGGGGTATATAAAATTCCGTGTAGTTGCGGCAGGGTTTACATAGGAACTACAAAAAGAAGCATCAATACACGGTTGACGGAGCACAAAAGAAACTGTCGCTTGGGACATATCGACAAATCGGCAGTAGCGGGACATGTTTTTAAGGATGGAGATCACGACATAAAATTTGGTGAAACAAGCGTGCTAGCGAGGACGTCGCACTATTATACACGTATGTATAGAGAGGCAATTGAAATCCACAAACATCAATACAATTTTAATCGTAAAGAAGAAGGATTAAAATTGGATAAGATATGGCGGTCGACGTTGCATCAATCACGTGACAATCGATTGCCTGCAATCGAGAGAATAGACGATAGCCAGAGATAGCTGCACATCGATGCCATGTGACGTGTGGTGGCGCCCCCTACGATATCTATATAAGCGGCGGCCCCAGCTCCTAGCAGCCAGTCGTCGACTCACCTCAGAAGATGTTCTCCGTAGTTGAGAACGAAACGTCAGGGAGAAGAAGTTCTACAGATCGACCACGGCAACTTAGCCCGGAAGAGTTTACTGATAAAGGGTGTAACTTAGTTGTGAATATGTAATACTCACTGTGTCTAGTGTGTACCAGAAAGCAGGACATGTGAATCATATTTCGGAAGTTGGATGGAAAAGTTACCATACAATTAAGAAAGCTATGTCAAGTGTTTTAGAAGACAGTGTAAATGTGTGAATATTTGAATAATAAGCCGGCCAGAGTGGCCATGTGGTTCTAGGCACTACAGTCTGGAACCGAGTGACAGCTACGGTCGCAGGTTCGAATCCTGCCTCGGGTATGGATGTGTCTGATGTCCTTACATTAGTTAGGTTTAATTAGTTCTAAGTTCTAGGCGACTGATGACCTCAGAAGTTAAGTCGCATAGTGCTCAGAGCCATTTTTGAATAATAACCGAACAGGATACATTAATGAGAAGTGTCGCCTACCATAATTGTCAGTACTACACATCTTGCTCTCTGTAGATACAGAGACTAACCTGGGCAAGTGTCATCCCACAGGTAGCCCAGTCACAGTTCGAATTGATGGCATAAGCCGGCCGAGGTGGCCGAGTGGTTCTAGGAGCTACAGTCTGGAACCGGGCGACCGCTATGGTCGCAGGTTCGAATCCTGCCTCGGGCATGTATGTGTGTGATGCCTTTAGGTTAGTTAGGTTTAAGTGGTTCTAAGTTCTAGGGGACTGATGACCTCTCTCTCTTATTATTATTATTATTATTACTATTATTATTACTTTTTTTTTTTTTTTTTTTTGACAGCATAGCAGTCTCCACCGAAGAAGATCCCACGACAGAAGAACTGTCTTCTGCGCAGGGGACACAACTTTACAAGACGACAGTTTGGTGAAAAGGATGGTCAGAGACTCTGAGAGGTGGCATGAGCCCCCTCTCATATTTATATCTTACGATTTTCCTCTCTAATTGCATGCTGTGAAAAGTTGCCATTCCTTCACACGTGGACTTCCCACGCAGCGTCTCTCATCACCCAGCTGGTCCGGTGACAGGCGGGCACTGCCGATCTTGAAAGGGTAAGCCGACGGGTGTGAGGGAGTCGAGTGAATGCTTTCCAGACGCCGACATTGTCAAAAGACACGCCCGGAGGGGCCTGAAGTAGCGGCTGGGCTAGAGGTCACGTTACTTCGCAGAAACTTAGCGAAAACACTTTCTGGTGGGCTACCAGCGAGGCGTGGGAATGACTTGTGTTCCCAAGCAGCCTTGGCGCGCAAATTCCCGCGTTTTCTGCCGTATAGTAACTGTGATTGGCTTGCTCAGGGCATAGCTCCGTGACGTAGCAAAATCGGCGCAGAAATTGGCGCCAAGAATCTCCATTGGTAGAATGGTAGTGCTCTGGCAATAGAGTGGAATTTTCCGCCAGTTTTCGAGTTGCTGATTGGAATGGTTAACCACGGCCACTGTCCTGGGGGCGGGAATGTTCTGTGTTCGGTTTGTATGGGTGCTCTTGTGGGTAGTCGGCTCTCGCCTTTCGGTCAGAGTAGGTTACAAGACTGAGCTCTCGCTGCTCTGGACAGCCTGCTTTCCGTTGTTTGTCTAATATACTTTTATTTAATTGTAACTGTTTGACGAAGTTGCTGAAGTTTTGGCTTCAACGTAACTTTCCGAGTACAGTTGGCAATTGAGCGTTCTGCGTACAAGCGGCCTATGTTGTCTGTCTTGACCAGTTTTGGCTAAAGTCGACTGTATCGGAGTTACAGTGTGACTTCGCTTGTTAAAATCAATCACTGTACCGTCAGTGATTGTGTGGCGAGCCTTCTTCGTCTCCCTAGAGGCGCATTTGTATTGCTAGGAAGTCTTTAGTCTGGAACAACCAAACCAGGATAACTAGTTTCGGGCTATACTCGCGACATTATCATCACCACGACAGGACGTCGAAGCAACCAGCCATCGCCTCCGGTACGCCGGATCGTGTTCTTGCAGTTAAGAAGACAGTTTGCTAATGTATGTCCGCAGCACCGGCGGACAGGGATTTTCCTAGGTGATAATCAGAGCTCAGCAGAGCGCACCTGTTCGTCTTTTTCTAACTTTGTTCTGTCTTGGGTAACAGCAATTAATGTTGGGTTGGCTGTGTGTTTTCTCTTAAGATTTGAGTTACAAGGAATTGGCTCCACATACCACTTCGTCATAAATGTCACAATCTAGTTTAGGGACAATTTCACCTTCACAGCATTTATTTGAGTATCCAATTTGAGCCAATTTGATGTATTGTAAATGTTTCATGTGTTTTGTTTATTATTTTGAGTTTAGTCATAATAAATCATATTGTTATTTTGGACAGAACTTTCATTCAGTTAATTGGTAGAGCAACCCCTTCATTTCTCACTACGTTACTGAAACTTCCCTTTATTTAATTAATGTCTATCAAACTAAATTATTGCAGGTGCCAAACTCTTTTCTACTCCACTTGCAGGGTCTATTACAGTCAGTTCGCGTTTCTTTTTAATCCATGTGCAACAGCAAAAGTTGGAGTTAGAATAGGAGGGGCTTAGAGCATCATATATATATGAAGATTCTCGAAGAATTTAGTGTTAAATGTACTGCTAGCCCCGGCACCTCGCAACTCTTATTCAATCTCACCAGTTTCCATATCTGACTTCCAAAGGGACTCATAATTTATAGTATGTTGATACTGCAGATCCATACTTAGCTAGCATATACAGCCACTCGCTCGTCGAAAGATTTGTATCTAAAGACTTGAAAGTTTAACAAGTCACACCAAGACCCAAGAAATCAAGTAGGAGTAAACCGCTGAATTAGAGGCCTGTACCGCTAACGCCGATTTGCAGTAGGATTTTAGACTGTATGCACTGATAAGCCAAAGCATTATGAGCAGTGCCCACCGCGAGGGTGGATCTTGGATGGTGGTGTTGCGGGAGTGTGACACGGTAAGGAATGAATATAAGTGGATGGGGAATCATTCTACTGATGACAAAGGCCGCGAATGGGGAAAGCTACCGGCATAAGCGACTGCGACAAAAGTGGTATTACGAGGGTCACTCCAAAAGAAATGTTATTTTTGTAAAAATACAGTTTTCATTCCGCATGTGTGAAAGTTTTACAGTGTGTGGATACATCCTTCCCGCTTGTTTTCAAACTTAGTTCAACCTGTTCCCGTGAGTGGCCCTGTCACAGCATGTCTTCAAGATGGCTGCTACACTTGACGTTCATCAGAAGCAACGTGCTGTCGAAGAATTCCTGTGATGTGAAAATGAGACAGTGGGAAACATCCACAAGAGGTTGAAAAAAGTGTATGGAGATGCTGCTGTAGATCGCAGTACAGTCAGTCGGTGGGCAAGCAGGTTACGTGATGAAAGCGGGCACGGCAATATTGAGGATTGTCCTCGCAGCGGCAGGCCTCGTACTGCACACACTCCAGACAATGTGCAGAGAGTTAACGAATTGGTGACTGCTGACAGACGCATCACAGTGAACGAATTGTGACGCTACGTCGGGAGAGGGGATGGAAGTGTTTGGAGAATACTCAAAGTATTGGCGTTAAAAAAGGTTTGTGTCAGGTGGGTTCCTAAGATGTTGACAGTGGCTTACAAAGAAACAAGAAAAACGGTATGCAGCGAACTTTTGGAACAGTATGAGAATGGTGGAGATGAATTTCTTGGGAGAATTGTGACAGGTGATGAAACATAGCTCCATCATTTTTCACAAGAGACGAAGAGGCAATCAATGGAGCGGCATCATGCAAATTCACCCAAGGAAAAAAAAAAAAAAATTCAAAACCACACCTTCTGCTGGAAAAGTTATGGCTACGGTGTTCTTCGATTTCAAAGGACTCTTGCTTGTGGACATTGTGCCAAGTGGAACCACCATAAATTCTAATGCATATGTGACGTCACTGAGGAAACTTCAAGCTCGACTGAGTCGTGTTCGACCACATCGGCAAAAGCAGGATGTTTTGCTGTTGCGCGACAGTGCACGGCCACATGTTAGTCAAAAAACTGAAACACTCGTCCTTACAGTCCTGACCTGGCTCCATGTGACTATGATCTCTTTGGGAAACTGCAAGAGTGTCTTCGTGGAACAAGGTTTGAGGATGATGACTTCCTTGTGCACGCTGCCGAACAGTGGCTCCAACAGGTTGGTCCAGAATTTTACCATGTGGGTATACAGGCGCTGGTTCCAAGATGGCGTAAGGCAGTTGAGGGGGACGGAAATTATGTGGAGAAATGAAAATATTGTTCCTAAAGGATGTATCTACACACTGTAAAACTTTCAAACATGTAGAATAAAAGATGGATTAAAAAAAATAGTGTGCATTTCTTTTGGAGTGACCTTTGTATTACTATCCAGAGCTTGTGAACGAGTATCTAGAAAACGGTGGTCGAAGTTCAAGTGCTACTGTAGAATGACAGTGAAACTACTACTGGGCGGTAATGGTCCAGACTCTTGACAGAACGTGAAATTTGGAGGCTTGCCTGCTCTGTAGAGCAGGGTAGGTGGTGATCTGTACTGTGTCTCCCGAAAGAGTTCCGGTACAATGCTGGTGCACGCATAAGTGTTTCAGAGCACACCATTCATCGTACGCTGTTGAACATGGGGGTCTGCAGCAGATGACGCCTGTGTGTTCACGCGTTGGCCCAACGACATCGTCAGCTACGATTGCAGTGGCCAGGGGAGCGTCGAGATTGGACTGTGGATCGATGGAAACGTGTCGTCTCGTCGGACGACTCACGTTTCAGCCACACTTGGTCGATGGTCGGCTCGACAAAAGCCGTTATCCACGCGAACGGCGGTTAGAAATGTGCACCGTGCCAACGACCCAGGTTTGTGGGAGCAGTATCATGCAATGGGAGACATCCTGCTGCACTCACATGGGAACTTTTTTTTGTGGTTTTAGGGCGCACAACTACAGTGGTCATTAGCGCCTATACTAAGTTATGAATCCACTGCGAGGCACAAGGTTAAAACAGCAACTAAAATGGACAACACATAAACAGGCAAAGGATTAGAAGAAAACAGCATAATCGAATGTCCTTAGACAGGTTTGTCAAGTGGATAAAACTAAGAACGCGAGCAGCTGCTCCTGGGTCATCCGCTAAAATGTCATCCAGAGTACATGGCAGGCACGCTAAGATCAATGCGAACAGAACATTAAAATGTGGCGTACCGTCAGCAATTGCCTACATGGGCAGAACGGCGCCGGCGCAGCCGTCAGCAGATGGCGATGGCTGAACCGGCAGTGCCCAAACCGTAACCGGGCCAAAACGACCTCCTCCCGCCGAGAAGGTCGTCCAAGCCGTGGGGAGAGGTTTCAAGGCCCGAAGCTTGTTTTCAGTAAGTGTAGGTCAATCGACATGCCACAGCGATAAAATGCGCTGACAAATGACCCTGCTAAAATCAGATGAAGGCACACAACAAGAAGCTGTCCGGGGCTGGAGGACCGCAGCCTTGGCCGCGCCATCTGCAGCTACGTTCCCAGGGATACCGACACGGCCAGGAACCCACATAAAGCTAACCGGAGAACTGTCGTCCGCCAGCTGCTGAAGAGAGCGTCGGATCCGGTGCACGAAAGGGTGAACCGGACACGGATCACTGAGGCTCTGGATGGCGCTCAGGGAATCATAGCAGATGACATAAGCAGAATGTCGGTGGCGGTGGATGTAAAGAACAGCCTGATAGGGGGCAAATAGCTCAGCTGTGAAGACCGAACAATGGCCATGGAGCCGGTATTTGAAACTGTATGCCCCGACAATAAAAGAATACCCGACACCGTCATTGGTCTTAGAGCCATCAGTATAAATGAAGATCGTATTAATACACTTCGAACAAAGTTCGACAAACCATGAGTGGTATACCGAAGCTTGGGTAACCTCCTTTGGGAGCAAGCTGAGGTCAAGGTGAACGCAAACCTGAGCCTGGAGACAAGGTGGCGTTTGGCTCTCGCCCACTCTAAAGGTTGCAGGGAGTGAAAAAACAAGGTGCTGAAGGAGGCGACGAAAGCGAACTCCAGGGGGTAGCAGGGCAGAGACATACAACCCGTATTGACGGTCGAGACAGTCGTCAAAAAAGGAACGATAAGACGGGTGGTCGGGCATTGACAATAGCCGACAGGCATACCGACAAAGCAGTATATCGCGACGGCAGGTTAGTGGCAATTCACCGGCTTCAGCATGAAGACTCTTGACGGGACTTGTATAGAACGTTCCGATCGCAAGACATAACCCCCGATGCTGTATAGAGTTGAGGTGGCGTAAGATGGACGGCCGTGCAGAGGAGTATACAAATCTCCCATAATCCAGCTTTGAGCGGACAATCGACCGATAGAGGCGAAGTAGGACGGTTCGATCCGCTCCCCACGACGTACCGCTGAGAACGCGGAAGACATTTAGAGAACGGGTACAACGGGCAGCCAAATATGACACATGTGGGGACCAGCTACGTTTCCTGTCAAATGTAAGACCTAAAAATTTTGTTGTCTCCACGAATGGGAGAGCGACGGGACCGAGATGTAAGGACGGTGGGAGAAACTCTTTATAGCGCCAGAAGTTAATACATACCGTCTTCTCGGCAGAAAAATGGAAGCCATTGGCGACATGGGAACTGTGGTAGTAGTCGAAGATACGCTGACAGCTGCTAACCACCTACATCCCTTCATGCTTGATGTCTTCCCCAGTGGCTGCCATATTTCAGCAGTGTAACTTTCCATGTCTGAAAGCCAGAACCGTGCTACGGAGGTTTGAGGAGCGTGATAGTGTACTCACATTGGTGTCTTGGCTACAAGATTCGCTTGATGTGAATCCAATCGAACCCATTTGCGTCACTATCAGGCACCATCAGTACGTACACTAATCAACAGCCCACTGTTTAAGGAAATTACGTGACTTGTGCGTGGACATTTGGTGCGACATACCTCCACAAACCTACCAGCAAATTGTCTAATCCATGACGCCCAGAATCGGTGACATATAGTCTTCAAAAGATGGACCACCAAGTTATTAAACGGGTGGTCATCATGCTCGGCTCGTACACGTAGTGTGCTCTGACATTACGCATTACCACGAAGGACACGATCTATTGACAAACAGCCAAATATCGTTCTTGTGAAACACGAATAGCCCTTTATTCTCATGGAGTAATGAGTGCTGTCAACAGGGGATGTCAAACTCATTCCATATTTTTAGATCTTCAGAAGGCTTTTGACACCATTCCTCACAGCCACTCCTAATCAAACTGCATACCTCTGGAGTATCGTCTCGCTTATACGATTGTATTCGTGATTTACTGTCAAGAAGGTCACAGTAACTGACGGAAAGTCCTCGAGCAAAACAATAGTGCCATCTGGCGTTCCCCAATAGCTCTCAGCTATTCGTAATCTATATAAATGATTTAGGAGACAATCTGAGCAGGTTTCTTAGATTTCTTGCAGATTATGCTGTAATTTATCGTCACGTAAAATCATCATAAGATGTGAAACTTCCTGGCAGATTAAAACTGTGTGCCCGACCGAGACTCGAACTCGGGACCTTTGCCTTTCGCGGGCAAGTGCTCTACCAACTGAGCTACCGAAGCACGACTCACGCCCAGTACGCACAGCTTCACTTCTGCCAGTACCTCGTCTCCTACCTTCTGCAAGGTTCGCAGGAGAACTTCTGTAAAGTTTGAAAGGTAGGAGACGAGGTACTGGCAGAAGTGAAGCTGTGCGTACTGAGCGTGAGTCGTGCTTCGGTAGCTCAGTTGGTAGAGCACTTGCCCGCGAAAGGCAAAGGTCCCGAGTTCGAGTCTCGGTCGGGCACACAGTTTTAATCTGCCAGGAAGTTTCATATCAGCGCACACTCCGCTGCAGAGTGAAAATCTCATTCTGGAATCATAAGATGTGTCCATCTCTGGTAGCTGAGTGGTGAGTGTTTCGGACTGTCATACCTATCGGCCCGGGTTCGATTCCCTTCTGGGTAGGAAATTTTCTCCACTCAGGGACTGGGTGTTGTGTTGTCCTGATCATCGTCATTTCATTCCCATCGACACGCAAGGCGCCACAGTGGCGTCAAATCGAAAGACTTGCGGCAGGCGAACGGTCTACCCGATGGGAGGCCCTAGCCACACAGCATTTCCATTTCCATCAGAAGATTAGAACCTATTGCAAAATTATTTAAATAAGATATCTGTTTGGTGTGAAAAGTGGCAATTGACTCCAAATAATTAAACGTGTGAGGTGATCCAAATGACTGCTAAAAAGGCTTTCTTTTCCTTTTCATGTAATGTTAAACACTGATCCTTGCCAAATTGCGTGATTCTAGGTCAACGGGATGTACTCTGCAGATTTTGATGGGTGAGTTTCCGACTGTCAAATTATGTGACATAAATGGGCGTACATTTTGATTTCATTGACTTAGAAGCTTACGTTTTTTACATCACTTAAGGGACCGTAGGTTTTAGAATGCAACATCAATTTCAACTCGATTCTTCTACCCGTTCCTGAGAGAAGCTAAATTTCGGTTACACGTTAAATCACACAAATTTAAAGGCTGTCAATTAAACTAAATACTTAGGGATTACAATCACGAATAACTAAAAGTGGTACGATTGTTGTTGTTGTTGTTGTTGTTGTTGTTGTGGTCTTCAGTCCTGAGACTGGTTTGATGCAGGTCTCCATTCTACTCTATCCTGTGCAAGCTTCTTCATCTCCCAGTACTTACTGCAACCTACATCATTCTGAATCTGCTTAGTGTATTGATCTCTTAGTCTCCCTCTACGATTTTTACCCTCCACACTGCCCTCCAATGCTAAATTGGTGATCCCTTGATGCATCAGAACATGTCCTACCAACCGATCCCTTCTTCTAGTCAAGTTGTGCCACAAACTTCTCTTTTCCACAATCGTATTCAGTACCTCCTCATTAGTTATATGATCTACCCATCTAATCTTCAGCATTCTTCTGTAGCACCACATTTTGAAAGCTTCTATTCTCTTCTTGTCCAAACTAGTTATCATCCATGTTTCACTTCCATACATGACTACGCTCCATACAGATACTTTCAGTAACGACTTCCTGACACTTAAATCTATACTCGATGTTAACAAATTTCCCTTCTTCAGAAACCCTTTCCTTGTTATTGCCAGGTTACATTTTATATCCTCTCTACTTCGACCATCATCAATTATTATTCTTCCCAAATAGCAAACCTCCTTCAGTACTTTAAGTGTCTCATTTCCTAATCTAATTCCCTCAGCATCACCCGACGTAATTCGACTACATTCCATTATCCTCATTTTGCTTTTGTTGATGTTAATCTTATATCCCCCTTTCAAGACACTATCCATTCCGTTCAACTGCTCTTCCAACTCCTTTGCTGTTTCTGACAGAATTACAATGTCATCGGCAAACCTCAAAGTTTTTATTTCCTCTCCATGGATTTTAATACCAACTCCGAATTTTTCTTTTGTTTCCTTCACTGCTTGCTCAATATACAGATTGAATGACACCAGGGAGAGGCTACAACCCTGTGGAACGATTACATACATAATTTCCGCCCCCAGTAGTTGAGTGGTCAGCGTGACAGAATGTCAGTCCTAAGGGAACAGGTTCGATTCCCGGCTGGGTCGAAGGTTTTCGCCGCTCAGGGACTAGGTGTTATGTTGTCCTAATCATCATCATTTCATCCCCATCCATGCGCAAGTCGCCGAAGTGGCGTCAAATCGCCTGTCTACCTGACAGGAGGCCCTAGTCACATGACAAGGCACATATATACTGTGGTGGGGAAAGCAAACCAAAGACTGCGTTTTTGGATGGCCACGTGGCACTACCGAGACACCCTGTAGCGTGCATTTCACTGACCCTAAACCACAGCCATTTGTGACTCGGTGTAGTGTCAAGCGACAGAGGGCAGGGTGAAGATCTGTCGTATTTTCTGATGAAAGCCAGCTCTGGCTTGGTGCCAGTGATGGCTGTGTGCTGGTTAGGAGACCAGCTCACAGCCTGCAACGATCCTGTCTGCATGCTAGACACACTGGACCTACACCTGGAGTTACGGTCTGGGGTGTGATTTCGTCTGGCAACAGGAGCACTCTCACGGTTATCCTACGCAACCTGACTGCAGATTTGTGCGTCAATCTGGTGATTCGACTTGCTGTGCTTCTACTCGCAAACACCATTCCAGGGGGTGTTTTCCAACAGGATAACGCCCGGCCACATACCGCTGTTGTAACCCAGCACGCTCTGCTAAGTGTCGATATATCGATCACAGACGGGTCATCATTGGACGACAACTCGTGTGTCATCCAGAACCGTCATTAACCTTCCCTGTCTCGACTGACCGAGTGCGACAAGCGTCGAACTTCTTCCATAAAATGACATCTAGCACACGTACAACACAATGCATACACATTTGAATGCTCACATTCAACATTCTCACAGTGACACTGGTTATTAATGTTCCAGCATTTCACATTTGCCACGGCTTACTTCGTGCTCACATTAACCTGTAATATTGCAACTTTAATCACCTAAATGTGTTACCGAGACAAATGTATTCCGAAATTTCATTACTGTATATTAATAACGAGCGTACGGCATCAGTGGCCAAGAGACCCATCGCAGGGCGGCTCGGCTGCCGCTCCACAAGTTCTTTAACGCCACTACGGCGACTTGAGAGTGAACGAGGATGAAATGATGACGAAAGACACACAACAACCAGTCATCTGGAGGCAGAGAAAATCCCTGACAAGGCCGAGAATCGAACCTGGGACCCCGTGCGTGGGAAGCGAGAACGCTACCGCAAGACCGCGAGTTGCGGACACTGTATATTGATTATTATTTTTTAAAGTAATTTTTTGTTGGTGCCCACCTTCATGGAGAGTAATGATCATTGTAATTAAAATAAGAGAAATCAGAGCTCACACAGAAAGCTTTAAGTCTTCGCCATTCCTGCACGCCGTTTGAGGGTGGGCCGGTAGAGAGATAGCTCCAAGGAGGTTCCATGAACCTTCTGCCAGGAACATGAGTGTGTGGATTTCAAAGTTAACTTGTGTTAACATGCCTCAGCAATGCCTCTGCGACATGTATGGCGTCGTCACTGGCGGCAATTAATTGGGGGTCCCAATGTGTTAATTTCACCTGTGATGTACAAGCAGTGTTTGGAGGCAGTACATGGCTGACACTGGCTATTGTTTGGGGCAAGCATGCAGACTATGGTGGCCTTGAAGCTTTTCCAGATGCCAATATTATTGCTTGGAAGACTTGGAGTATTGCTGAGTCTACAGGACTGTTGACTAGACAGCCTTATGGTACATGGGTTCCCAGCATGCCATTCACTTTGTCTACCAGGAAGAAGAGGAAATTAAATGCTGATGAATATCTGTTTATTTGGGCCAAAGTCGGAAATGGCAATTGTAAAATAAAGATCAATGGTGACTGTATGTTGTATTGTAGACAATAAAGTTCCTTATCTCCTTTCCTTATCTTTGCCTTTTTAAAAAAATAATCACGATTTACTTTCTGACATGTGTTGGACTTGGTTTCGCGCTAGGCATCGCGTGACCTTGAACTACACGTAATGTCTCTGACTTTGAGTATTTTATCTGTGGCACTCAAGCCCTTTGGCCAACATGGCAGCCGCCAGGCGCACTGTCATCTTGTCACGGGCCTTAGTTTTACTAGGTGTGCGGATATTATTGATCAAATAGTGAAGAAGTACAGAAGCAGTGTAACTGAGCTGACCTGTTGTGGGCTGGAAGAAGAGCAGCCTGGGATGGTTGAACATCTGCAGGTTGGCGACCAGGTTGTAGTGGGAGAGGCAGACGCCCTTGGGCAGGCCGGTGGTGCCGCTGGAGTATGGCAGCACTGCGAGCTGTTGGGGCTTCCCCGGCGGCGGCAGCGCCACGGGGGAGGCCCGCGACAGCAGGCGGCTCCAGTTGTGCGCGCCGGGCGCGCCGCCGTCCACCACGATGGTGCCGCGGAAGCGCGGGCCCAGCTGCTGGCGCACCTCCTCCAGGGGCACCAGCCGCGAGAACGTCGTCACCAGGCAGCGCACGCCGCTGTCCCGGAACTGCCGGCACACCTCCTCTGCAACACACCGCGCAGCGCGGGCTGCTAGGGTTGCCAACTCTACCGCACTCTACGGGGATTCCCACATTCTTCTGAATGTGGGCTACACAGATTAACAGTTAAACCTGCAACAGATTTTTTTAAGTCTCTTTACTGGACGATCTTTGTAACATCGATTAATCGATATGGCGAAATCTCGATTGATGACGGTCATTACAACAACGATTAGTCGATATGGCGCTCTAATATAGATTAGATTAGATTAGTACTTGTTCCATAGATCATGAATACGACACTTCGTAATGATGTGGAACATGCCAGGTTAATAAAAGGTGTCTATACAAGATATTACATTACACAAAATATTACATGACACTCAATATTTTTAATTTTTTTGTGGGGGTTGGGGAAATTACCCACTTACTATATCCAAAAATTCATCTAATGAGTAGAAGGAGTTGCCATTAAGAAATTCTTTTAATTTCCTTTTAAATGCTATATGGCTATCAGTCAGCCTTTTGATGCTATTAGGTAAGTGACCAAAGACTTTTGTGGCAGCATAATTTACCCCCTTGATAAATAATCAGCATTGGCGGCCGAAGACTTCCGGCATAAGAAGTCAGCCTCATTCTGCCAACGGCCTTGTCAAAGAGGACAGAGGAGCGAATAGAGGTTCAGGGCACTCTCTTGTCCTAGGGGTGGGAAACTGCCCCTAAAGGCGGAAGAATCAGCAATGATCAACGACATGAGGATGCAGAAGGCAATGGAAACCACTGCATTAAAGACACGTAACGTGTATCCACAGGACATGTGGCCTGTGATTGAAGAAGTGTCATGATGATCTCTCCATTGGCAAAAGATTCCGGAATAGTCCCCCATTCGGATCTCCGGGAGGGGACTGCCAAGGGGGAGGTTACCATGAGAAAAAGATTGAATAATCAACGAAAGGATAACGTTCTACGAGTCGGGACGTGGAATTTCAGAAGCTTGAACGTGGTAGGGAAACTAGAAAATCTGAAAAGGGAAATGCAAAGGCTCAATCTAGATATAGTAGGGGCCAGAGAAGTGTAGTGGAAGGAAGACAAGGATTTCTGGTCAAATAAGTATCGGGTAATATCAACAGCAGCAGAAAATGGTATAACAGGTGTAGGATTCGTTATGAATAGGAAGGTAGGGCAGAGGCTGTGTTACTGTGAACAGTTCAGTGACTGGGTTGTTCTAATCAGAATCGACAGCAGACCAACACCGACAACAGTAGTTCAGGTATACATGCCGACGTCGCAAGCTGAAGATGAACAGATAGAGAAAGTGTATTAGGATATTGAAAGGGTAATGCAGTATGTAAAAGGGGACGAAAATCTAATAGTCATGGGTGACTGGAATGCAGTTGTAGGGGAAGGAGTAGAAGAAAATGTTACAGGAGAATATGGGCTTGGGACAAGGAATGAAAGAGGAGAAAGACTAATTGAGTTCTGTAACAAGTTTCAGCTAGTAATAGCGAATACCCTGTTCAAGAATCACTAGAGGAGGAGGTATACTTGGAAAAGGCAGGGAGATACGGGAAGATTTCAATTAGATTACATCATGGTCAGACAGAGATTCCGAAATCAGATACTGGATTGTAAGGCATACCCAGGAGCACATATAGACTCCGATCACAATATAGTACTGATGAAGAGTAGGCTGAAGTTCAAGACATTAGTCAGGAAGAATCAATACGCAAAGAAGTGAGATACGGAAGTACTAAGGAATGACGAGATACGTTTGAAGTTCTCTAACGCTATAGATACAGCAATAAGGAATAGCGCAGTAGGCAGTACAGTTGAAGACGAATGGACATCTCTAAAAAGGGCCATCACAGAAGTTGGGAAGGAAAAAATAGGTACAAAGAAAGTAGCTGCGAAGAAACCATGGGTAACAGAAGACATACTTCAGTTGATTGATGAAAGGAGGAAGTACAAACATGTTCCGGGAAAATCAGGAATACAGAAATACAAGTCGCTGAGGAATGAAATAAATAGGAAGTGCAGGGAAGCTAAGACGAAATGGCTGCAGGAAAAATGTGAAGACATCGAAAAAGATATGATTGTCGGAAGGACAGACTTAGCATACAGGAAAGTCAAAACAACCTTTGGTGACGTTAAAAGCAACGGTGGTAACATTAAGAGTGCAACGGGAATTCCACTGTTAAATGCAGAGGAGAGAGCAGATAGGCGGAAAGAACACATTGAAAGCCTCTATGAGGGTGAAGATTTGTCTGATGTGATAGAAGAAGAAACATGAGTCGATTTAGAAGAGATAGGGGATCCAGTATTAGAATCGAAATTTAAAAGAGCTTTGGAGGACTTACGGTCGAATAAAGCAGAAGGGATAGATAACATTCCATCAGAATTTGTAAAATCATTGGGGGAAGTGGCAACAAAACGACTATTCACGTTGGTGTATAGAATATATGAGTCTGGCGATATACCATCTGACTTTCGGAAAAGCATCATCCACACAATTCCGAAGACGGCAAGAGCTGACAAGTGCGAGAATTATCGCACAATCAGCTTAACAGCCCATGCATCGAAGCTGCTTACAAGAATAATATACAGAAGAATGGAAAAGAAAATTGAGAATGCGCTAGGTGACGATCAGTTTGGCTTTAGGAAAAGTAAAGGGACGAGAGAGGCAATTCTGACGTTACGGCTAATAATGGAAGCAAGGCTAAAGAAAAATCAAGACACTTTCATAGGATTTGTCGACCTGGAAAAAGAGTTCGACAATATAAAATGGTGCAAGCTGTTCGAGATTCTGAAAAAAAGTAGGGGTCATATACAATATGTACAACAACCAAGAGGGAATAATAAGAGTGGACGATCAAGAACGAAGTGCTCGTATTAAGAAGGGTATAAGATAAGGCTGTAGCCTTTCGCCCCTACTCTTCAATCTGTACATCGAGGAAGCAATGATGGGAATAAAAGAAAGGTTCAGGAGTGGAATTAAAATACAAAGTGAAAGGATATCAATGATACGATTCGCTGATGACATTGCTATCCTGAGTGAAAGTGAAGAAGAATTAAAAGATCTGCTGAACGGAATGAACAGTCTAATGAGTACACAGTACGATTTGAGAGTAAATCGGAGAAAGACGAAGGTAATGAGAAGTAGTAGAAATGAGAACAGCGAGAAACTTAACATTAGGATTGATGGTCACGAAGTCAATGAAGTTAAGGAATTCTGCTACCTAGGCAGTTAAATAACCAATGACAGACGGAGCAAGGAGGACATCAAAAGCAGACTCGCTATGGCAAAAATGGCATTTCTGGCCAAGCGAAGTCTACTAATATCAAATACCGGCCTTAATTTGAGGAAGAAATTTCTGAGGATATACGTCTGGAGTACAGCATTGTATGGTAGTGAAACATGGACTGTGGGAAAACCGAAAACCGAACAGAAGAGAATCGAAGCATTTGAGATGTGGTGCTATAGACGAATGTTGAAAATTAGGTGGACTGATAAGGTAAGGAATGAGGAGGTTCTGCGCAGAATCGGAGAGGAAAGGAATATGTGGAAAACACTGATAAGGAGAAGGGACAGGATGATAGGACATCTGCTAAGACATGAGGGAATGACTTCCATGGTACTAGAGGGAGCTGTAGGGGGCAAAAACTGTAGAGTAAGACAGAGATTGGAATACGTCAAGCAAATAATTGAGGACGTAGGTTGCAAGTGCTACTCTGAGATGAAGAGGTTAGCACAGGAAAGGAATTCGTGGCGGACCGCATCAAACCAGTCAGTAGACTGATGACAAAAAAAAATTACCCCCTTCTGAGCCAAAATTAGATTGAACCTTGAGTAGTGAAGGTCATCCTTTCATAGTGAAATTGGCTTCTGTATTTTGAATTCATTTGGATTGTTAATAACAAATTTCATCAGTGAATATATATATTGTGAGGCTACAGTGAAGATCTCTAGCTCTTTAAATAAGTGTCTGCAGGATGATCTTGTATGAGCTCCAGCAATTATTCTGATTGCACGCTTGTGTGCAATGAATACTCTTTTACTCAATGATGTGTTACCCCAGAATATGATGCCATACGAAAGCAGAGAATGAAAATAGGCATTGTAAGCTAATTTATCCAGATGTATATCTCCAAAATTTGCAATGACCCTAATAGCATAAGTAGCTGAACTCAAACGTTTCAGCAGATCCTTAGTGTGTTTTTTCCAGTTCAACCCCTCATCAATGTATACACCTAGAAATTTTGAATATTCTACCTTAGCTACCGGTTTTTAAACAAAGTCTATATTTATTAATGGTGTCATTCCATTTACTGTGTGGAACTGTATATACTGTGTTTTTCCAAAGTTTAATGAGAGCCCATTAGCAGAACCACTTAATGATTTTCTGAAAAACATCATTTACAATTTCACCAGTTAATTCTTGTCTGTTGGGTGTGATAGCTATACCTGTATCATCGGCAAAAAGTACTAGCTTTGCATCTTCATGAATATAGAATGGCAAGTCATTAATATATATTAAGAACGGCAGTGGACCCAAGACCGAACCTTGTGGCACCCCATTCTTGATTGTTCCCCAGTTTGAGAAATCACCAGCTTTTTGCATATTATGTGAATTGTTTATGTCAACTTTCTGTACTCTTCCAGATAGGTATGATTTAAACCATTTGAACACTGTCCCATTCATATCACAGTACTTGAGCTTATCTAGAAGTATTCCATGATTTACACAATCAAAAGCCTTTGATAGATCACAAAAAATCCCAACGGGTGACTTCCGGTTACTCAGAGCATTTAATATTTCATTAGTGAAAGTATATGTAGCATTTTCCGTTGAAAATCCCTTGTGGAAACCAAACTGACATTTTGTTAAAACTTTATTTTTACTACATCGATATGAAGTGAATATAAAACAATGTTTAACACGGTATTGCGTGGCGAGTCATGTTGCCATTTTCTTGCTAGAATAAGGCCGTATTAGCTTTCGTTCTACTGGATCAGAATAACACAGCACTGCTGAACCCAAAACTCCAGCTAAAAAAGGAGGAAAATTCTTCGAGGGGCATAAGTAATGCAACACCCTTTTTTTCCTGAAAGCAGGTTGGTTTATTCAGCATTCCGATACACCATACTACTCCCCACTCTTTTGGCTAAAGAAAACTATTTTTCAACATAATCTCCGTTCAATGCGACAGCCTTACGCCACCTAACTGGGACAACTTGTGTGCTCTCATGCTACCACTCTATTAGTCGACATCGGAGCATCGGCAACCTCCCCATCATCTGTGTACTGCTTCCCATGGACCGCATCCTTCATTGGACTAGACAGTTGGAAGCCGAAAGGTGCTGTATGGTGGATGAGGAAGACAGTCCACCAAAGTTTTGTGAGCTCCCCTCGGGTGTGCAGACTAGCGTGAGACCTTGCATTGTCATGCAGAAGGAAAAATTAGCTTCCATTCTTGTGGCGACGAACATGCTGACGCCAGAACGCGATTTCCACTCCGCAGCGAAGTGTGCGCTGATATCAAACTTCTGCAAACCCTGCAGAACTGACATTCCTAGAAGAAATGATATTGCGGAGAAATGGCTTAGCCAAAGCCTGAAGAATGTTTTCAGAATGAGATTTTCACTCTGCAGCGGAGTGTGCACTGATATGGAACTTCCTGGCAGATTAAAACTGTGTGCCAGACCGAGACTCGAACTCGGGACCTTGCCGTTTGCGGGCAAGTGCTCTACCGTCTGATCTACCCGAGCACAACTCACGATCCGTCCTCACAGCTTCAATTCTGCCAGCAATTCGTCTCCTACCTTCCAAACTTCTTCCAGGACTGCTAGTTCTGCAGGGTTCGCATAAGAGCTTCTGTGAAATTTGTAAGCTAGAAGAACGTGGTGCTGGCAGAATTGAAGCTGTGAGGATGGGTCGTGAATCGTGCTTGGGTAACTCAGATGGTAGAGCACTTGCCCGTGAAAGGCAAAGGTCCCGAGTTCGAGTTTCGGTCTGGTACACAGTTTTAATCTGCCAGGAAGTTTCATATCAGTGCACACTCCGCTGCAGAGTGAAAATCTCATTCTGAAAACATCCTTCAGGCTTTGGCTAAGCCATTTCTCCGCAATATCATTTCTTCTAGGAGTGTCAGTTCTGCAGGGTTTGCAGAAGAGCTTGTGTGAAGTTTGGAAGGTGGGAGACGAAGTGCTGGCAGAATTAAAGCTGTGAGGACGAGTCGTGAGTCGTGCTTGGGTAGCTCAGACGGTACAGCACTTGCCTGCGAAAGGCAAAGGTCCTGAGTTAGAGTCTCGGTCCAGCTTACAATTTTAATCTGCCAGGAAGTTTCATGCTGAAGCCGTTTATTCAACTTCCTGAAGGTAGCACAGTAGGCTTCAGGGTTGATTGTAGAAACATGAGGGGGGACGCCAAACAGAATAACTCCTTCCCAGTGCCAGAAGACTGTCGCCATCACTTTACCAACTGAAGGTGCAGCTTCAAACTTTTTCTTCAGAAGAGCGAAATGACGCCACTCCGTGGATCACTGTTTTGTTTCTCTTTCGAATTGATCAACGCATGTTTCATTGCCTGTGCTATCAGCCTCATAACGCGCAACCAATTCCGCACAGAGGGTCCTTTGTCGGTCTTTATGGCCTATTGCTAGGCGGCGAAGAACTCAGCGGTCACACACCTCTGAGTATCGTAACTGGTGGACGAGAGCGCCAGCACTGCCAACAGAGACGTCCAGTTGAGCAGCGGTGTGTGTGAGTGTGACCCGTCGATCACGTCGAATGAGAGTGTCCGCACGTTCCAACATTGCAGAAGTCGCAGGCACGCGGGAAATCGGATAGGTTTGCGCGACGTCGTTGCGCTCATGACAGACGGCTCGCTCAATGAGTCACCGTGCTTTTGTTCAGGTCTCCGTAGACATATCGGCGATGATCTGGTTTTCCTCCAAAAGAAACTCGATGATGGCTTTCTCCTTGGAACGCATCTCAGTTACAGACGCCATTTTGAACACTAATTATAGTGCTGCCAGCTATCGGAACTTCATGAAACGACAGAGCCTGAACCGGGAATATTCCACGATGTCCCGCAATAATTTCCGCATTTTTTCAACCGAAATTGACCGAGAAAAAAAGTGTTGCATTACTTCCTGACAAATCGGAAGAAGTGGGAAGAAACGCATTTACGGGTTAATCTACTCGAAAGTAACAATTATTAATCGTACTGCTCCCTTCTCAACTGTGAATTCAGCTTGGTGGCACTACAGACTGTCAGCGGCCCTGCAAAACAGAAGGACACAAAAGCAGAGTCAGGAGAATTAACACTTATTCTAAGGTATCCAGCTATTTTCAGTGCCAAAGTGGTAGTCCTACTAGTGGTGAATTCGACAAAGCTGCAGTAGGTGAGCTGTTGGTGGTGTACCATGCAGTGAGACACAACATTAGTTGTGGCAGCATAGACCGTGCAAATTGTGGTGTCACCGCCAGACACCACACTTGCTAGGTGGTATCCTTTAAATCGGCCGCGGTCCATTAGTATACGTCGGACCCGCATGTCGCCACTGTCAGTAATTGCAGACCGAGCGCCACCACACGGCAGGTCTAGAGAGACGTCCTGGCACTCGCACCCAGTTGTACAGTCGACTTTGCTAGCGAAGCTACACTGACCGATACGCTCTCATTTGCCGAGACGATAGTTAGCATAGTCTTCAGCTACGTCAATTGCTACGACCTAGCAAGGCGCCACAATCCTTTGCTATATATATATATATATTGTGGTTATAACATGTACCGTCAAGAGAGATGTTCTACAATTGTGGATTAAAGTTAAGTATTACATCATCTACGTACTTTATTTGCAATTCTCAACATATTGTCCTGTTCCAGACCTCACGCCAGTCAGCGTGTAATTAAACGCGTGCATTTCGGCCTCCTCTAGAAACACAGTGTTGGCTCTTCTGCCAACACTACAAATTGGCGACGAGTAAAATCGCGTTTGTACCAATTGATCTTGCCTAAATTACTTGTGTCACGGCTTCGCCACAATCTCCAGATGTACTGTCCGAATTTTATCGCTTGCAGAATCAGCAGACGCAGGCCTTATTGGATGCCCTTGGACAGCTCGTCCAGGGTCCACGTGCAATGCAAAACGATGCGGCCGCCGCCGCTCCACCGCTACCGCAGCCACAACATGCAGTTGCACCACCTTTTCGTCCGTTTGATGCGGAACTGGAAAGCTGGACGGAGTGGTCACGCCAATTTGGATTCCATCTCGCCGCCTACAGAATTCCAGGTAATGAGCGGCAGCCTCACTTATTAGCGTGTGTCGGCGTCCAGACGTACCGTGTGATAGTGAAATTGTTTCCCCGATGCGACGTAGCAACTCTGTCCTACGACGAAATTTTGTCGGCATTAGATGCATATTTCAAAGAATCAGTCAATGTAGTTGCAAAAAGGTATACGTTCTTTCATACAAAACGTACGGCCGGTCAAACTAATCGGGAGTGGGTTGCAACTTTGCAAGGCCTTACTAAGGATTGTGCTTTTGAGTGTGAATGTGGACTCCCTTATTCAGATACTATGGTGCGTGATGCAATTGCACAGAACGTTTCTGATGTTCGTATACGGGAGCAAATTTTGAAACTAGTCAATCCCTCCCTTCAACAAGTGATAGACATATTGGATAGGCAAGACACACTTGACTTTGCTCAGGAATCGTTTGAACCTTCGCCAGCCGTGTGTCACATTAACCGGCCCGCCGGGCGAGCTGCACGGAACACTAAACAGCCCTCGCGCCCATCTGCGCAGCCACGTGTGCCGCGCAAGCACGCAAATGCAGTGAAATCATTCCCGCGGTGTGCTACTAGACATTCGCGTGAAAATTGCCCGTCACGCCAAGCTATTTGCTTCTTCTGTAATAAAAAAGGACATGTTCAGAGTGTTTGCCAGAAAAAGCTCAGATCGGACACTCACAACCATTCCAGGCCCTTTGCTTCGCGCCGCAATCGAACCAAGAATACTCAGGCTCGTGCACCTTCGCCCATGAACATTCATGTAGTTAATTCCACTCCGCCCAGTGCCACTCTCTCTAACAGTGACTGTGTTCGTCCCACACATAGTGTGCGTCGACGTCGACGGAAATCACGTCAAGTCGCGAGTGCTTCTGTCCCAGTGTCAGTTCACATTGCACGAGACGGTCGTTCTTGTCGTCGGCAGGACAATAAACTTTTTGTAGACTTGGACATTAATGGCAACGTGGTCCCATTCCAGCTCGATACCGGAGCTACAGTTTCATTGATCAATAAAGACACGTACAAACAACTGGGCACACCTCCCTTGCGTGCCGCAACTGTTAAGCTAAATAGTTATTCCGGTCAGAATATCCCTGTGTTAGGACAGTGCAGCCTTCTTGCAACATACAAGGGACAAACAAAACTTGTGTCTTTTTACGTCCTTCGTTCATCTTCTGCTGTGAACTTGTTTGGTTTAGATTTATTTCAGTTGTTTAACTTGTCTATAGTAAATCAGGTCCTATCAGTGAACCAATCTGTGCCTTCCGCCAGTGTTTCTAGTCTATGTGAAGAATTTGCAGACATTTTTGCACCGGGCCTTGGTTGCGCTGAGAACTATGAAGCTCATTTGGAACTGAAAGTCAACGCGCAACCGAAATTTTTTCGAGCGCGCAATGTTCCCCACGCATTGCGTGATGAGGTCACAAGAACCTTACACGATTTGAAGTCACAAGGTGTGATTGAACGTGTGCAGGCTTCTCTCTGGGCATCACCCTTAGTAATTTTGCAGAAACCTTCCGGAAAACTGAGACTTTGTGTGGACTTCAAAGCTACAGTGCATCCACACCTAGTGATTGCAACTTTTCCTTTACCCCGCCCGGAAGATCTTTTTGACAAACTGTGCCCGGGTAAATATTTTTCGAAGTTGGACCTAGCAGATGCGTACTTGCAAATACCGGTGGACGAAGTATCCCAGCGAGTTTTGGTGGTTAACACGCATCTTGGTTTGTACCGATTCAAAAGACTACCATTCGGGTGTGCATCCACCCCTGCATTGTTTCAGCAATATCTACAAACTGTTTGTGCGTCGGTCCCTACTGCAGCAAACTATCTGGACGATATTGTGATCTCCGGAAAGACGGAAGAAGAACATTTAGCCAATCTCAGAACATTATTTCAGGTCTTGCGACAAAATGGTCTTCGCTTGCGGAAGGACAAATGTGTGTTTTTTGCTCGTGATTTACCATATCTGGGACATGTAATCAATGCCCAAGGCATACATCCTAGTCCGGAGCACGTCCGTGCCATACAAGACTTGCCTTCGCCGCAGAATTTGAAGCAGCTACAGAGTGTGCTGGGTAAAATAAATTACTACCATCGCTATGTGCGCAATGCCTCTTCCATTTCAGCTCCGCTTCATCGCTTACGCCGTAAAGGTGTTCCGTTTGTCTGGACGACGGAATGCGAACGCGCCTTTCGCCAGTTGAAATCGGCGTTGCTTTCAAATACTTGCCTTACGCCATTCGATCCCCAGAAACCCCTTTTGTTGATGGTAGATGCATCGGATTTCGGGATCGGTGCTGTGCTTGCGCACAAAGATGGATCGCATGATCGCCCTATTGCCTTTGCGTCCAAATTGCTCTCGTCTGCGCAAAGAAATTATTCACAGATCGAGAAAGAAGCTTTGGCTCTCGTCTTTGGTGTTACTAAGTTTCATAATTTCTTCTATGGTCGTCACTTTACCATCATCACAGACCACAAACCTTTGACATCGCTTTTTCATCCGAACAGGCCTGTACCTCCACGTACAGCGCAGAAATTCATTCGCTGGTCTACTTTCCTCTCGCAGTACCGCTACGATATCTTGTATCGGTCCACTGCTAAGCACGGAAACGCTGATGCGTTGTCCTGTTTGCCTGTTGCTGAGGATAGAGCATTCGATTCTTCCGAACTTGCTTGCATGTTCATTGATTCGGAAACCGATGACGTGGTCGAATCGTTTACGATTGATTTTCGTCGTGTAGCTACAGCCACAGCTGCTGACCCTGTCCTTGCTACCGTTTTGCGTTTTGTTGCTACTCAATGGCCCTTGTCAAAGTCACGGATCGAGGATCCTTCGGTTCGCCGATTTTTTGCTCACAAGGAGAGACTTTTTGTTCGACGTGGTGTTTTGCTGTTGCGTTCTGATAATGATCAGTCCCGGGTCGTGGTCCCACGTTCGTTACAGTCCTCTGTCTTACGACTTCTCCACCGAGGACATTGGGGTATAGTGCGAACGAAACAACTTGCTCGTAAGCACTGTACTTGGTTCGGAATCGATGCTGCGATTACGAATATGTGCTCTTCTTGCATGGCGTGTGCCGAACAACAATCCGCACCACCGCGGAAATTCTTTGCATGGCCGAAAGCCACTTCCCCTTGGCAACGCTTACACATCGATTTTGCTGGTCCATTCTGGAATGCTCGATGGTTGGTTGTGGTCGATTCTTTCAGTAATTTTCCTTTTGTTGTCCGGATGTCTGCCACGACGTCATCTGCCACCATCCAAGCGTTATCCGCTATCCATTGAAGGTCTTCCACAGACTATTGTTTCCGACAATGGCCCACAATTCATGTCCGCAGGATTTCAGTCATTCTGCAAGGCCAATGGTATTCAACATCTGACATCCGCGCCGTTTTCGCCTCAGTCCAACGGTGCCGCTGAACGATTGGTCCGGACTTTCAAGTCACAGATGTTGAAGCTGAAAGAGTCGCATTCTCGGGAGGACGCGTTATTGCTCTTCTTGTCTTCGTATCGCTCTCAGCCCCGAGATGGTCGCTCGCCAGCTGAGTTGCTCCACGGTCGTCCTCATCGAACCTTGATGTCTTTGCTGCATCCGCCGCATCAGGTTCCTGTGCAGCGGCAGCCACCTGCTTTTGCTCCAGGCGACGTTGTATACCATCGCAACGATCGAGGTTCACGGCGTTGGCTCGCAGGGCGCATTCTTCGCTGCCTCGGCCGCGCTATGTATTTGGTTTTGGGGGACTCTGGTGAGGTGCGTCGGCATCTCAATCAGCTGCGCCTCTGTCGTCGCACGGGTTCTGCCGCTCCCCGTCTGCTTTCAGCGACGGTGCCGTCCGGTCGGCGCCCTGGGGACCCATCTACTAGCTCGCCTCATCCCCAGGTGTTACCGACGCTGCCTTCCATTTTGCCCCATGGCGACCCGCCGCCGCCGCCGCCGCCGCCGCCGCCGCCGCCTGTTCTCCCGCCGGCGCCGCCCGCAGTGGACGCTTCGCTGCAACCGCCAGGCGCCTCCCTGGGTCACGCGCCGCCGATCGCTTCCCGTGACCAGCTGTCCTCCGCCATGGAACTCTTGCCCGCTCCGGACCACATGTCGTCTACGCCCGTCGGGTACCCCTACGCGATGGAGGTCGACCCTTCGGCCCCTCCTGTCTCTCTACGGGCGCATACACCGCATATTGACGTGCACCCTGGACTAGGTTTTCAGGCGTTTCCTAGCTCCCCTCGGACCGAATGGCCGGGTGCGGGTGGCACAGCCTCGCCTGTTGTTAGGCTCCCCACCTCGTCGCATACGTCCACATGGGGTCCTCCCCACGGCGGGCGGAAGCCTTATAACACAACCGTTCGCCGATTTGCGGGGGTGGAATGTGGTGTCACCGCCAGACACCACACTTGCTAGGTGGTAGCCTTTAAATCGGCCACGGTCCATTAGTATACGTCGGACCCGCGTGTCGCCACTGTCAGTAATTGCAGACCGAGCGCCACCACACGGCAGGTCTAGAGAGACTTCCTAGCACTCGCACCCAGTTGTACAGCCGACTTTGCTAGCGATGGTTCACTGACAAAATACGCTCTCATTTGCCGAGACGATAGTTAGCATAGCCTTCAGCTGCGTCAATCGCTACGACCTAGCAAGGCGCCACAATCCTTTGCTATATATATATATATTGTGGTTATAACATGTACTGTCAAGAGAGATGTTCTACAATTGTGGATTAAAGTTAAGTATTACATCATCTACGTACTTTATTTACAATTCCCAAGATATTGTCCTGTTCCAGACCTCACGCCAGTCAGCGTGTAATTAAACGCGTGCATTTCGGCCTCCTCTAGAAACACAGTGTTGGCTCTTCTGCCAACACTACACAAATAAACTTGCAAAGAGCGTGTTTGTGGGTTCTGATGTGGCCAAAAAAATGCACTGTGGTGGGACGAAAAATGTGTTAGCGCCAAGAAGTGTAAGTGGTTTCCTAAATGTGCTTGATGATCCAGAGCAGTGTACGACCTTTTCTTCCGTGACTTAATGTACATCGAATTATAAGAAACGGAAAATGTTCCCTGTGGTATTCAGGTACCGTACTTCGAACCTCTTGTTGACATCAGAAATAAACTATTAGATTTTGTGGATAAAGCGGATGAGAGTGCTACTGGTTTTCATGCTATGATAAAAAAGAGTCTTGAATCTCATTCATTAAATGAAAATAACGTTTCGTCTTATAGTGCAGATGATGCCAGTGTAAATTATGCCAAAAATAAATCCGTGATGAAATTGTTAGGTAGGATAATAACATAATATTTGAAACAAGCTGCACAAATCACATAATCCATAATGACATTAAATGTGCCTCAAATCTCTAACATATATAAATAAATATTATAGTTGTTAAGGTTTATGGACACTTTTCAGTGTCAGCAAAACACAGAGAAGAATTAAGACTTTTAAAAAAATTTTTGTTGGTACTGAATGGTGCGAAATTTAAGGCATACGCCTAATAGGTGTCTTGATAGACTAAAAAGAAATGGCAGCCAATAATAAGTTATTTTCAAAGCACGAAGAATCATCTAAAGCTTTGAAACTATTTTAGTGATGCCAATACAGAAAAAAATTTTAATTCTTGAAGCGTATCTTCATTTTTTTCTGATGTTGGGAACATACTTTTCGAAACCTGAGAGTATCTAGAGATTTCAGATTTAACGTTAATTGAGCCCTGTAATGCTACTGAAGCCTAGTTAAAGAAAATTTTACAAATTAGAAGAAAATTAAAAATAATCTTGTTGAATTCTGTGATACCTCTAATATTTACAGTGTAAAAATTTTAACATTTCTTTCTACAGTTCAATCTTTGTCCCAACTGTCCTTAAAGAATTCCGTTAATTTTAATGATTTTAGTACATTCTCACTCATATTCAGCTAAGCATAAACGGGGATAATCAATATGATGAATTCTGTTCTTTAGAAAATATAGGCTGTAGCACACTGGAGAAGTGGGCAGAGGTGCCCAGGAGATAAACAAGATTCTTGGTTTTGTTCTCAGTCTTCTCACACAAAAAGAATTTTTTCTTAGATGAACAGTAAATGGTCTGATGATAGGAACTATCGTAATTTAGATGAAATGAAAGATGAATGACAAATAAGTGTTAATTTTGGTTTGAGATGTGGAGAATTTGTCAAATTTGAAAAGAATGATCGCAGACTTCAGGCTGCTGTCAAAAATGTGAGCAAATGTAGTTTTAAGTAACAAAAACTGTAGACCTGCAGTCAGTAATTGTTACGATGAAGTTTTTCGGTTGGTTGATCCAACAAACTTGTTACAAGATTTTGAAAAAATACATTAGGCCTATTTACTATTTTTTTAATTTTTGTCAGGCTAAAGTCTCCCTTATTTTGACAAAAAAAAGAATGTGGCAACCCTACGTAGTGCGCGGTTGCCCCTCAAAATTATCGCTGTGGTTTTGGACCTGCGGCCATAAGATGACAGCGAAACAGTGACGAGAGAGCAGAAACGTGTGCATTTAAACTGACTACTCCGAACTAATACCAATCACGCTAAAGAGAGCTGTTTTTCTCTGCGCCATCAGTCCTCTGATTGGTCTGACACAATCCACTACTTGTGTTACAATCTCTTCATATGGGAGCAGCAGTCACACCCAGCTTCCTCCCCTGTTTGTTGGATGTATTCCAGTTGATAGGAGTCTGTTTCAGCACCCTGTCACGAACATATTTCTCTTATAGATTAATTCGCTTCATTTAGGTTAATGATTGCTTTTCTGCTACTTGCTTAACATACACTGAGGCGACAAAAGTCACGGGACAGCGATATATGCATATACAGATGGCGGTAGTGTCGATATAAAAGGGCAGTGAATTGACCGATCTGACATTTGTATTCAGATGTCATGTGAAAAATTTCCGACGAGATTATGGTCACACGACTGAAGTTAACTGACTCTGATCGCGGAATTGTAGTTGGAGCTAGCGGCATGCGACATTCGATTTCAGAAATCGATAGGGAGTTCAATATTCCAAAATACACAGTGTCAAGAGTGTGACGAAAATACCAAATTTCAGGCGTTAACCTCTCACCAGGCGAAATATCCGCAGACTTCAAGAAGAATATAATAATTCCAATCCCAAGGAAAGCAGGCGTTGACAGATGTGAAAATTACCGAACTATCAGTTTAATAAGTCATAGCTGCAAAATACTAAGGTGAATTCTTTACAGACGAATGGTAAAACTGGTAGGAGCCGACCTCGGGGAAGATCAGTTTGGATTTCGTAGAAATATTGGAACACGTGAGGCAATACTGACCGTAAGACTTACCTTAGAAGCTAGATTAAGGAAAGGCAAATCTACGTTTCTAGCACTTGTAGACTTAGAGAAAGCTTTTGACAATGTTGACTGGAATACTCTCTTTCAAATTCTGAAGGTGGCACGGGTAAAATACAGGAAGCGAAAGGCTATTTACAATTTGTACAGAAACCAGATGGCAGTTATAAGAGTCGAGGGACATGAAAGGGAAGCAGTGGTTGGGAAGGGAGTGAGACAGTGTTGTAGCCTCTCCCCGATGCTATTCGATCTGTATATTGAGCAAGCAGTAAAGGAAACAAAAGAAAAGTTCGGAGTAGGTATTAAAATCCATGGAGAAGAAATAAAAACTTTGAGGTTCACCGATGACATTGTAATTCTGTCAGAGACAGCAAAGGACTTGGAAGAGCAGTTGAACAGAATGGACAGTGTCTTGAAAGGAGGATATAAGATGAACATCAACAAAAGCAAAACGAGGATAATGGAATGTAGTCGAATTAAGTTGGGTGATGCTGAGGGAATTAGATTAGGAAATGAGACACTTAAGGTAGTAAACGAGTTTTGCTATTTGGGGAGCAAAATAACTGATGACGGTCGAAGTAGAGAGGATATAAAATGTAGACTGGCAATGGCAAGGAAAGCATTTCTGAAGAAGAGAAATTTGTTAACATCGAGTATAGATTTAAGTGTCAGGAAGTCGTATCTGAAAGTATTTGTATGGAATGTAGCCATGTATGGAAGTGAAACATGGACGATAATTAGTTTGGACAAGAAGAGAATAGAAGCTTTTGAAATGTGGTGCTACAGAAGAATGCTGAAGATTAGATGGGTAGATCACATAACTAATGAGGAGGTATTGAATAGGATTGGGGAGAAGAGAAGTTTGTGGCACAACTTGACAAGAAGAAGGGACCGGTTGGTAGGACATGTTCTGAGGCATCAAGGGATCAGAAATTTAGCATTGGAAGGCAGCATGGAGCGTAAAAATCGTAGGGGGAGACCAAGAGATGAATACACTAAGCAGATTCAGAAGGATGTAGGTTGCAGTAGGTAGCACAGGATAGAGTAGCATGGAAAGCTGCATCAAACCAGTCTCAGGAGTGAAGCCCACAACAACAACACCTCTCACCAGAGAGAACGCAGTGGCCAACGGACTACACTTAGCGACAGACAACAGCGGCGTTTCGGTAGAGATGTCAGTGCTGACAGACAAGTAACCCTGTGTGAAATAACTGTTGAGACCAATGTGGGACGCACGACGAACGTGTCCGTTAGGACAGCGCGGCGAAATCTGGCTTTAGTGGGGTACGGCAGCAGATGACCGACGCGAGTGCCTTTGCTTTACAGTATGACATGGCCTGCAGCGTCGGTCCTCGGCTTGAGACCATACCGGTTGGACCGTAGACGACTGGAAAACCGTGGCCTGGTACAGAGTAGCTACAGGAACACTCTTCTGAGTTTAAACACACCCTCTGGCAACCTGACTCCCCAGACATGAAATTTATTGAGCGTATCTGGGATGCCTTGCAACGTGCTGTTCAGAAGATATCTCCACCCCATCGTAATCTCACGGATTTATGGACACCCTGGGGGATTCGTGGTGTCAATTCCCTCCAGCACTACTACAGACATTAGTCGAGTCCATGCCACGTCGTGTTGCGGCACTTCTACGTGCTCGCGGGGGCCCTTTCGCGATATTAGGCAGGTGTACTAGTTACTTTGGCTCTTCAGTGCATCTTGTGAACTATTGTGAGCGTGGAGTTGATCTGCTATTCTGTTATTCTGCGCAACGGATTAATCTGAGATGTACCCTTTACCCTGTCGCTCCTGCAAGATGCAATTTCCACCCCCACACCACTACAGAAGTCAGACAGACGCTCCTAACGTTCTAAAGAGAAATGCCTGAAAAACTTTCAACAATAAATATCTTCTGGAGTCGTCCGGTGTAGAAATGACACAAAAATTCACAAAATTTCTTACATAACTAGTGGCATACTTGGGTACTAGAGTAGTGCTAGTTAGTGTAAGAAAAACATGAAACTAACGAAAATTGTTATTTATTTTGCAAACATTCTCAGAAATCAAAATGGCACTTTTAGTTATGAATTGAACAAGTTATATCCTGGTTCTTTTCGGAATGTGACGTTACCTCTCAAGGATAGGACTGGCTAATGAAATTTCTATACAAAGTTAAAGATTGTTATTGACTTGGCCGAATGGCTTAGAGGCACACCTACTCAACTTGAATAATCATCCTTTAGAATGTTGCTAGGTCCGGTCGAGGCTGTCGTGTGCGAAATGCAGTGAAGTGTACTGTTGTGCAGGAAATATGGGGCTCGCAAGAGCTGTAGTGCACAATACCTTAAGCTGCGATGACTGCTGTCTGCGCCGCTCGCTGCTGACAAATAAGATAACTCTCGTTCTATCTGGATTGACCTTCGCCAATCAAACTCTCCCTACGCCTTGATGAAGTTAAGGATTCCTATTCACTCCTAGTCTAACTATTGGCGTGGTACACCGGTCAGATAACCAGTCCACCACGATGCCACTCAAAAATTCGCTCACAGGCGTTTAACTATAATTCTGTCCATTCACACCACACAATAAGTGTGTCAGCCAACACAGTGAACGACATTTAATGGCAAGGGCTCAATATAGAGTCGCACTTCGATTCGCTCTCGACAGAGGTGCTCTCCCAGTGAAGTACTGAGGAGAGACTTGTTCCTCGCTCCAAGAGCAACAACGGAACGGCGCCTCTCCACGCCAGACGTGAAGGGGTATATCTTTTGGTCTCTTCCATTACTCCTTCAGCTCAAGGCGTCAGAAATATCGACTGCTAATCGCCATTGCTCTTCTAAAACGGGAGAATGACGTTTTGTTTACGGCGACCAATCCGGAAATCTGTAGTATCGGTGTTTGGCTTTTGCTGTCTCCCTGTGAAAATCTCTGAAACTGCATGCTATGTGTAAAGAATGCGTAGGTTGGACGCTCCCACACAATGTAGTGGAATTTGCTTTTAAACCAAACACAGGGTTCTTCCCCCTTTCACTCGGGCACAGGCTGTCTGCTCCACTTGTGGCTGAGGTTGACTCGTCCTCTGAAGGGACCAGCCTCCCAGTGTGTGGTCTGCCTCTCTCAAACTAAAAGCTCCTGTGACCATTGTGTCTGGAATGTATGTGTGTACGCCAGCCTCGAGTATTTCAATCCCAGTGCGCATTTGTTATTTGCATATCGTTTACATGAATCCATACAACATTGACTTTATCTTATTGAGTTCGGGCTCGAATGAAGCGTCTTGATGTGCGGAATATGATAGTGAGGGCGGAATATGTAAGCGATGAAGATCAGGAGACCGCGACGTCTTACACTATGATAGGCAGGTCGGCCTTACACCCACAGCGATTGTAGCCTGACTGTAAGGGATATGTGTACCAAGTTTGACTGACATGGATTCAGTGGTTTGCGTCGTGATGCTTTCATAAAACAAAAAAATGATTTGTTATATTTGCTTTCTGAGTAAAGGAACAACCAGTGTGGTATTGGTGACGTTTAGCAGAGCGGTAAGTAGGTGTTGTTACTTGGCAGTGTGGTTCAAGTGTGTCATCAGTTTTTATTCAGTAACGACACAGTCTAACCCACGCCGAGATGACAAAAGTCATGGGACACCTCCTCACATCGTGAGAGACATCCTTTTGCCGGTGTACTGCTGCAGCTCGACGTGATATGGACGCAAGAAGTCGCTGGAAGTCTTCTGCAGAAATACTGACGGACGTTGCTTCTGCAGCCGTACATAATCGCGAAAGTATTGGCGGTGCAGCATTTTTTGCACGAACTGACCTCTCGATTGTGCCCCATAAATTTCGATGGGGTTCATGTCTCGCGATACTGGCGACCAAATAATTCGCTCGAATTATCCAGAATGTAATTACCAATCGGATCAACTGAAGCGCTGCGACAGGGCACACTGTCCTTCATAAAAATTCCATCTTTGTTTGGGAGCATGAAGTCCAGGAGTGGTGCAAATGGTCTCTATGTAGCCGAGCATAGCCATTTCCAGTCACTGATAATTTCATCTGGACCAGGGGACCCAGTTCATTCCGTTCCATGTTAACACAGTTCACACCAGTATGGAGCTACCATCAGCTTGCACAGTCCCCTCTTGACAATTTCGGTTCCACGACTTTGTGGCGTCTGCGCCACACTCCAACCCTACCATTAGCCCATCAGCTCTTACCAACTGAAATCGGGAGTCATCTGGTAGGGCCACGGTCTTCCAGTCGTCTAGGGTCCAACCGATAGGCTCACAATCCCAAGTGTGGCGATGTCGCGCTGCTAGCAAAGGCATTCGCGTCGGTCGTCTGCTGCCAGAGCCTATTAACGTCAAATTGCACCGCACTGTCCTAACGGATACTTCCGTCCTACATTGATTTCTGGCATTATTTCATACAGTGTTGCTTGTCTGTTAGCACTGGCAACTCTACGCAGACGCCGCTTCTCTCTACATCCACATCCATACCCCGCAAGCCACCTGACGTTGAATGGTGGAGGGTACCTTGAGTCCCTCTATCGGTTGTCCCTTCTATTCCAGTCTCGTATTGTTCGCGGAAAGGATTGTCGGTATGCCTCTGTGTGGGCTCTAATCTCTGATTTTATCCTCATCGTCTCTTCGCGAGATATACGTAGGAGGGAGCAATATACTGCTTGACTCCTCGGTAACCGAGCGAGGTGGCGCAATGGTTAGCACACTGGACTCGCATTCGGGAGGACGACGGTTCAATCCCGCCTCCGGCCATCCTGATTTAGGTTTTCCATGATTCCCCTAAATCGCTCCAGGCAAATGCTGGGATGGTTCCTCTGAAAGGGCACGGCAGACTTCCTTCCCTGTCCTTCCCTAATCCGATGAGACTGATGACCTCGCTGTTTGGTCTCTTCCCCCAAAAAACCAACCAACCAACTCCTCGATGAAGGTATGTTCTCGAAACTTCAACAAAAGCCCGTACCGAGCTACTGAGTGTCTCTCCTGCAGAGTCTTCCACTAGAGTTTATCTATCATCTCCGTAACGCTTTCGCGATTACTAAATGATCCTGTAACGAAGCGCGCTGCTCTCCGTTGGATCTTCTCTATCTCTTCTATCAACGCTATCTGGTACGGATCCCACACTGCTGAGCAGTATTCAAGCAGCGGGCGAACAAGCGTACTGTAACCTACTTCCTTTGTTTTCGGATTGCATTTCCTTAGGATTCTTCCAATGAATCTCAGTCTGGCATCTGCTTTACCGACGATCGACTTTATATGATCATTCCATTTTAAATCACTCCTAATGTGTACTCCCAGATAATTTATGGAATTAACTGCTTCCAGTTGCTGACGTGCTATACTGTAGCTAAATGATAAGGGATCTTTCTTTCTATGTATTCGCAGCACATTACACTTGTCTACATTGTGTTTCAATTGCCGTTCCCTGCACCATGCGTCAATTCGCTGCAGATCCTCCTGCATTCAGTACAATTTTCCATTGTTACAACCTCTCGATAGACCACAGCATCATCCGCAAAAAGCCTCAGTGAACTTTCGATGTCATCCACAAGGTCATTTACGTATATTGTGAATAGCAACGGTCCTACGACACTCCCCTGCGGCACACCTGAAATCACTCTTACTTCGGAAGACTTCTCTCCACTGAGAATGACATCCTGCGTTCTGTTATCTAGGAACTCTTCAATCCAGTCACACAATTGGTCTGATAGTCGATATGCTCTTACTTTGTTCATTAAACGACTGTGGGGAACTGTATCGAACGCCTTGCGGAAGTCAAGAAACACGGCATCTACAAGGGAACCCGTGTCTATGGCCCTCCGAGTCTCGTGGACGAATAGCGCGAGCTGGGTTTCACACGATCGTCTTTTTCGAAACCCATGCTGATTCCTACAGAGTAGATTTCTAGTCTCCAGAAAAGTCTTTATACTCTAATATAATACGTGTTCCAAAATTCTACAACTGATCGACGTTAGAGATATAGGGCTATAGTTCTGCAGCTCTGTTCGACGTCCCTTCTTGAAAACGGGGATGACCTGTGCCCTTTTCCAATACTTTGGAACGCTACGCTCTTCTAGAGACCAACGGTACACCGCTGCAAGAAGGGGGGCAAGTTCCTTCGCGTACTCTGTGTAAAATCGAACTGGTATCCGATCAGGTCCAGCGGCCTTTCCTCTTTTGAGCGATTTTAATTGTTTCTCTATCCCTCTGTCGTCTATTTCGATATCTACCATTTTGTCATCTGTGCGACAATCTAGAGAAGGAACTACAGTGCAGTCTTCCTCTGTGAAACAGCTTTGGAAACGGAATGCCGTCGGCCACTGCGTTGCCCGTGGTGAGAGGTAAAGCCTGAAATTTTGTATGCTCGGCACACTCTTGACTCTGTGGATCTCGGAATACTGAATTCTCTACTGATTTCCGAAATGAAATGTTCCATGCGTCTAGCTGCAACTATCATTCCGGGCGTAAAGTCTTAATTCCCATATAGCGGACATATTCAGGTCTTACACTATTTCATGTGAATCATCTGAGTCCACATGACAGCTTCGCCAATGCACTGTCTTCTTACACCTTGTGCACACGATAGGAGCGCCACCTGTATATCTGCATATGGTTGTATATCTGGAGAATGTGCTGGCCAGGGTAGCAGTCGAACATTTTCTGTATCCAGAAAGGTCCGTACAGGACCTGCAACATGCGGTCCTGCATTATCCTGCTGAAATGTAAGGTTCCGCAGGGATCGAAAGAAGGGTAGAGCAACGGGTCGTAACACATCTGAAATGTTACGTCCACTGTTCAAAGTGCCGTCCATGCGAACGAGAGGTGACCGAGACGTGTAACCAATGGCACCGCATACCATCACGCCTGGTGATACGCCAGTATGGCGATGACGAATGCGCGCTTCCAATGTGCGTTCACCGCGATGTCGCCAAACACGGATGCGACCATCAATCACGATGCTGTAAACAGAACCTGGATTCATCCGAAAAAAATGACGTTTTGCCATTCGTGCACCCAGGTTCGTCGTTGAGTACACCATCGCAAGCGCTCCTGTCTGTGATGCAGCGTCAAGGGTAACCGCAGCCATGGTCTCCGAGCTGAAAGTCCATGCTGCTGCAAACGTCGTCGAACTGTTCGCGCAGATGGTTGTCGTCTTGCAAACGTCCCCATCTGTTGACTCAGGGATCGAGACGTGGCTACACGATCAGTTATAGCCATGCAGACAAGATGCCTGTCATCTCGACTGCTAGTGATACGAGGCCGTTGGGATCCAGCACGGCGTTCCGTATTACCCTCCTGAATCCACCGATTCCATGTTCTGCTAACACTCATTGGATCTCGACCAACATGAGCAGCAATGTCGAGATAAATAAACCGCAATCGCGATAGGCTACAATACGACCTTTATCAAAGTCGGAAACGTGGCGATACGCATTTCTCCTCCTTACACGAGGCATCACAACAACGTTTCACCAGGCAACGACGGTCAACTGCTGTTTGTGTATGAAAATCGGTTGGAAACTTTCCTCGTGTCATCACGTTGTAGGTGTCGCCAATGGTGCCAACCTTGTATGAATGCTCTGAAAAGCTTATCATTTGCATATCACAGCATCTTCTTCCTGTGGGTTAAATTTCGCGTCTGTAGCACGTCATCTTCGTGGTGTGGCAATTTTAATGGCTAGTAGTGTAAGAAGCTATTCAGTGTTTGAGAGCATTTCTTATGCCGCACTTCTTGAAAGATTTAATATTAATGTCTTCTCTTACTCTAGCCCACGACTGTTTTATCCACTGACACACTTGTTTGATTGTAGGTCGTTTGAAAGCTCCCTTCGGCGTGAATCCATGTTGGGTTTCGTCCATCATCCATTTCTTCCACTCTCACAAACACTTTAAACGGTTTATCGAAACATCAAGAGGATGCAGTTGCGAAGTAAGTCCCGAAATACCAACAAGTGCTGTATTTGCATATCTCAGTTTCTCTTTTACAGAACTTTTCAAATGACTACTAAACTGATCGAGCACAAGAAGAGAACTCTTCTTCAATAAAGTACCTTTCCTTCTCTCCCACACTCTGTTAATCCATGTTTTCATAGCGGCTTCCTCCATCCAACCCTTGTCATGTACCTTGAGAACACCATCTAGCAGTATTTCAGAAGGTTTTGGCATTGTTTTGTGCCTGAAAATGATCATTGAATTAAGTTTAGTACCATCACCACAACATGAAAGGACAACAGTGTTGAGTATTTTTTCATTTTTTTTCATTTCCACTCGTTTTACAGTTTTAGCATCTCGCATGGCAACAGTTTTGCTACTCGACACACCAAATGTCGCCGGCTGGAGTGGCCGAGTGGTTCTAGGCGCTACAGTCTGAAACCGCACGACCGCTACGGTCGCAGGTTCGAATTCTGCCTCGGGCATGGATGTGTGTGATGTCCTTAGGTTAGTTAGGTTTAAGTAGTTGTAAGTTCTAGGGGACTGATGACCACTGCAGGTAAGTCCCATAGTGCTCAGAGCCATTTGAACCATTTTTGAACACCAAATGTCAGAGGAGTTTCGTCCATATTCGAACTTCCTCGAATGGAACCTCCCGGCCAACGATGCCATATTCTCATTGTGGTGTCACCGCCAGACACCACACTTGCTAGGTGGCAGCCTTTAAATCGGCCGCGGTCCGTTAGTATACGTCGGACCCGCGTGTCGCCACTATCAGTGATTGCAGACCGATTGCCGCCACACGGCAGGTCTAGAGAGACTCCCTAGCACTCGCCCCAGTTGTACAGCTGACTTTGCTAGCGATGGTTCACTGCCTACATACGTTCTCATTTGCAGAGACGATAGTTTAGCATAGTCTTCAGCTACTCATTTGCTACGACCTAGCAAGGCGCCGTATTAAGTTACTATATGTCTTCTGAACAGATAATATTGTGACTCATGTACCGTCAAGAGCGACGTTCGTCATTAATGGATTAAAGTTAAGTATCAAACTAGCTATGTCCGCTTCCTGAATTCTAATTCCTTGTCATGTTCCAGACCTCACGTCAGTATAGTTCTTCCCTCCTCACGCCAGCCTGCGTGAGCTAAAACGCGTGCATTTCGGCCTCCTCTAGTAACACGGTTTTGGCTCTTCTGCCAACACATTCATTTCATTACCAGAGTGTGTTGGAATCATTTTTGTATTAATTCCAGTGCCCTTTTGACGGTGTCATTGAATCCATGTCAATTTCTGGTTTTGGCCATTTTGCATTCGGTCCTCTGCTTGTACATGCAGTCTCTCTCATTTTTTTTCAGTTCCGCTTCACTAGCCCGCCAATTGCGAGTTTTTTTTTTCTGTTGGTGGAGGGCCGAAATGTGGCTCATCTGCTCTGTTTCCATGTTATTTGCATATGCTATTACTTTCAATTTATAGCCCGCATCATGTGAACTCTTTAATTTTTTTCGTTAGGGAACTCGCAACTCAAGTTCACTGGCGCCGTAGACTAAAATGACACATCACAGGCTAGACAGTGTTATCGGTTTGTGATGACGGGACGAGAGGAAGACAGTGTTAGCAAGTTTGTGAATCCTGGAGACTATGTTCGTCACATCGGTGCACATGCAGGGAGGACTGGACACTAAGTACATTTTGTGAAAGACACACAGTCACTGGTAATGTGTTTAGGAAATTACAACTATCCGCTCTTGATAAATTTAATATGTTTGTTTAATATCTTGACAGTGAGAGATTTTGTAGTTATTTTTGTCGTAAGAGTGGTAATCTATTTTTAACTGGTTATTTCTGTATATGAGTATTTCTGACCAATAATTGTCATGCACAATATTGTAAGACGTCGTGGTCTCCTGACCTCCATTGCTCACATATTCCACCCTCACAACCATATTCCGCACCACAAGACGCTTCATTCGAACCCAAATTCGATGTTGTATGGATTCATGTAAACGATATGCAAATAACAAGTGCGCACCGGGGTTGAAATACTCGAGTCTGGCGTACACACATACATTCCAGACACGACGGTCACAGGAGCTTTTAGTTCGAGAGAGGAAGACCACACACCGGGAGGCCGGTCCCTTCAGAGGACGAGTCAACCTAGGCCGCCAGTGGAGCAGACAGCCTGTGCCCGGGTGAAAGGGGGAATGACCCTGTGTTCGGCTTAAAAGCAAATTACGCTACATTGTGTGGTGGCGTCCAAACTATGCATTCTTTACACATAGAACGCAGTTTCAGAGATTTTCACAGGGAGACAGAAAACGCCAAACGCTGATACTACAGATTTCCAGATTGGTCACCTTAAACGAAACGTCATTCTCCCATTTTAGAAGAGCAATGCTGATTGTCAGACAATATTTCTGACTCCTTGAGCTGAAGGAGTAATGGAAGAGACCAAAAGATATACCCCTTCACGTCTGGTGTGGAGAGGCACCATTCCGTTGTCGCTCTTGGAGCGAAGAACAAGTCTCTCCTCAGTACTTCACTGGGAGAGCACCTCTGTCGAGAAAGAATCGAAGTGGGACTCTATATTGAGTCCTTGCGATTAAGCATTGTTCACTATGTTGGCCACCACACTTATTGTGCAGTGTGAACGGACAGAGTTATAGCTAAACGCCTGTGAGCGAATTTTTTAGTGGCATTGCAGTGGACTGGTTATCTGACCGGTGTATCACGCCAATAGTTAGACTAGGGGCGAATAGGAATCCTTGACTTCATCAAGGCATAGGGAGAGTTTGATTGGCGAAGGTCAATCCAGATAGAACGAGACTTACCTTATTTGTCAGCAGCGAGCGGCGCAGACAGCAGTCATCGCAGCTTACGGTATTGTGCGCTATAGCTATTGCGAGCCCCATATTTCCTCCACAACAGTACACTTCACTGCATTTCACACGCGACGGCCTCGACCGTACCTAGCAAACATTCTAACGGATAATTATTCAAGTCGAGTAGGTGTGCCTCTCGGCCATTCTGCCAAGTCAATAACAATCTTAAACTTTGTATAGAAATTTCATTAGCGAGTCCTATCCTTGAGAGGTAACATCACATTCCCAAAAGAACCAGCATATAACTTGTTCAATTCATAACTAAAAGTGCCATTGTGATTTCTCAGAATGTTTGCAAAATAAATAACAATTTTCGTTAGTTTCATGTTTTTCTTTCACTAACTAGCACTACTCCAGTACCCAAGTGTGCCACTAGTTACATAAGAAATTTTGTGAATTTTTGTGTCATTTCCTTACAGCAGACGACTCCAGAAGATATTTATTGCTGAAAGTTTTTCAGGAATTCCTCTTAAATTGCATCCTGCAGGAGCCACAGGGTAAAGGGTACATCTCAGATTAATCCGTTGCGCTGAATAACAGAATAGCAACCCACACGCTCATAATATTAAGAAACAGTATATGCAACGGAGTTATTGTGCTGATCAAAATTAGAAAATAAAAAAAGCCTCCTAGACCTAGAACAAAATTTGCAACTCGAGTACTCTAACGCAAAGCACTACCCACTGCTCGAACTAGATAGCACTCTTGCATAGTACTGACTCAAAACAATTATCAGACCTGTGATTACAACTTTGCCAAATTTCATTTATTTTTCGACCATTTTCTACCGTGATTATGCACGGATGAAATTTTGTAAGAGGTGTTCTGTACTGATCGTATGTAAGGAATCGCGCTGTGGCGTCCGAGTGCGCGAATTTCATTTCACACTGTATGTTTAACTGACACACCCCGATCGCGTACACCCGCACGGAGTGACTCTGTAAAACTACGACGATGTAATGATGTCCCATACTCCGAGGAGTGTAGGGGACGATGCGGGAGACCCGTACCGTTCGTGGTACGATCATCTGAAAACGGCACATCACCGAAATCAGCTGATCGTGGGAGTGTATCGTCGTCGCCTTAAAGGACTAGGCCTTTTGGGGTGTTCCACCTCAGAATCGTTCACGCAATCTCTTTACCTGATGTGCAACGTTACTCTTGCCTGTTGGGTTCTACTGTATTGCGGATTCAGCTAATCTATCATTAGACATCAGTTAGAAATGTTCTTTCCAGTTCATTCGGTGTTTCTCAATTACATTTAAAATAGGTTCAACATTTAGTTCTTGTCTAATATCGGTATTTCTTATTTGGTCCAACAACGAATACCCTGTTACAAAGCGGAGGAACTTCATCTCTGACAAGTGCGAAGCAGTTCTGTTTACACACAGACAGGAACTACTGCGCAAACATCAACACAGTAGACAGATAACACAACATGTTCGCCCAATACGTTTCTGGGAGAAATTCAGATATCTAGGTGTCTGGCTGGACAGGCAACTTACATGGGGGGGGGGACCACATCGAATATTTCGCCAACAGAGTGCACGCGAGGCTCAAACAGCTGTACCCAATGCTCGACAGGGAAAGCACACTGAATAGGGGAGTGTCGAGGTCCATACACATGAAAGTGATGAGAGCTCTGATAACGTACGCAGCTCCTACACGCCTGCGCCGTCTGCACATCATACAGAACAAAGTGCCACGCATCATTAGCAACGCTCCACACTACACATACACCGTGGATCTTCACAATGAATACCGCCTTGAAACCCTCAAGGAAGTATTCAGAAAACACGCCACAAGACTAAACAGGAACACGTGACACTTTTCTTTTTTTTTTAACGATCGTTTATTTAATTATTTATTCGACGCTCGAACAATCCTTTCATCCTTATTCTGGGAAACTATGATCACAACCATAGGTGGAAACGTAAGCGGCCAAAGACACTACTAGCTAGGGCATAACCACCTATGGCAAGCTAACTCTTTGAAGGGCAGGCATAACTGTAACTAACCGCATACGTAGACGGTTTCAATGGGCGGTGGTCACTGTGGCTAACCACATAATACACTGCTGGCCACCGTAAATGCAACACCAAGAAAGACAAGAGGTAGCACAACAAAATTTATTTTGTAGATAACATGTTGACCAAGTATCAAATGATTAGGTTTACAGACGTCTGTGACATGTGGTTCCTGACAGAATCAGTAGCCAGAGTAGCCGCCATTGTTGGAGATCACCGCTGCCACACGTCTCGGCATTGAGTCAAAGAGACGTTGGATGTGTTCCTGGGGTACAGCAGCCCAAGCAGCTCCCACACGTTGCCAAAGATCATCTGGTGTGGCAGCTGGGGATGTAATTGTGGTGTCACCGCCAGACACCACACTTGCTAGGTGGTAGCCTTTAAATCGGCCGCGGTCCGGTAGTATACGTCGGACCCGCGTGTCGCCACTGTCAGTGATTGCAGACCGAGCGCCGCCACACGGCAGGTCTAGAGAGACTTCCTAGCACTCGCCCCAGTTGTACAGCCGACTTTGCTAGTGATGGTTCACTGACAAATTACGCTCTCATTTGCCGAGACGATACTTAGCATAGCCTTCAGCAACGTCATTTGCTACGACCTAGCAAGGCGCCATTATCATTTGCTATTTATCTTGTGATGCATGTACCGTCAGACCGATGTTCACCAATTGTGGATTAAAGTTAAGTATTCCAGCAGCTACGTATGTTATTGGCTATATTAATTACCTTGTCCAGTTCCACACCTCACGCCAGCCTGCGTGAGCTTAAACGCGTGCCTTTCGGCTACCCGTCATTGTGGATTGGCTGTCTTGCCAGTCCACAACAGTAATCTGGGTCACTCGTTGAGCAACCATGGACCACATGTTTTCTATCGGCGAAAGATCCGGAGAGCGATCCGGCCAGGGAAGCACTTCAATCTGGTTATTGACGAAGAACCTTTGGACAATGCGTGCCACGTGTGGTCGCGCATTATCCTGTTGAAATATGGCTGTGGCCCAGCCCTGAAGGTAAGGAAGGACAACTGGCTCCAGCACCTCGGATATGTAGCGCCAGCTATTTCAAGTACCGGCAATGCGTACTAGAGGCGTGCGAGAGTAATATCCAATACCGCCCCATACCATAATACCCGGTGCAAGACCAGTGTGGCGGTGCATAATGCAGCTGTCCAGCATCCTCTCTCCACGGTGTCTCCACACTCGAATCCGACCATCGTGGTGCTGCAGACAGAAGCGTGCCTCGTCAGTAAAGACAACGTCATTCCATTCTGCCGTCCACATCCGTCTGTCATCACACCATTGGCGACGGAGACGTCTGTGGTTCTGCGTCAGTGGTAGACGAAGCAATGGACGTCTTGCGGACAGACCACTCTGCTGTAAACGGCGTCGAATGGTACGCGCAGACACTGGATGATGCGTTACAGACGCAATGTGCTGTGCTATGGTTCGGGATGTCACTGAGCGATCCGTCACTGCCATGCGCACAATTTGCCTATCAGCACGTGCAGTGGTGCACCGAGGTGAATGCGATCGACCACGTCGGTCCGTCGTACCCTCCTGCATCCAACGGTCACATATCCGCATTACAGTTGTTTGGTTTCGTCCAACACGACTAGCGATTTCTCTGTATGATAATCCACAATCTCGGTAAGCCACTATCCTTCCTCTGTCGAACTCGGATACTTGATCAAACGATGTTCGCTGTTGTCTACGAGGCATAACTGATCGTCTTCTGAAACAACCACAAGGTAAACACACGCGCCGAACGTACACTCGTCGAAATCGCCAAGCCGTAAATGGCGCTATGAGGTGGCGCCACAGGCGCGCGTGATGTGCGTCTGCGCTGAAATTCTAATCAGTTGCATATCTCATCGCTGCAAACCCATGGTGTAAATTTCACTTGATTCGGATACTTCCTTCAGGGTGTTGCATTTACGGTGGCCAGCAGTGTAATTTCTCCCTTTACCGCTCAGGGGCCAGTAGTTTCTCTGCCAACCAGCTAATTGTTGCCTAAAATGCCGCTAGATGGCAGTGCAGGTTTTCTGCGCGAGTTTTGCGGCATATTCAGAACAATAGTTGATACTTCTTCATTGTTAGCACTGTTCTTGGAAGCGGCGTGCAGTATTCTCTGTAGCTCTTCTTTATACAACTATTTTTGGTAAGTAATTACTTATATTTATGTGTTGAACATATATAAGTCTACATATAATGTAACTTTAAATTGAAATAGAATTTGCCATGTTATACTGACAAATTTCTGTGTGATTAGCACTGATGGAAAGGACCCCGCATTCACGACAAGTTGTTCAAGTTCTAGTCTTGTGTGCAGTCGTGTGGTTCTAAATTTAACCGGTGGTCTTCATGGAAAGAATCGTATATTTTCATGGACAATTATTTTACATCATTTGATCTGTTCAAGGACCTAAAATCCAATGGTGTGTACGCTTGTGGTACAATAAATCCCAGAAGGAAAAACATACCAAAACTCAAGGAGGAAAAGGAACTGGAAAGAGGGGAATTCGATTACAAAATAAGCAATTATGGCATAGTAATCTATAGATGGAAAGATAACAAGGGAAGCCAACTTGATTTCAACATGTCATTCTCCATCAGATGTGTCCACAGTAACTCGAAAAATGGAAGATGGAACAATAACCAATATCACTTGTCCAATTGTATTGAAAGACTACAGTTCCAGTATGAACTGTGTGGATAATTTTGATCGACTAAAGTTAGACTATGCTATTGACAGAAAAAGCAAGAAATGGTGGATGATATTGTTTTTTCACTTTTTAGACTGCAGTGTGACAAACGCATTCATTATGCACAAAGAAATCGAAATGAGGCAGTTCTCCAATAAAGACTTCCGTCGAGAGGTGTACAAAATATTGTTGGCTCCAAAAAATAGCTTCAGTGGCAGCTAATTTTGCTTCTGTATCCCAAAGTAGTATAGCAACCCAGATCAGATCACACAAACCATATGTAGACGAAAGTGTTCGCCACGAAAGCAGTAAACATCAACCAATTCACTCATCATCTAGAAGATGCGCAGTTTGCCGTTCAAAGAAAAATCCAGTGTGAGCAGTGTGGATGTGTTCAGTGTGCAAAGTACATTTGTGTCTGAGAGCAGGCAAGAACTGTTTCAAGAGATACCACGAAAATTAGAAACTAGTTATTTCAAAGTTCAACCACCAAATATCGAATTTGTATACTGTAATGGGGTGGTGGTTACCCGTAGTGGCCACATTTAATGTTAATATTTTGTTGTCGTTTGAATGAATTTTTACAAACTCAATGTATAAAACATGTCAAGACAATAAAACAAATGTGTTACAAGTAAAAGAAATTTGAAATTTGCAAATAATTTTTCTTGCCCCACTATGGTAAATTTTATTGGTGTTTACCTGCCCCTCAAAGAGCTAACATAGACCAACCAGCGACAAACATCGGCAAGCCCCTGCATATCAGTAACGTTGACTGGATACGCCAGCTGCTATTAAGACCGACCAACAGGCTACTACAGCAGGGAAACCGACGAGCTCGCCCACTGACGCACAAACAAATAGCCAACATCACCCTACACTGTGCATCTGATATATGACCTATCGGACAAAAAACGATGATGAACCTAAGTGTTACAAGTATGCTGACGCTGACGGAGAGATCAACACCGGCACCCAGCAGCAGCCGCTGAGTAACAGCACCGCACAACGTCAAAGATATCGACATACATGGTACCCACTACTAACAAAGCCTACCATTGCATTACCTGTCGCAGGCAGCAACAGATACGCTACTGCTTTTACTATCTGTAGAAGTTTCTTTCTCTTGGCTCTTGCCTTGTCACTCTTTTGCCTCTGCCCTTCAAACCGTTACCCTTCGTTCGACTTTCGACCCAATCTATTTCCAGATGAGCGCGCATTAATGTTAACCTTAACCAGACGTACGCAAACATTGCAGTACCCACATCCTGCGACACCTCACTTAAGTGAAAACTAACCCTTATGCAGAGATGGCAGTAGACCTTTTGAGCTGGCCATCTACATCTACATCTACATTCATACTACGCAAGCCACCCAACGGTGTGTGGCGAAGGGCACTTTACGTGCCACTCTCATTACCTCCCTTTCCTGTTCCAGTCGCGTATGGTTCGCGCGAAGAACGACTGCCGGAAAGCCTCCGTGCGCGCTCGAATCTCTCTAATTTTACATTCGTGATCTCCTCAGGAGTTATAAGTGGGAGGAAGCAATATATTCGATACCTCATCCAGAAACGCACCCTCTCGAAACCTGGACAGCAAGCTACACCGCGATGCAGAGTGCCTCTCTTGCAGAGTCTGCCACTTGAGTTTGCTAAACATCTCCGTAATACTATCACGCTTACCAAATAACCCTGCGACGAAACGCGCCGATCTTCTTTGGATCTTCTCGATCTCCTCCGTCAACCCGACCTGGTACGGATCCCACACTAATGAGCAATACTCAAGTCTAGGTCGAACGAGTGTTTTGTAAGCCACCTCCTTTGTTGATGGACTACATTTTCTAAGGACTCTCCCAATGAATCTTAACCTGGCACGCGCATTACCAACAATTAATTTGATATGGTCATTCCACTTCAAATCGTTCCACACGCATACTCCCAGATATTCTACAGAAGTAACTGCTACCAGTGTTTGTTCCAATATCATATAATCATACAATAAAGGATCCTTCTTTCTATGTATTCGCAATACATTACATTTGTCTATGTTAAGGGTCAGTTGCCACTCCCTGCATCAAGTGCCTATCCGCTGCAGATCTTCCTGCATTTCGCTGCAATTTTTTAATGCTGCAACTTCTCTGTATACTACAGCATCATCTGCGAAAAGCCGCATGGAATTTCCCACACTATCTACTAGGTCATTTATATATATTGTGAAAAGCAATGGTCCCATAACACTCCCCTGTGGCACGCCGGAGGTTACTTTAACGTCTGTAGACGTCTCTCCATTGATAACAACATGCTGTGTTCTGTTTGCTAAAAACTCTTCAATCCAGCCACACAGCTGGTCTGATATTCCGTAGGCTCTTACTTTGTTTATCACGCGACAGTACGGAACTGTATCGAACGCCTTCCGGAAGTCAAGGAAAATGGCATCTACCTGGGAGCCTGTATCTAATATTTTCTGGGTTTCATGAAAAAATAAAGCGAGTTGGGTCTCACACGATCGCTGTTTCCGGAATCCATGTAGATTCCTACAGAGTAGATTCTGGGTTTCCAGAATCGACATGATACGCGAGCAAAAAACATGTTCTAAAATTCTACAAGAGATCGACGTAAGAGATATAGGTCTATAGTTTTGCGCATCTGCTCGACGACCCTTCTTGAAAACTTGGACTACCCGTGCTCTTTTCCGATCATTTGGAACCTTCCGTTCCTCTAGAGACTTGCGGCACACGGCTGTTAGAAGGGGGACAAGTTCTTTCCCGTACTCTGTGTAGAATCGAATTGGTATCCCGTCAGGTCCAGTGGACTTTCCTTTGTTGAGTGATTTCGGTTGGTTTTCTATTCCTAGGACACTTATTTCGATGTGAGCCATTTTTTCGTTTGCCGATGTGGGCGTGGACAGGATCCACCTCTTGCAAATCTGTGATGATTCGATTGCCCGCAACTGATGAGATATTACGGCCCACCATTCGCTATCACACAGCAGGAAAGGTAATGCTATTACTCTGTAGAGTTTAATTAGTGTTTCCCTCTGTACATTATGTTTTACGAATCTGGCAAATTTTAGCTCTACGTCATCAGACTTGGGAAATTTAAAATTGCACCCTAAATAATTAAATTTTTTTACTTGTCAGTTGTTTGTATATCTACAACAGTTTTGGCTTTTATAGGTTCCAGTCCTCGAAAACTTTTGTTTGATCTGTTGATATTCTCATTTCGTATTTAGCGGCAAACTGACTCAATTTGGGCACTAAAATTTCAACATTTTCTTCAGATTCTCCCGTTATAATCTGATTATCAGCAAATAGCATCGTCATAAAATTGAAATTATTACTTATTAATGTGTCATTTAATAAAATCAATCGTTTACGAATGATATCGTCAATATCAACATTAAAACGGGTGGGGGCAGTGGGCAGCATTGTCTGTCTCCTTCACTGAGGAATGGGACATAACCTGCCGATATCACAGTACAGATCTTTCTTTTCAATTATTTTGTAATGAATGAATTGCCGGAATCATACGTGCTGGAACTCCCATTTCCTTAAATGATTCCCCATAGCACCTTCCGATTTACCTTCTCAAACGCCGTTTTATAGTCGAAAAAAACATAGTAAGCTGGCAATCTAAATTTCTTTCTCTTCTCGGTTACTTGTGCCAAACTAAAAAGACAATCAGAACATGATCTGCCTTTTCTAAAACCATGTTGTACCTCTGACATAAGTATTCACCATTAGTACTGATCTCTTGTTTATAATTTTAGCATACAGTCTGTAGCAGGAATTCAATAGACTTATTCCTCGGTAACTTGCGCTTTATGGTTTACCGCCTTTCCTGTAAACAGGGCGTACAAAGGTTCCATCACGTTCGTGTGGCACTTGTTCAGTCAGCTAGCAAACGTTCATAACATTTAAGGCTCTGTGCCTTGGTCGATCACATGCATATTTGATCAGCTCCATGTTTATATTATCAGTGCCAGGCGTCTTTTTGTTTTTTGTTTATCTGATAACATTTTGTAGCTCTTCTAGAATATTTGTATACAGGCTGGTCCATTTATCGTGACCGGGCCAAATATCTCACGAAATAAGCGTGAAACGAAAAAACTACAAACAGCGAAACCTGTCTAGCTTGAAGGGGGAAAACCAGATGGCGCTATGCTTGGCCCGCTAGATGGCGCTGCCATAGGTCAAACGGATATCAACTGCGTTTTTTTAAAAGTAGGAACCCCCATTTTTATTACTTATTCGTTTAGTACCTAAAGAAATATGAATGTTTTAGTTGGACCACTTTTTTCGCTTTGTGACAGATGGCGCTGTAATAGTCACAAACATATGGCTCACAATTTTAGACGAACAGTTGGTAACAGGTAGTTTTTTTAAATTAAAACACAGAACGTAGATACGTTTGAACATTTTATTTCGGTTGTTCCAATGTGATACATCTACCTTTGTGAACTTATCATTTCTGGGAACGCATGCTGTTACAGCGTGATTACCTGTAAATACTACATTAATGCAATAAAAGCTCAAAATGATATCCGTCAACCTCAATGCATTTGGCAATACGCGTAACGACGTTCCTCTCAACAGCAAGTAGTTCGCCTTCCGCAATGTTCGCGCATGCATTGACAATGCGCTGACGCATGTTGTCAGGCGTTGTCGGTGGATCACGATAGCAAATATCCTTCAACTTTCCTCACAGAAAGAATTCCTGGGACGTCAGATCCGGTGAACGTGCGGGCCATGGTATGGTGCTTCGACGACCAATCCACCTGTCATGAAATATGCTATTCAATACCGCTTCAACCGCACGCGAGCTATGTGCCAGACATCCATCATGTTGGAAGTACATCGCCATTGTGTCATGCAGTGAAACACCTTGTAGTAACAACAGTAGAACATTACGTAGGAAATCAGCATACAATGCACCATTTAGATTGTCATCGATAAAATGGGGGCCAATTATCCTTCCTCCCATAATGCCGCACAATACATTAACCCGCCAAGGTCGCTGATGTTCCACTTGTCGCAGCCATCGTGGATTTTCCGTTGCCCAATAGTGCATATTATGCCGGTTTACGTTACCGCTGTTGGTGAATGACGCATAGTCGCTAAATAGAACGCGTGCAAAAAATCTGTCATCATCCTGTAATTTCTCTTGTGCCCAGTGGCAGAACTGTAAACGACGTTCAAAGCCGTCGCCATGCAATTCCTGGTGCATAGAAATATGGTGCGGGTTGATGTTGATGTAGCATTCTCAACACAGACGTTTTTGAGATTCCCGATTCTCGAGCAATTTGGCTGCTACTGATGTGCGGATTAGCCGCGACAGCAGCTAAAACACCTACTTGGGCATCATCATTTGTCGCAGGTCGTGATTGACGTTTCACATGTGGCTGAACAGTTCCTGTTTCCTTAAATAACGTAACTATCCGGCGAACGGTCCGGACACTTGGATGATGTCGTCCAGGATACCGAGCAGCATACATAGCACGTTGGGCATTTTGATCACAATAGCCATACATCAACACGATATAGACCTTTTCCACAATTGGTAAACGGTCCGTTTTAACACGGGTAATGTATCACGAAGCAAATACCGTCCGCACTGGCGGAATGTTACGTGATACCACGTACTTATACGTTTGTGACTATTACAGCGCCATCTATCACAAAGCGAAAAAATTGGTCCAACTAAAACATTCATATTTCTTTACGTACTACACGAATACGCAATAAAAAATGGGCGTTCCTGTTTAAAAAACGCAGTTATATCCGTTTGACCTATGGCAGCGCTATCTAGCGGGCCAACCATAGCGCCATCCGGTTTTCCCCTTCGATCTATACAAGTTCCGTTCTTTGTAGTTTTTTCGTTTGATGCTTATTTCGTGAGATATTTGGCCCGGTCACTATCAATGGACCATCCTGTATACTATAGTCCGACAACAGAATCGTATTTTAATCTCGAGGTTGCATAGGTATCTCCTCCAATCTCCCGACCCCATCCGACAGACATGGTGTGGATAAGATACACACTGCTCAACAGAAGTTTAGAATACTATCGTAAAATGAAGTCTACGATACTGGGGGCATCATTGAGCTATGCACTTCTGCATTATCCAGTAAGAGCCCATTTGCTGAACGGTGATTACTACTGGAATGCTTTGCGGCTGCTTCCCAGTCATGTAAACCTACAGCTGCCGGCCAGGGTGGCCGAGCGGTTCTAGGCGCTACAGTTTGGAACCGCGCGACCGCTACGGTCGCAGGTTCGAATCCTGCCTCGGGCATGCATGTGTGTGATGTCCTTAGGTTAGTTAGGTTTAAGTAGTTCTAAGTTCTAGGGGACTGATGACCTCAGAAGTTAAGTCCCATAGGGCTCAGAGCCATTTGAACCAAACATACAGCTGACGCAGTGGCACACCGCGAGGAGTTCACTGTCAACAACAGTTTCATTCATTTTGTGTTCAGCAGTGCAGGAACATGCCACGTAAAGGCATACAACCCTTCGACAGAGTCAGGACAGTGGCTTTACTTTCAGCAGGTCATACACAGCAAGAAGTTGCCAATCGGTTAAATGTCACTCAAAATTGTGTGTCTAAGGTGTGGATAAAGTACAGAGAGACAGGAAATGTGAACGATGGACCTGGCAGTGGTCGTCCTTGTACGACAACACCAACGCAGGATCGTTTCCTCCGACTGTCGGCTCTCATTCGCCCAACATCAACTGCCAGAAATATTGGAAATGGCTTCTCCCAGGCAACACGGATTCGTATCTCGGACCCAACAGTGCGTAGAAGATGCATCAGGGTGGTCTTCATTCCAGAGTACCAATGAGATGTTTTGTACTGAACCAACGGAACCGACGCAGTCGAAGGACCTGGACTCTTGCACATCAACATTGGACCATTGCAGAATGGAGTCATGTCATGTGTGCTTACCAGGATTGGCATGTCACTGGACACTAGACTTGTTAGAGTTTGGAGAGGCGCTAGACGACACCAGGAACGCCGATACCTTCAGATAGTCCACCCGTTTGCAGGTGCCAGTGTGATTTTCTGGGTGGCAATAATGATGGGACGGCAGACACCTCTAATTCCCATCTATAGCTATTAGATTAGATTAGATTAGATTAGAAGGACAGATCACATAACTAATGAGGAGGTATTGAATTGAATTGGGGAGAAGAGGAGTTTGTGGCACAACTTGATTAGAAGAAGGGATCGGTTGGTAGGACATGTTCTGAAGCATCAAGGGATACCAATTTAGTACTGGAGGGCAGCGTGGAGGGTAAAAATCGTAGAGGGAGACCAAGAGATGAATACACTAAGCAGATTCAGAAGGATGTAGGCTGCAGTAGGTCCTGGGAGATGAAGAGGCTTGCACAGGATAGAGTAGCATGGAGAGCTGCATCAAACCAGTCTCAGGAATGAAGACAAGAACAACAACAACAACAACAGCTATTAGACCGGTCCCCTATACCTCCAAGAGACCCTACAAACCATTTTATGGTCCTACAGATGTGAAGTCAGTGACAGTTTCATCCTAGTCGATGACAATGCAAGACTGTACGTACTCTAGCAGCGTCTTGGTATCTTCAAAGTTGCAACATCAACCGAATACACTGGCCAGTTTCTAACATTCTGCGTGGTGTCTGTTTGTTCTAAGTCGTGTCTCCCTACCACTTTCGCGCAACGACGCTCTGAGCGTGTTTTTTAGGGAATTGACTAGTTTGAACCTGAGACCTGTTGCTGGTATGGAGACGCCAAACCACACATGACATGTAGAGTTCAGAAGAGTTCAGTGAGACTAGCAATGATATAATCAAATACTTAATGATTTCAGCGTCAGCTCCACTGCACTCCCTGTAAAAGAATCTTAGTACTAACTAAATTTAGTGGAAGGGGTTCAAGGCTTTCCTATTTTTAGTTAGCTGGTAAAATAACGTCGAAAAAGCAGTTAAGTTTACCATTGGAATTTTTATTCTACTCACAAAACATTGTTTACAAATTGCACTATTGATAAAAGGAAATATTTTAATACAGGTTGATAAAAACCAACTGCCTTCAACAAAAATGTGAACGAATATTCCGTGAATGGGTTTCCAAGTTCTACAATGGATCGAAGTATGACCTATGCCATATCACATTTATAATCTAGGTTTAAGTTAAGTTTCATAAAACAGAAAACTATCAAAATTGTCTACAGTTACCCTCAATTATCTTTAATTACTTATTTAACTTGTCATAAATTACAGTGGCTGATGTGGCTTCTCAAAAATCATCACGCTTCAGATTTTAACTTCTAGTAGCAAATGTGAATACCACGAAGTTTAATTGACGATCGACACTAGTATTACGTAAAAAGGGGATGTAACAGATGAGACTTCTGCACTTCTGAGTGAAGCCTTATGCGCTGTTATGCGGCATCGCGTGCGTTCATTACCTTGTCGTTGGTTAGGCTGCGTCAGGGAGCGGCGGGCGGCGCAGCTCCACACACCTCGCCGTCTTGGTAGCAACTCTCTTTGCTACCATTTACCGAAGTTGGTTTAAGAAAAGTTATCTGGCTGTGTTTTCAACTGACCAGTCAGGGTCTCAATGTTAACCTTAAGCTCCGCCTACAAAAATTCTGTCCATCCAATGAAAAACGTTATACTTTTCGTGGTGGGGGAATGTTTTTAATGTTTGCGACGTAACAGAGACGCGTATAGTCTCACGCTAAAACTTGCAGCTGGTGTGGCCCTTTTAGTGTTATCGTAAGATCTACACTGTTCTTCTGGAGGGCTCTATCTTTTAACATGGGCTGGGGGCTGCTCTTGGCGGTTGACCGGCGATGTGGGTGTCCATCCCTTATTGTAGGGCCTCCTAGCCTACACGATTCTGCTCTCGGCTTCTGTTCTCGTTTCTCCCTTCGGAACTGCATCTGTTTCACGGTGGGAAGGTATAACATGCATTTAGACGTTCTTGTGTTAGTCTGTGGTATTCCATTTGCTCACTCGTTGATCGTATTACTTTGGTTAATTTAATGTCAGGATTTATTCGGAGCCATGTGACATACTGCCGGATTTGCTATTATGCCAGGGTTTCCATGGAAGGTGTTGGATTTGCCTGACACCTTACAAGTTCAGTCCCCAGACACGATTGCAATTGAGCATGCATGATACCTGTTGAAGGTGGCCATTGCACAGCGTCCAAATCCACTTGACAATCTCACTGAAGGTCCCATTGACAGGTGAGACCTCATACCCCAAGATAAACTTGACGATCTCTTCCACAGCATCCTTTGCAGAGTGGAAGAACTCATTCGTGTATGGAGAGGCCATACTCACTACTAAAGACTGATAATTTTCATCACGGTGGGATAAAAACTTTCGGGGTTTTTGTTTTGAAGATGTATGATTGGGACGGAGCCCACTTTGTTTTGTGGTGATTTTTTGTAACTAACCAAAATAGTTCTTGTTTTCAGAAGGAATTATGTTTATTTTGTTAATAAGGTGGCAACGGCCTTGCCACAGTGGATCACTAAAGTTAAGCGCTGTCGGGCATGGCCGGCACTTGGATGGGTGATCATCCAGCCGCCATGCGCTGTTGCCATTTTTCGGGGTGCACAGCCTCGTGATGCCAATTGAGGAGCTACTCGGCCGAATAGTAGAGGCTCCGGTCAAAGAAAACCATCATAACGACCGGGAGAGCGGTGTGCTGACCACACGCCCCTCCTATCCGCATCCTCAGCTGAGGATGATAAGGCGGTCGGATGGTTCCGATGGGCCACTTGTGGCCTGAAGACGGAGTGCTTCTTTTTGTTAATAAGGTATTGTACATTGAAGAGCCAAAGAAAATGATACACCTGCTTAATATTGTAATGGCCCTGGCGAGCGTGCAGAAGTCCTGCAACACGTCGTGGCATGGACTTGACTGATGTCTGAAGTAGTGTTGGAGGGAAGTGACAGTGTGAATCCTGCAGGGCTGTCCATAAATCCGTAACAGAACGAGGGGGTGCAGATCTCTTCTGAGTAGCACGTTGCAAGGAATCCCAGATATGCTCAATAATGTTCATGTCTGGGGAGTTCGTTAGCCAGCGAACGTGTATAAACTCGGAAGAGTGTTCCTGGAGCCACTCTGTTGGAAATCTGGACGTTGGGGTGTCGCATTGTTCTGTTGCAATTGCCGACGTCCGTCGGAATGCACAATCGACATGAATAGTATCAGGGGTCTCATATCACTATCACTCCAGCTGCACACGTCACACATCGTTACAGAGCCTCCACCTATTTGAACAGACCCTGGTGACATGCAGGGTCCATGGATTCATGAGGTTGTCACCATACCGATCCGCTCGATACATACTGAAACGAGACTCGTCTGACCAGGCAACATGTTTACAGTCAACAGACCACTGTCGGTGTAGACAGCCCCAGGCCAGGCATGAAGCTATGTGTCGTGCAGTCATCAAGGATACACGAGGGGGCCTTCGCCTCCGAAAGCCCGTTTTAATGATGTTTAGATGAATGGTTCGCACGCTGACACTTGTTGATGGCCCAGCATTGAAATGTGCAGCAATTTGCGGAAGGGTTGCACTTCTGTCACGTTGACAAGTCTCTCCGGTCGCCGTTGGTTCCGTTCTTTCAGGAGCTTCCTCTGGCCGCAGTGATGGCGGAGATTTGATGTTTTACCAGATTCCTGATATGCACGATACACTCGTGAAATCGTCTTACCGGAAAATCCTCACTTCATCCCTACCTCGGAGATGCTGTGTCCCATTACTCGTGTACCGACTATAAGAGCAGGTTCCAACTCACTTAAATCTTGATAACCTGCCTTTGTAGCAGCAGTAACCGATTTAACAACTGCGCGAGACACACGTTGTGTTATACAGGGTGGCGCACGAAATGTATTACCAATTGTTTCTTTATATTTACTAAGATGGTATCTGTTCTTTCGGACATGTCCGAAATAACAGATACCTTCTTAGTATATATATGGTTAAGGCTCACCGGCCACTTGACCATCTTCTCCTTCTGTGCGAATATACAAACAGTGCCCGAACTCTTAAGGGAATCGGCAACGCGCCGCGAGTAATGAGTATAATGGGCGGGGGCACTACGAATGTAGTGCGGGACAATACGTTGAGAATGTGGGTTTCGCGGGAGGCGTGCCAGAGATAAATCCCTGCAGTCGCGCTGTCCTCTGTGTCCTCGATGGCTCAGATGGATAGAGCGTCTGTCATGTAAGCAGGAGATCCCGGGTTCGAGTCCCTGTCGGGGCACACATTTTCATCTGTCCCCATTGACGTATGTCAACGCTTGTAAGCAGCTAAGGGTGTTCATTTCATTATAATTGTTTCTTTCACAATTTAGGATGAACATTAGATATCCCGCTGGGATCTCTACAGCAGTACCAGCAGAGCTTGGAAAAACAAATGAGTTACGAAATGACGTGTAATTCACGATACTGCGGCTAGGAGACAAGCAAGCAGCAATGGCTGACAATGGAAGACTGACGACACAGCAACGATCGGCAATTGTGTTACTTTCTCATCAAACGAAAAGCCTTGTTGTGACTCAGAGGCGTTTTCGACAACAGTTTAACACACGATGCGTCCCTTGCAAGAAGACTATCCACAGGTTGTACGATAAATTTGTACAGGAAGGAACATTATTGGAAGCGAAGCGACCTCGGCCTAAGCCTGTTTGTTCGCCGGAGAATATTAAAGCGGTACGAGTTGCTGTACAGAGAAGTCCCGGGAAATCGTGTAGAAAGGCAGCAGTGCAACTGGGAATATCCAGCCGCTCCGTTCAACGCATTCTTAAAAGTGACTTAAATGTGTACCCATACAAGATGACCTGTGCACAAAAGCTCACTGAAGAACACAAGCAGCAGAGGTTACTGTTTGCTCAGTGGGCGGAGGATAGGGAAGAAACTCTCAACAACGAACCGGCCGAAGTGGCCGTGCGGTTAAAGGCGCTGCAGCCTGGAACCGCAAGACCGCTACGGTCGCAGGTTCGAATCCTGCTTCGGGCATGGATGTTTGTGATGTCCTTAGGTTAGTAGGTTTAACTAGTTCTAAGTTCTAGGGGACTAATGACCTCAGCAGTTGAGTCCCATAGTGCTCAGAGCCATTTTTTTCTCAACAACGTTTGGTTTTCAGACGAGGCGCATTTTCATTTTGACGGTGTTGTTAACAAACAAAATGTACGCTTTTGGGCCACTGGAAACCCACAAGTGCTTCATGAACGACAACATTATGCTCCGAGGATTACAGCGTGGGCAGCAATTTCCAGTCACGGACTTACTGGGCCCTTTTTCTTTGAAGAAACTGTGAACAGCGAGCGTTATTTGAGCGTGCTTCGCAATAGCTTCATTCCACAGCTTCTTGCTACTGCCTTGCCCTTCAACACGCCGTGGTTCATGCAAGATGGAGCAAGGCCACATACTGCAAACACTGTGTTGGAGTTTTTACAGGTGCATTTCGACATGCGGATCATTTCACTCAGGTTTCCAGGTCGCTTCAATGACGGACAAAATTGGCCCCCCAGTAGTCCATACCTCAATCCATGTGATTTTTTTCTTTGGGGGTATCTAAAGGAAAAAATTTTCCCGAAACATCCACGTGATTTAATGGAGCTCAGAAGACTTATTCTTCAAGCTTGCAGTGAAATTACGGAAGACATGCGCCGTTGTTTAATCACTAACTCAAGTGTTCGTTTGAAGGAAGTTAGGAAACGAAATGGTGGACATATTGAGCATGTGCTGAGTTAGAACAAATCTCCATGGACGGCTCTTCATTGTAGTATATGTTCCTAAAAAAATGGTTCAAATGGCTCTGAGCACTATGGGACTTAACATCTACGGTCATCAGTCCCCTAGAACTTAGAACTACTTAAACCTAACTAACCTAAGGACACCACATAACACCCAGCCATCACGAGGCAGAGAAAATCCCCGACCCCGCCGGGAATCGAACCCGGGAACCCGGGCGTGGGAAGCGAGAACGCTACCGCACGACCACGAGATGCGGGCAATATATGTTCCTCTCAGATTGTATTGACAATAAAGTTTTTATTCAAAAACAAAATGGTAATGCATTTCGTGCACCACCCTGTATACGCGTTGCCGACCGCAGCGCCGTATTCTGCCTGTTTATGTATCTCCCTATTTGAATACGCATGCCTATACCAGCTTTGTTGGCGCTTCAGTGTAAAAGTTGTCATTGTGGCAAAGTCTATGATATTCCAAACTTTTGTTGAGCTGTGCATTTTCAAAGTCATCCTAAATCATGAGCGAATTGTAGCCTTCCCTCCCCTTTCCCCCCCCCCCCACCCCCCACCCCCGACCACCCTTCTCCCCACAGTACTGAAGCCTGAGTCTGTACCCAGAACAACGTCCCAGCGTACGAACAGTATTCCGTGGGCATTGCAGTGGGCGCACTTGGTACATGTAGCGGTGTGAGACGACACGAATGCCGGACATTTGCCACACTTGCCCCTTCGCCAGGTAGCGATCCCTCAGGTAAGGGACGTCCTTCCTCGTACTGCTTCTGTCCGCTTTCAAACAGCCGTCTCCACATCTTACTCGATACAACCAGTACGTCAGGGACCTTCTTCTTCTTCGAAATCTCGGCCAAATACAGAGCTCCTTTTCCGAAATCGAAATATTTATAACTTTTTGGAAACTAAAGCAATTTCGACGATTATGTGAGTGTGTAATTAATTCTGCCAAGTATAAATATAGATTCCTCTGTCTGTACGGTAGCTCCCTTTCACGCTTACTTATTGAGTTAGAAACTGTCCATGGCCATGGGAGCAACAAGAAAGGAATGATGTAAAGAGAATGCGAATGTACACTAATGATTTCTTTTTAATCACTGCATTTGTGGCTACTTTAATTACTACAACTGCATGCCCAAAAGACAATAAGGAAAGAAGAAATGGGTATGTGAATGTTTGAAAAGAAGAACGACATACTCCATATTAATTTACTCTCTAAAACCCAATATCCCTTGCGGCGAAACATTAGTTAGTAAAGTGTAGCGGGACAATGTTCAAAACATGACTGAAACTACGTTCATAAACAGAGGTAAGAACATCTATGATTGACATGTCATCTAAAGTCGACGTGCAATTTTAAAATATTAGAAATAAGGAAATGAAGTAATACGGAATGCTATGCTTGTAACGTACGTTGTTGTTCTACGTTGTTTAGCATTGGTATTTACAGGGTCACAGAGAAAGCATCCTAGGTTTTGGAGGGAAAAGCCGTAATTGTAATGATCTCCACTACAACTGAAACAAAAAATACAACTAAAGGAAAAATAATGTAATGTGTGTTGCAGCTCACAAGCGACATTGGAGCAGTTAGTTCCTGTGACTCAGTATGAGCAGAGGTTATAATCGACAACAGGAATAAATTAATAACTGCCTCCTTTTACCGACCCCCGGTCTCAGATGAAACAGTTGCTGAACATTTCAAAGAAAACTCGAGCCTCATCGCAAATAGGTACCCTACTCATACTATTATAATTGGCAGTGACTTCAATCTACCTTCAGTATGTTGACAAAAACACATTTTCAGACCCTGTTGTAGATAGAAAACAACTTCTGTAATTGTTTTAATTGCTTTTTAAAAAATTATTTTCAACAATTTGTTTACGAGGCCATTCAAATTGTAAATCGTTACGAAAACACACTTGACCTCTTAGCCACAAATAACCCTGAGAATCACGACGGATACAGGGATTCATGAACGAGTCGTAACGAGGCTCAATTCCGCAACAAAGAAATTCACAAAAACTAAACGCGAAAAATATCTATTTATAAAAGCGGCTGAAAATTCGGTTGACGTCTTTCTAAGAGACAGTCTCCAATCCTTCCAAACTATGTAAGTGAAGACGATATGTGGCTTAAGTTCAGAGAAATAGCATCAACAGCACTCGAGAGATTCATACCAAATAAATTAATATCAGACGGAACTGATCCCCCATGGCACATTGAACACGACAGAAAGCTGCTGCAGGAGCACCGAAAAAGGCACGTATAATTTAGACGAGCGCAAAATCTGCAAGATTGGCGAAGTTTTACTGAGGCTCGAAATTTGGTGCGGATTTCAATGCGAGATGCATTTAATAGTTTCCACAACGAGACTCTCTCTAGAAAAGTGGCGGAAAATCCAAATAGATTCTGGTCCTATGTTAAGAAAAGCAGCGGAAAGGCTCAGTAAGCGATGAGGAGGAGGAAGAGGAGCAGGAGGAGGAGGATGAAGAGGAGCGGGGGAGGGGGTGACAAGGGACACAACCCTTCGGAGCAGGTAAAACCGTGGAAAATGTCCGCACACCAGACAACACAGTCGCTCTTGTAGATTTTTACCTTCCACGCTGCCTTCCGGTACTAAATTGGTGATCCCTTGTTGTCTCAGAACATGTCCTACCAACCGATCCCTTCTTCTAGTCAAGCTGTGCCACAAACTCCTGTTCTCCCCAATTCTATTCAATACCTCCTCAGTAGTTACGTGATCTACCCATATAATCTTCAGCATTCTTCTGTAGCACCACATTTCAAAACCTTCTATTCTCTTCTTGTCCAAACTATTTATCGTCCATGTTGCACTTACATACATGCCTACACTCCATACAAATACTTTCAGAAATGACTTCCTGAAACTTAAATCGATATTCGATGTTGACAAATTTCTCTTCTTCAGAAACGCTTTCCTTGCCATTGCCAGTCTACATTTTATATCCTCTCTACTTCGACCCTCTTCAGATATTTTGCTCCCCAAATAGCAATACTCGTTTACTTCTTTGAGTGTCTCATTTCCTAATCTGATTCCCTGAGCATCACCCGATTTAATTCGACTACATTCCATTATCCTCGTTTTGCTTTTGTTGATGTTCATCTTATATCCTCCTTTCAAGACACCTTCAATTCCGTTCAACTGCTCTTCCAAGTCCTTTGCTGTCTTTGACAGAATTACAATGTCATCGGCGAACGTCAAAGTTTTTAGTTCTTCTCCATGGATTTTAATACCTACTTCGAACTTTTCTTTTGTTTCCTTTACTGCTTGCTCAATATACAGATTGAATAGCACCGGGGAGAGGCTACAACCCTGTCTCACTCCCTTCACAACCACTGCTTCCCTTTCGTGCCCCTCGACTCTTATAAGTGCCATCTGCTTTCTGTACAAATTGTAAATAGCCTTTCGCTCCCTGTATTTTACCCCCGCCACCTTCAGAATTTGAAAGAGGGTATTCCAGTCAACCTTGTCAAAAGCTTTCTCTAAGTCTACAAATGTTAGAAACGTAGGTTTGTCTTTCCTTAATCTAGCTTGGTCTTCCCCGAGGTCGGCTTCTACCAGTTTTTCCATTCGTCTGTAAAGAATTCGAGTTAGTATTTTGCAGCCGTGTTTAATTAAACTCATAGTTCTGTAATTTTCACATCTGTCAACACCAGCTTTCTTTGGGATTGGAATTATTATATTCTTCTCGAAGTCTGAGGGTATTTCGCCTGTCTCATTTTGCTCGCCAGATGGTAGAGTTTTGTCAGGAATGTCTCTTCCAAGGCTGTCAGTAGTTCTAATGGAATGTTGTCAGGGTAAATCAAGTAAATAAAAATTACCTTCATTAAAAATTACATAAGACAGAATTAAACTACTTCCTTTAGTATCAAAAACAAACGTGCATCATACACCTTAATGTAAAAAGGTAAGCTAAACAAGCTAATGGGTTCATACCCCATTTATAGAGGTATCAATCCTCTCCTTTTTAATGACCAACAACTTAGTCCCGGGGCCTTGTTTCGAGTTAGGTCTTTAAGTGCTCTATCAAACTCTTCACGCAGTATCATATCTCCCACTTCATCTTCATCATCATTCTCTTCCATTTCTATAACATTGCCCTCAAGTACATCGTCCTTGTATAGACCCTCTATATGCTCCTTCCACCGTTCTGCTTTCCCTTCTATTTGAATACGGACGCCTATACCAGCTTCGTTGGCGCTTCAATGTTATAGTTGTCATTGTGGCAAAGTGTATGACATTCCAAACTATTGTTGAGGTGTGCATTTTTAAAGTCATCCAAAATCTTGAGCTAATTGTGGCCTTCCCTCCCCCTCTCCCTGCAGGACTGAAGCGTGAGTCTGTGCCCAGAACCACGTCCCAGCATAGGAACAGTATTCCGTGGGCATTGCAGTGGGCGCACTTGGTACATGTAGCGGTGTGAGACAACACAGTCGCTCTCGTAGAAGTGGTGCTTGGCAGAGGCAGCAGGGCAGGGCGCGGGGACTCACCGGCGGTGTAGGCGGGGTTGGCGAAGGTGACGACGAGCCCGGCCTCGAGCGCGCCGTGGACGGCGACCAGGAACTCGGGGCTGTTGGGCAGCACGATGCCCAGCACCTCCCCCGGCTGCATGCCCAGCTCCGACAGCAGAGCCCACGCCAGCCGCCGGCACTGGTCGCGCACCTCGCCGTACGTCAGGCTGTGCCCCGTCTCCGCGCACGTCTGTCGGCAGCACAGTAAAACCTCCAGTTGCCGAGCTTTTTCACACCTCTATTTCACCAAGCGGGGTATTTGGACTACCCGAAAAGGGTTTTGTGTTTTATTCTAATATTTGTTCTCAGATTTCGTTATTTCCATTGAATGGGTTTATTTAGTATTGAAAAACAGCTGTTCAGGTTATTAGAAGTATTTAATTAGGTCACAGACAGAAAGTATAAATTTTTTTTATATCATTCACTAAATTCAGTACTCAATAATCTATGTACCTAAAAACGAGGATAATGGAATGTAGTCGAATTAAGTCGGGTGATGCTGACGGAATTAGATTACGAAATGAGACACTTAAAGTAGTAAAGGAGTTTTGCTATTTGGGGAGCAAAATAACTGATGATGGTCGAAGTATAGAGGATATAAAATGTAGACTGGCAATGGCAAGGAAGGCGTTTCTCAAAAAGAGAAATTTGTTAACATCGAGTATTGATTTAAGTGTCAGGAAGTCGTTTCAGAAAGTATTTGTATGGAGTGTAACCATGTATGGAAGTGAAACGCGGACGATAAATAGTTTGGACAAGAAGAGAATAGAAGCTTTCGAAATGTGGTGCTACAGAAGAATGCTGAAGATTAGATGGGTAGATCACAAAACTAATGAGGAGGTATTGAATAGGATTGGGGAGGAGTTTGTGGCACAACTTGACTAGAAGAAGGGACCGGTTGGTAGGACATGTTCTGAGGCATCAAGGGATCACCAATTTAGCATTGGAGGCCAGCGTGTAGGGTAAAAATCGTAGAGGGAGACCAAGAGATGAATACACTAAGCACATTCAGCAGGCTGTAGGCTGCAGTAGGTACTGGGAGATGAAGAAACTTGCACAGGATAGACTAGCATGGAGAGCTGCATAAAACCAGTCTCAGGACTGAAGACCACAACAACAAAATGTACCTCAACAGTCCGCCCGGGTTCCCGGGTTCGATTCCCGGCGGGGTCAGGGATTTTCTCTGTCTCGTGATGACTGGGTGTTGTGTGATGTCCTTAGGTTAGTTAGGTTTAAGTAGTTCTAAGTTCTAGGGGACTGATGACCATAGATGTTAAGTCCCATAGTGCTCAGAGCCATTTGAACCTCAACAGTCACTGCAGTAAAGTAACACAAGACGTTTTTCAACTTTTCAGTCAAGTTCATTTTTGCACTGCATGCACTTCTCAGTAACAGTTTCTTCTCCGTGTTTATTACAAACAGGTTTCTTACACGTTACACAACAGAATTTTGTTTTCCGACCTTCGTTTCTCTTGCAATCTTGACATCGTTGTGGCATTGGTAACTTGGAACACTCGGTCTGGATCACTGCTGTAGGAATTGCAATACCACAAGCTTTCAGTGCATCTTGCACATCTTTATGAAAACCGTTGATATTTTTGGCTCTTACTTCCGTGTTGCCTTTGCTGAGTCCAAATGCCAGTTCAATCCCGAAGAGTTTACGTCGGCTTCGGTTATTCTGCTGCCATCCAGGAAATCTTTGAGTGTACAGAATATATGCATTCAGTGCTGCAATATCTATCATTGCCATGAAGATTCTTATTGGCCACCGCCTCGTTCCTCTAACACAACTGTATTCTCTAGTCATTTTGTCCCCGTTATCTGCAGCACCTTTAGTTTTCTTGTAGTGCAGTATGATTTCGGGTTTGTGTTCACTTTCTTCACCACTCACTTGTCTCTCATCATGCTGGGTAGAGTAGTATTACTGCCTTTCCCTTCTTTGTAACACAGCAAACTAAGGTCAAGCCATTTGTGAAACCAAACATTGAAGAGTGAACTTCTCTCTTTCTGTTTGGCAAGAATTCCTTCGGAATGTCTTTCTTATTGGAATGCAAGGTACCAACCAATGTCGTGTTTCGTTTTAGCAGTTCAGTAGCCAATGGAATACTGGTGAACAAATTATCAGTTGTTACACCATGACTTTTATTCAGAAATGGTTTCATCAGATCCAAAACAACTCTCTGTCCTTGATTCACTTTCCTGCGTAAATTTAGATCCATAATGAGTAAGATGTCTTCACAGCAGCACAAACCCAAATTTTAATGCCATACTTGCTAGGCCTACTCTTCATAGAAACCCTAAAAGGGCAGTTTCCTCGGTACGTTGCTGATCGCTCATCTGTAGTCACGTATTCATAAGGGTAGAAGTTCTTGCACAAGTTAGACTGAAATTTGTCGAACACTACCCTGATGGCTTGTAGCTTGTCCTTGGTTTCTTCAATTCTCTGTGCTCTTGTGTCTCTGTTGTCAAATCGCAAGAATTTCAGTATAGACAAAAATCCGTTTCTTGACATGGCAGCTGAAAAGAATGGTGGTCCAAAGGCAACATTACCTCCCCACAGATCGGAAGCACTTGTGCGATGTCCGTGAGTTCGACCAGCTCCTATTAGAATTGCTAATACAGCGTACACTTCAGTTGCATTTATATCTCTCCATGTCGTTTCATTCGATGAATGAGCTGCATTACACAAAGCAATTACTCGTTTGGCTTCCCTGTTCGTTTCTTCTACAAAAATACTCACGATTTCCGGTGAGGTAAATAATAAAAATGACTGTTATTGTTTTTCAATCATTCACTGGGCCAGGTATTACGTTCAAAATGTTGCGACGTTGATGCCGCCCACCTTTTGGTTGTTCACTAGAAAATTGTAGTCCACTTCTAGAAACAAACAAATCTCCAGTGTCTTCGTCTTCTTCTTCTTCTTCTTCATCCTCTCCTTCTTCTTCTACTTGTTTACGTGAAAGTGTAGTGACTTCTGATATTTCGTCATCAGCTTCCTCTGATGCTATGATATGGTCTTTGCCAAGAGGTTCCACATATTCATTCAGTTCATTATCAATGTCCCATTCATTTTCATCGTCACTGACATCAGAATTGTATAGAATTTCCATGATCTCTTTGCTAGAAAGTCCTTTGGACATCCTTACCTGCAGATGAAATACTGACTCGTGTAATTCAAGGCTCAACAGTGAACGTCAAATTCAACTCAACAGTAGTAACCAGCAACAATAACAAACATTGGATCTATGGCAAAACTCAACAAAGAAAATGAATGACAGATATATTTCCCAAAATCTTCTTTTTGTGCAAATAAGAAAATAAGACGTTTCATACCAAGCGGGGTAGTCTCACAACCCCACCAACAAATGACCTGAATGATAAAGCCAAAAAAATTAGACAGTCGTGAGTGTGAATTCAACGGCAACCATTTTGGTACAAAGTCATGAAACCACAGGCATGTGGCCATCCAGATAACATTATTATAGGGAAAAAATCAACCTGGTGTAGTCAGAATACCCCGCTTGGCATGCTGGGCACTGTCCTCTCTGGAGGGTCAAAAAAGCCTACACTGTAGTTCCATAAGGATCAACGTTATGACCACTAGTCCCGTACCTCACCGTACGAGAGGCTTTGCTCCATCTCTGCGCACATTTGTCGACATAACAGTAATACTGTACACACGATATGTGTTTGCAGTTGCGAATAGGGGCAATAATCAGTTGTTTATTGGAATTACTTCACTTACCGGCTGATCAAAAAGTCAGTATAAATTTGAAGACTGAATAAATCACGGAATAATGTAAATAGAGAGATACAAATTGACACACGTGCTTGGAATGACATAGGGTTTGATTAGAACCAAAAAAATACAAAAAAGTTCAAATTTTGCAATAAAAAATAGAATTTTTTCGCAATTTTCACCCTACATCTGCCCTTAAGGCAACGCAGTTGCGTGTTCAGCACAAGTCGGTACGTGCACGAAGTGCGAGCTTCCAATATGTTCCAAAGACGCGCACAAAGATGCCATTTTTCAAGCAGTTATATCTCGGGTTGTACTGATCAGAGAGATAAAGAGATGAAGTGTGTTGGCTATCCCTCGGCCTAACGACCCTTTATTTACCTCTCGGAAGGACGGGCATACTGTAACTATGCTACAGTACAGGTTCAAAAGTTCAAACACTTCACACTTCTTCCAGCCCTTCTTCGAGGCGCTACAGTGTGGAGCCGAGCGACTGCTACGGTCGCAGGTTCGAATACTGCCTCGGGCTGGGATGTGTCTGATGTCCTTAGGTTAGTTACGTGTAATTAGTTCTAAGTTCTAGGCGACTGATGACCTCAGAAGTTAAGTCGCATAGTGCTCAGAGCCATTTGAACCATTATTTGACTCAGATTATAGCTGTACATTCTTCAGACATTTGTTTAGAAACGTCGTTTTCCCATTTTCGAACGTCTTTATCCATTCTCAACATACATCCGAAAAACCACTATTTTTTTGGGTGCCAAAAGATTGTGGAGATTGCCATTTTTATAATTTCTGTTTATGGCAGATTCTCGAAATCATTACATATTCTTAAGATGATGTTCTCGGGGACTTTGAACCTTTTTATGCTATCATTATCCGTTGCCGAAGTCCAGAGGTTCAAAGTTACCGTACTTATGCACTTAAAATATGCTACTGTCTTCCGACCTGAGGCGTAAATGTACTGGGTGATCAAAAAGCCAGTATAAATTTGAAAACTGAATAAATCATGGAATAATGTAGATAGAGAGGTACAAATTGACACACATGCTTGGAATGACATGGGGTTTTATTAGAACCAAGAAAATTAAGAAGTTCACAAAATGTCCGACAGATGGCGCTTCATCTGATCAGAATAGCAATAATTAGCATAACAAAGTAAGATTAAGCAAAGATGATGTTCTTTACAGGATATGCTCAATATGTCCACCATCATTCCTCAACAATAGCTGTAGTCGAGGAATAATGTTGTGAACAGCACTGTAAAGCATGTCCGGAGTTATGGTGAGGCATTGGCGTCGGATGTTGTCTTTCAGCATCGCTAGAGATGTCGGTCGATCACGATACACTTGCGACTTCAGGTAACCCCAAAGCCAACAATCGCACGGACTGAGGTCTGGTGACCTGGGAGGCCAAGCATGACGGAAGTGGCGGCTGAGCCCACGATCGTCACCAAACGACGCGCGCAAGAGATCTTTCACGCGTCTAACAATATGGGGTGGAGCGCCATCCTGCATAAACATCCTACGTTCCAGCAGGTGTTTATCAGCCAGGCTGATAAAATATTGGCGTACCTCTCACCCGTCACGGTAGCAGTTACAAAACCAGAATCACGCATATCCTCGAAGAAAAAAGGCCAGATAACGGTAGATGTGATAAATCCAACCCATACCGTGACTTTCTCGTCGTGCAATGGAGTTTCCACGACAGTTCTACGATTTTCGGTAGCCCAAATTCTGCAGTTGTGGGCGTTGACAGACCCTCGGAGCGTGAAATGAGCTTCGTCGGTCCACAACACTTTACTCAACCAATCATCTTCCGCCATCTTTTGAAACGCCCACACCGCAAATGCCCTCCGCTTCACTAAATCGCCAGGCGTTCATGATGCCGATGGATTTTGTACGGATAGCATCGGAGGGTACGCCTAAGTGCCAAGCAAACAGTAGTGTATGAAATGCCGGTGCGACGTGCGACTGCACGAGCGCTGACTTCCCCGTGCATAGACGAACCCGCTACAGTCTCCATTCTTCCTGAACTGTCTCAGCAGCATTACGCCTTGTGCTCGGTCGGCCACTACGGGGTCTATCGTTTAAACAACCCGTGGCTTCGAACTTCGAAATCATTCTCGCCACAGCTGCATTTGTCAACGGACCTTTACCCGTTCAAATCCCCTTCCTTTGCCGATAGGATCGTAACGCTGAACTAGCACATTCCCCATTCTGATAATACGGCTTCACTAAAGGCGCCTTTTCAGGTAACGTCAACATGCTGCGACTGCTGGCGCATTTGATTCTCTCTCTCATTACAGCTCCTTTTACACACGATTGTCATGCTCAGTCACTGAAGTTTTGCTGTCCAGCGCCATCAGTCGGACATTTTGTGAACTTTTTTTGTTCTAATAAAACCCCATGTCATTGCAAGCATGTGTGTCAAGTCTTACCTCTCTATCTACATTATTCCGTGGTTTATTAAGTTTTCAAATTTATACTGACTTTTTGATCACCCGGGACTTACTTACTTACACTGGCCACATAAACCGCAGATGTCCCGGGTTCGATTCCCGGCGGGGTCAGGGATTTTCACCTGCCTCAAGATGACTGGGTGTTTGTGTTGTCCTCATCATTTCATCATCATTCATGAAAGTGGGGAGATTGGACTGAGCAAAGGTTGCGAATTTGTACGCAGCTGAGCACCCTACAAACCAAACATCATCATAAAGTGCAGCTGGTCATTGGCCTCACTCAGTCCAGCCTCCCACACCTACCTGTCAGCTGCATCATCATCTCTGAGACCCAGTACCCGCACGTCTCCCACAGTGTTGTACTTCCATCTCGTTGTCGGCTGCCCTAATGGTCTCCTCCCTTCAGCTTCTTCATCCACTACTGCCTTACCATGTTCTCCCCTCTTCTCCTCGTATGTCCGTATCACACGAGTCTTTTAGTTTTCTCACTTGCTACAATGTTACGGAGTATGTATAATAGACAGATTTCTCTTTTTCCTTATTCTCCACTGCTCATTTTCTTTCACTGGTTCATACATTTTTCTCAGTACTTTATTTTCAAAAGTGAGCCCTGTATCGACTCGTGCTACACCTTGTGTTTAAATTGCATTGGTTATCCTTTTCTTCCCCTGATATGTTTGTTTGATTTGTTGTCTGTCATTAAGTGGCTGCTTGGTTGTCTTTTCCCTCTCCTATCGATCGTTTTTGCTTCCTGGAAACTGCTATGCAGGAAGTGAGATCTTTGACCGGTTGTAACCTCGTGTGGTGGCGCGGAAGTAGGGGCGTTGCGCGTAGAAAGAGTGTGGTGGACACGGGAGGGCAGTGTGGCTCTCCAGCGCGAAGCAGGCGTGGTCGGTTATACCGAGTCGCCGCGTGATGTATGTCGGTTGTGTGTAACGAGCGGGTCGAGTTGACGGAAGAGCTCCCCGCGTGTTGGTGGTATACAGAATCGCCCCACGATTGCGACGTTAACAAGCTCCTTTAAGTCCTCCGTTTCAACACTGGAGTTTAAAAAGGAGACACCTAACGTGAAGGAGCGGTCACTACCCCTCAACGTTGCAGAGGAGACGTGAACTCCGGTGACAGAGCGCGTTGTCGCGTGACCGTGGCGTGTTGGGTACACTGGCGACGCGTGTGCGGTCGGATGTGTGGATCCTTGCTATCGGAGGTCGTGTACTGCCTGTTCGAGCATAATTGCAAGTTAAGTTAGTGGAAGGTTTAATCATTAAGTAATAATTCAATGTAACCAGCGCCTCTTCAGCCTTGTGGCCTCCGGCGACCGGGTTTCCCGTCCCTGGCACCGGTGTAATTGAAGACAGTGATCTTTCCTCCTCCTCTCGTTACTGTCCGATGGGAGGTGTAGTTTTGGCAGTTAAATTGTTTCGCTATTCTGTCGTGTGTTATGGGTAAATTCATGCTTCTTGTTGGTTCATCATGTGGTCGCTCATTCAGGACTGTGTGGTGTAATGTTACCTTGCACGAGGTTAGCTCTAATTCTGTCAGCAAGTTAAGCCATCTTAAAACAAGTTTTCGCTGGCTAAAAGTCGGTGCAGTGACCAGCCTGAGAGTGGCAATTGTGTTTACGGGCGTATTTAAATTGGTCAGTATTCTGCCTAGCCTGAGCATCCCTGAGTGGGTGATTCGTGGCCGCCTTACACGGGTCCGTCATATCTGTTATGTTCTAATGATATTCCAGGACACTTTTGTTTAAAACTTTTTTAAATTCCTCCATTCCTTTATTGCCATTAATCGTGTGTTTGCTGAGACCTTTGATTTTTTCTTAATGGTGGTGTTGGTAGCTTCATTATCTCACCGTACTTTATTAACAAAGTTCTGTATTTACTTTAGTAGCCTGTTTACTAATGTTCTTTAAATTTTTGAAAGTGTTGTAATGCTGTAAATCACTTGATTCCCGTTAGCGGCGTGTTTTTAGAAGTTGTTTATTGCCGTACTGTTACGTTCTGTAAGATATGAATAAAACATTTGTGTGTGAAAATCTCAACTCGACAGTAAACTACTAGAAATTTGGCCTCGTTTCCCAACTTGTAGTGTGGCTTGTAGTAACCGTGGTAAAAATTGCGCTTAGTGTAAAGCAGTTGCCCTCCGTTTCTAGCGGTGGCGCCGCTGTGGCAATCGCAGCTTTGGTGTCTCCCTCTGGTGGGAAAGGGGAAATGTTGCCTGTTCACGTGCATTTGAGGGGCGCTATGAGCTCGCCAGTCGGTCAGTTGGAAGTCGGGTCAGTGTGGCGCAGCCAGTGTCTGTCGGTCGTCCGAAGTGCTAGTATGTGTTAGGCCGCCAGTCTGCCCGAGTTGCTCGGGCGATGGACATTGGCGGTTGGATCGATTGGTAGGTCGGTCGCGCACTAGGACACAAGATGACTTGTCCGTCTTGAGCGTCGGCGCATGTGAGGTCACCACGTGGGCCGCGCCGTATAGCGAGGGGTAGTGGCTTCGCGGCCGACACGAGAGCAACAGGAGTCAACCCACGACATCGGTCTGGCCGGGGCGAGCTGCGACGCCGTGAGACGGGAGATCGGCGCGCCTTCCTGCGTCCGTTGAAGCGGCTGGCAGCGGACGGTTCGGGAGAGCGTTTTGGGGGGTGCTGCGCCAGGTCTTCGCCAGATATCGCAGTTTATTAGAAGTTAAGTGATTCGTGATATGTTGTTTCATTTACTTGTTAAATTCTACTTGTTTTCTTGGGCAGTCTGTCGTCCCCAGCTTGCTCGTTTGTTTCTCGTCCACATTTGTTAGGCAGTTAGTGTCTGTCTGTCTGTCTGTCGTACGTTAATAGCTGCCTCTGTCATGTTTGTCGGATTCGGTGTTAACGAATTTATTGCTTGAAGTGTAAAGGCCAAATTTCTGAAATATGTTTTTATCTTGCCTATCATCTTGAGAGGCGATATATGTGTAATGTAGAGCATGTTTGTATATTTTATGTAAGACTGCATTTTATGGGTTTTTATTTAAATGGTCATTTTAGTATATAAAGTTGCCACCTTTCCTCTGTAAGAGTGTTTTTTCTTCTTTAAATCAAGTTGCACCTTCGGTGGCAAGTTAATCTTTTAATCTTAGTGTTTTGTACCATTTCCATCCCTCCTACGGGGTGCGTAGTTTATGTGCTTGTGTGAGTTGTTAAAATTTTTAGTTTAAAGTAATCTGGTGTGTTGCAGATTTGCACCAGTGTAGTCTTTCAGAGGTTGTTGTGAGCGGTCGTGACTACGGCCGTGTCAGAAGGGAGCGGCAAGGTTCTCAGCCCGAAAGATCATACTGTCAAAAATTTGTTCTTTCTGCCTCTGAATAAATTGTAACTTGATATTTAGGTAGTGCTTTCTGATTATAATTTTAAATCTGTTTCTAAAAAAATAAGAAAAAGGGTTTTTAGGAATAAAATTTCCATTTGTTGAAAGAAATTTGATTTGTTTTCATCAGTTACCCACTGGCAACTACTTCCACGCTCACATAGTGTGATTAAATGTGTTAATGTTCTTGATGAATCGCTAGCAAATAAAGTAAATTCTTAAGAAAAAGTTTTGAAAGTAAATTCACGGTTCCGAGTTTTTATTTCTTTTTTTGTCAGGGTCCTGTCTCGTTTGTGTAGCACTATTGGTTTGATGATTGTCTGATATATTCTTCGTTTTGTTTGCCTGGAGAGTAGCTCATATCTTATTATGTTGTATAGCTCCTGGACATCTTACCCCAGCTTGACTTCTCGTTACAATCTCTTGTTCTACAAGACTTAGTTGGTTGGTGCTGACACTGAGGTACGTGCATGATTGTGTCTTATGTATTGTTAGGTTCCTGATTGTTAAATGGTTTGGTCCTAACTGAGCTCTTCATTCTATTACTATGAATTTTGTTTTACTTTCATTTATACTCAGACCTACTTTCTCAGTTTCTTCCATCAGTACAATTCCCATTTTCTTCATGTCTTCCTCGCTCTTTCCTATCACCACAATATCATCTGCAAAAGCCAGAGCATTTATCTTTTTCCCTGTGTTGACTCGTGCACATTCTTGTGTTACTTTCCTCAGGGTGCTGTTGAGTGCTAAACTGGACAGGGTTGGTGATATAATATCTCCCTGTATCATTCCTGTTTTTACCTCCAATGTTTCTGAGAACTCCCCCTATACTTTCACACTACACTTTGAGTTCATCACACATCAGCTTTATCAGCTTGTCCGGTATCCCACGGTCTGTGTAATGGAATGACAGCAGTGAAAATTTGTGCTGGACGGGACTCTACCCACATTTCCCATTTACCTCGAATTGTCGCCATACCAAAAGGCTATCTGAGTGCACTTCATGGACAGACTGAAACTTCCACATGTCATCAACTGTCTGTTTACAACTGGCACTTGTATTCCCATTATGTACAATCCCATACAGGGAAGACACTGTAACTGGAAGTCGCTTGCTCGTTGCCAATAGATAAATTCAATATTGCAGTGCCCATGCAAATGAACATCCCATCATACTTCTGAACAACACAGGTATCGTATACTGTACGAACTCACAAGCACCTTACATTACACATGGGGTAGCATTCTATTTAAAGAGACTACAAATTAATATTGGATTTAGGACCACTGCTTCCACACATCAGTGTACATCAGGCTGCATTCCATCTCCACACATGTTGCTAATACAACATCAATACTGTATACACTCGGTAGCACTGTGTTTCGGACGCTGGACAATATTCTGGACGGAGTGACAAAAATTCTGTATACAATTATTGCTCCCACATCTTGCCAAACATCGGGCTGTGACCAATCTCCAAGTATGTCTACCAACAATGCACCAATGCCACACACATTCACCACACCAGGTGCGGATCCAAGGGGTGGGAGTGCCACGGAGCTTATGCGCGCCCAAAAATTTTTACTAATATTCTCATATAAACATCGAAAAAAGTTTTGCATCACCCCAGTTACCAGAGATCCTGAAGACAAACGTTAACTGTGTATATCGTATCACAGACACAGTCACTTTGACTGTTCAGAGATGTAAACAGGCATATATGAGCAGCACCTATCAGATGGAGGTGGTCCGACAGCCGATCAGTTCCAGGCATTCCAGCAGGGGGGAGGTGCACGACCTGTGTTGTCTGCAGTTCAACCATGCCTAGACGCTCAACGCAGTTCGATCGCGTCCGCATTGTAACTTTGTGCCAGGAAGGCGTCTCAACAAGGGAAGTGTCCAGGCGTCTCGGAGCGAACCAAAGCGGTGTTATTCGGACATGGAGGAGACACAGAGAGACAGGAACTGTCGATGGCATGCATCGCTCAGGTCGTCTAAGGGCTGCTACTGCAGTGGATGACCGCTACCTAAGGACTATGGCTCAGAGGAACCCTGACAGCAACGCCACCATGTTGAATAATGCTTTTCGTGCACGACAGGACGTCGTGTTACGACTAAAACTGTGCGCAATAGGCTGCGTGATGCGCAACTTCACTCCCGACGTCCCTCGCGAGGTTCATCTTTGCAACCACGACACCATGCATCGCGGTACAGATGGGCCCAACAACATGCCGAATGGACCGCTCAGGATTGGTATCACGCTCTCATCACCGATGAGTGCCGCATATGTCTTCAAGCAGACAATCATCAGAGACGTGTTTGGAGGCAACCCAGTCAGGCTGAACGCCTCAGACACACTGTCAAACGAGTGCAGCAAGGTGGAGGTTCCCTGCTGTTTTGGGGTGGCATTACGTGGGGCCGACGTACGCCGCTGGTGATCATGGAAGGTGCCGTAACGGCTGTACGATACGTGAATGCCATCTTCCGACCGAAAATGCAACCAAATCGGCAGCATATTGGCGAAGCATTCGTCTCATTCTTGTGAATGACTTCCTTCAGGATAACGACATGGCCTGACTAGAGTGGCCAGCATGTTCTCCAGACATGAACCCTATCGAACATCTCTGGGATAGATTGGAAAGGGCTGTTTAAGGATGACGTGACCCACCAACCACTCTTTGGGATTTATGTCGAATCGCCGTTGAGGACAAGCTGGACCAACAGTGCCTTGATGAGCTTGTGGATAGTATGCCACGACGAATACAGCCGTTCATCAATGCAAGAGGACGTCCTACTGAGTATTAGAGGTACCAGTGTGTGCAGCAGTCTGGACGACCACCGCTGGAGATCTCGCTGTGTGGTGGTACAACATGCGACGTGTGGTTTTCATGAGGAATGAAATGGGCGGAAATGATGTTTAATCCAATTTTCTGTACAGGTTCCAGAACTCTCGGAACCGAGGTGATGCAAAACGTTTTTTGATGTGTGTGTATACATTGACGAAAAAAAACCCGAGTAGTTGTGCGAGACATACGAAAGTTGGCAAGCTGGCTCTGAGCACTATGGGACTTAACATCTGTGGTCATCAGTCCCCTAGAACTTAGAACTACTTAAACCTAACTAACCTAAGGACATCACACACATCCATGCCCGAGGTAGGATTCGAACCTGCGACCGTAGCAGTCGCGCGGTTCGGGACTGAGCACCTAGAACCACTAGACCACCGCGGCCGGCAAAAGTTGGCAAGCATCTTTCTACAACTGAAAGACGATGTCTACTCAGATTTCGAGTCAGTTCTATAAGAGTGGCGCTAGAAGCTTCATTATGAAGACGCAATTCAAATTTGGTTCAAACACTCGCCATAACCAGAATGAGCTTTTCACTCTGCAGCGGAGCGTGCGCTGATATGAAACTTCCTGGCAGATTAAAACTGTGTGCCGGACCGAGACTCGAACTCGGGAACTTTGCCTTTCGCGGGCAAGTGCTGTACCAACTGAGCTACCCAAGCACGACTCACACCCCGTCCTCACAGCTTTACTTCTGCCAGTACCTCGTCTCCTACCTTCCAAACTTTACAGAAGGTCTCCTGCAAACTCTGCAGAACTAGCACTCCTGAAAGAAAGGATATTGCGGAGACATGGCTTAGCCACAGCCTAGGGGATGTTTCCAGAACGGGATTTTCACTCTGCAGCGGAGTGTGTGCAGATATGAAACTTGCTGGCAGATTAAAACTGTGTGTCGGACCGAGACTCGAACTCGGGACCTTTGCCTTTCGCGGGCAAGTGCTCTACCACCTGAGCTTCTGTAAAGTTTGGAAGGTAGGAGACGAGGTACTGGCAGAAGTAAAGCTGTGAGGACGGGGCGTGAGTCGTGCTTGGGTAGCTCAGTTGTTAGAGCACTTGCCTGTAAAAGGCTAAGGTCCCGAGTTCGAGTCTCGGTCCGGCACACAGTTTTAATCTGCCAGGAAGTTTCACTCGCCATAACGTTTGTGACCGTTAAGTTACCTTTAAAATTGGACATTGCACGTTGGTGTTGGTCAAGAATGTCTTTAAGACGGCGAAGATGGCATTATTAACAGCTGACTGAGTTTGAAATGGTCCGGTAATAGGGTTACGAGAGGCTGGATGTTCCTTCCGAGATATTTCGGAAAGACTTCGCAGGAATGTAGTCACTGTACGCGATTGCTGGCTGTGGTGATGACGTCGCAAGAAGATGGGCTCCGGACAGCCACGTGGACCAACCGAGGAGGAACACCACCATGTTCGGCGTATGGCTGTGGCGCAACCTACTGCGCACGCAGCAGCAACCTGAGCAGCAGTTGGCACCACGGTAACACAGCGAACTCTTACAAATCGGTTACTTCCGAGCACAGCTCCGAGCCAGCCAGTCTGTAGGGCGCATTCCACTGGCTCCAACCCACTGCCGTTTGTGACGTCAGTGGTGTCAAGCGAGAGCCCATTGAAGGGTAGGGTGGAGGTCTGTTGTGATTTCTGATGAAAGCCTTTTCTGTCTCGGTGCCAGTGATGACCGTGTGTTGGGTAGAAGGAAACCACCTGAGCGCCTGCAGCCTACCTGTCTGCATGCTACACATACTAGACCTACACCCGGAATTATCGACTAGGGGTGCGATTTGGTATGACAGCAGGAGCACTCTCGTGTTTATCCCACGCACGCTGACTGCAAATTTGTACATCACTCTGGCGATTCGACCTGTTGGGCTGCCACTCGTGAACAGCATTCCAGGGGGTGTGTACCAACAAGATTAACGCTCGTGCACATTCTGCTGTAGTGATCCAACATGCTCTGTAGAGTGTCGACATGTCTCGAGTTGCTCCATCACCACATCTGTCTCCAATCGAGCACATACAGGACATCAACGGACGACAATTCCAGCGTCATCCGTGTCGTGTACATAGTTCCGCGTAGTCAGCGCGTACACAACTTTCCCACTAGAGCGCGCCCCGCTAAGCACAACAGCGCAGGCGCAGCGCTCGTCCGTCTCTGCACTACGAGATGGCGCTGCCATAGAGACGGACCAAATTCTGCTTATGCCGATCCGCGTATTAATATGTAACGCAGCCAATGAGATTGCTGCTAACGTAGAACAAAGTTTTACACATATTAACTATCTGTTAATCAGACATTTTAAATGAATCAATTTTATGTTATTAGTGTATTTCGTATTTTTATACTTTGACGATAGCATCATATTATGAACGCTGATTGGCAGTTGTGAAGTAGTGTGAGAGGAACTAGGAGGAGCCTCTGCATATTTAAGCTAATGCTCGGCACTCATAACCATCAGTTGACTTTGTAGCAGCTGAGGAGAGCTCTGCCTTCCATCCTCCAAGGAAGCCATGGGTACAATAAGTTTTATTTTATCTTGTTGAAATTTTGTCGTCATTAGACACTTTCATTTTATTTTAAGATTGGTTTCTAGTATTTTCTAAAATTAATTCACGTCTCTGAAGATGGTTATATAAATATAACCGAAACCTGTCACCTATGTTGTTGAGACATAAGTGTTGTGATCAAGACTGAACTTTAGTTAAAATATAATAATCTATTGATCACTGTATTCCAAAAATGTTTACCAAAATTGTAACACAGGATACTTTTCAGTTGCTTTTGTGAGAGCCTGTGACATAACTGCCTGCAGATTACACTGCACACAGGAAAGGCACCCATTCATGGGCTGACTGTGCCTGCTGTCAACAACAAATCCGACACTGTTTCAGAGTCCACAGTCAGAACCTGCAAACCACAGGAAGTTGAGTGAGGAAAGAAAGAAAGAAAAAGGCACTGTCCTCTAACAAACCAAAATGACGGAAGGACTGACTTCCCGAACATAGGGGGAAGCAATTAAAAGAAACAACTCTCCTTGTGTGTATACTCGCACAGCCATAGTCTGCAGAATTGTGTTCACAATTTTAATGCTTAGTGAAGTACTGATAATGGTGAATCAGTATTGGGTTATCACAAGGGTGAATTTTATACTGAGTAAAGTATCATGTTGTCGAAGTTTTGGGAGTATGTTACTACAATAGTTCTTAAATCAATTACATGACATATGTACTTCTAAAATTTTCAGACCGCTGTTCTTCAAATACTGTTTTTGTCGTAACCGCAATTTCGAGGAAGTTATGATAAAGATACGTACTAAGCAATGATGTAAAATAATAATAATTACATTAAAACATTTAATATCCTTATTTCTATTATTAAAATCGTTGACACCTTAAAAGTGGGAAGTGATGGCAAGCACTGTAAGGCATCAATCAATATTCTGGATTGAGGGACCAAAAAAAAACTCCATAATAATGTCATACAGGAAAGGACAGAAAAAAAAACACCTTTGAAGGATTCCCACAAGGTTCCGTGTTACATCCACTGTTCTCGTACCTTGTCAGACGCCAAACTATACCCTATCTCCGTGGATCTATTTCAACACCACATTAATACCCTCACCAGCACCACACTGGATAGCATTGTGTCTGACAGGGCACAATATCAGTTCTGGATTTACATAAGGGTTAGTGTTAGGATCACTGCCCCTGCACTCACTGCATGTCGGGCTGTGCTCGATCTCTCCACATGTACAATAGTACCTTACACACTCAGCTGCATTGTGTTCCAGACATTGGGTAGCATTCCGTGTGGAATAACAAAGAAATCAGTATTGTACTTCCACAGCGTTCAATGTCAGATAAATGCCACAGAATATATGTCTGTCAAAGCCACAGTGCATGCACTCACCAGCATCTTATACAACACATTGAGAAACATTCTACATTTAGGTCTACGTATATATTGTGGAAGCCACTGTGAGCTGCATTTGCCATTGTAGGTAGCGTATATATCAGGGTTTCTTCCGGATCTATTTCTGTCTGGAACGTGGGAAGAATAACTGCTTAAAGGTCTCTGTGTGCGCGCTGTAATTAATGTGAGCTTGTCTTCGCAGGTCCTACTGGAGCTATATGCTGGGGGTCTTTACATTCCTCATTGAAAATTGGTTCTTGAAAATTAGCGCCTATCTTAAAGAGCCTGTCAGTTTAGTTCTTTCGGCATTTTTGGGACACTCTCCTGCAAGTCCAACAGACCTGTGACCATTAATACCGCCTTTCGTTGGTATCTAAAAAACATCTTGCCAAACCTGTTTTGTACAAGTCAGTGCACTTGATCGATATTCTACAGTATGTGGTTCTGACTGTTTTGAGAAGTCTCGTGGTCCGTCCTGCTCCTCTCATCACTTCATTGTTTGAGACTCCGTCAGTCCTTTTCGTGTTCAGCACTCTCCTCCAACACCACATCTAGAAAGTTTGTACTCCTTTCTTTCCCGCCTTTGTCAGCGTCCTACACTCATACTCATAAATTAAGGATAAAGCTGATACATGGTGAAACAACGCTCTGGCGGGAGGTTTGCGGGTTTAAATCACCTCGGGGTATGACCATGCGGTGAATTTGACCTGCGGTCGTCGCACTGTGGCGCTGGCAGCAGTCCACATACGCAGAGGTGTGTTGGTGCATGTCAGAGTACGGCGCAGCGAGTAAGTGTGCAGATGTTTTGAGACGTGCTAATGGTGACTGTGTGTTGAAAATGGCTCAAAGAACACATATTGATGACGTTATGAGGGGTAGAATACTAGGGCGACTGGAGGCTGTTCAAACACAGCAGGTCGTAACACGGGCCCTCCGTGTGCCACAAAGTGTGATCTCAAGATTATGGTAACGATTCCAGTAGACAGGAAACGTGTCCAGGCGCTACAGTACTGGATGTCTACAGTGTACAACACCACAAGAAGACCGATACCTCACCATCAGTGCCCACAGATGTCCACGGAGCACTGCAGGTAGCCTTGCTCGGGCCCTTACTGCAGCCACTGGAACAGTTGTCTCCAGACACACAGTCTACAGACGACTGAACAGACATGGTTTATTCGCCTGGAGACCTGCAAGGTGCATTCCAGTGACCCCTGGTCACAGGATAGCCCGTAAAGCCTGGTGTCAAGAACACAGTACATGGTCATTGGAACAGTGGTCCCAGGTTATATTCACAGACGAGTCCAGGTATAGTTTGAACAGTGATTCTCGCCGGGTTTTCATCTGGCGTGAGCCAGGAACCAGATACCAACCCCTTAATATCCTTGAAAGGGACCTGTATGGAGGTCGTGGTTTGATGGTGTGGGGTGGGATTATGATTGGTGCACGCAGACCCCTGCATGTCTTTGACAGAGGAACTGTAACAGGTCATGTGTACCGGGACGTCATTTTGCACCAGTATGTCGGTCTTTTCAGAGGTGCAGTGGGTTCTACGTTGCTCCTCATGGATGATAACTCACGGCCCCACCGAGTTGCCATCGTGGAGGAGTACCTTGAAACAGAAGATATCAGGCGAATGGAGTGGCCTGCCTGTTCTCCAGACCAAAAACCCATCGAGCACGTCTGGGATGCTCTCGGTCGACGTATCACTGTACGTCTTCAAACCCCTACGACACTTCAGGAGCTCCGACCGGCACTGGTGCGAGAATGGGAGGCTATACCCCAGCAGCTGCTCGACCACCTGATCCAGAGTATGTCAACCCGTTGTGCGGCTTTTGTACGTGTGCATGGTGCTCATATCCCATATTGTTGTCGCGGTACATGCGCAGAAAACATTGGCGTTTTGTAGCACATCTGTTTCGGGACGGTTTTATCAACTTATCACCAATACCGTGGACATACATATCTGTGTCGTGTGTGTTCCCTATGTGCCTATGCTATCAGCGCCAGTTTTGTGTAGTACCACGTGTTGTGGCACCACATTCTTCAATTATCCTTAATGTATGAGCATGAGTGTAGTTTCTGCCTTGTACACGCATATGTTCCACATGTATTTCAATAAGGATTGGTTCCTGGTAGTCAAGTAGACACTGTTTGGTGTTATCAGTGCCATCACCTGGATAACATATTCTTTTTCCTGGAATATTCTAGATTTAACACCCGTTTTACTTCTGTGATACAACTTCCGCGGTACCTGAAGGAAGTCGTGTCAGCTTTCCGCCTTCAAGATGCAAGAATAGATTGTGTTCTGTTTTCCATTTTTGTGATCTTCATCTAGCACTTCTCTATTAAGATTTAATATTAATCTAGTGACGTGCCTTCCAATGGCCTTGCCGCAGTGGATACACCGGTTCCCGTGAGATCACCGAAGTTAAGCACTGTTGGGCGTGGCCGGCACTTGGATGGGTGACCATCCACCCGCCATGCGCTGTTGCCATTTTTCGGGGTGCACTCAGCCACGTGATGCCAATTGAGGAGCTACTCGACCGAATAGTAGCGGCTTCGGTCAAGAATACCATCATACCGACCTGGAGAGCGGTGTGCTGACCCCATGCCCCTCCTATCCGCATCCTCCTTTGAGGATGACACGGTGATCGGATGGTACCGGTAGGCCACTCGTGGCCTGAAGACCGAGTGCTAGTGAAGTGCCTTCAGTGGCACGTCTTTAGTTCTGACCAAGAAGGCAATGCCAACTGCAAAACTGGTCCTTCTGAACCATTCTCCGTTGTTATCTAATTGCTGCTGATTTTCGAGAATCTCTTCACTGCATTTTGTATGTACGAACATAGTATTCTGACAGTTTCACATGGTTGTGTAAACTTACTATGAGTTGTGCTCAAATGGGTGGAGAGCACTGAAACCTCAGTCTTAACTTCTCTATTTTTCTATTAATCCTGTCTCGAAGCTTTTTGGTCTGATGGCGTATGTATTGATAATTTCACTATCAAAACTGAAAAGCGGAGATAATTTAATCTGGGTATTCATACGGCATTATAAATTTCGATAACGCCTTCGATCGAGTCAACAGCAAACTCCTATGGCAGATCCCTCAAGAACACGAGTATCCTGAACACATTATACGCAGTATTAAAATATTATACAAAAATACGAGATAGTGATTGACTTGACAAAATCAGGAACGTGAACAACGAATTACGAATCGAAGGGTCCCAGAGCGATGCAGTCTTTCATATAAGCTTTTCAAATGTAGCACATCTAGACGATGCCTTACAAATGGTGGAAACATTACTTAAACCCAAAGCAATCATAACTGACGACAGCAGTACATTGCAGTTGTTTTTTTATGGTGATCTCGTAGTTGCGGACAATTCAGAAGACAAGCTGCAATTCGCTATACATATACTGTTATACTGAATCATATCTGATCCGACTAAAATTTATTGATCTCAGATAATAAAAGTAAAGTGTTGGAATCCGTAGGAAAATATACATTTGGTAAAAAAATAACTATTAGTAGTAATGCAGCTAATTAGTCTGTGATATCAGGTGCAATAGAGACAACGATAAGCATAGAACTGAACAGGTTCTGGGCTATGAGTAGAACAATTAAATGCAATCTGTCAGGAAGAAAAATAAAAACATAACTAAATTTTTATAAAGCTATGAGGGTTTCAGAGCATCTTTAGGGAAATGGGACATGGGTAACGCAACCATATAGATGCAGCATGGATGAAATTCATTGGATGTATGAGAGGATATACATTACTGAGTGAGATAAGAAATAATGTAGACAGAAAAGACATTAAAGTTTTTAATATCATTGATAAAATACGGCAGTAGTAAGTTTTAAGGAGTTTATAAATATGATGGGAAATAGCAGATTCCCAAAATCATAGCCTTCCGTAGTGGCGGAGCGGTTCTAGGCGCTTCAGTCTGGAACCGCGCGACCGCTACGGTCGCAGGTTCGAATCCTGCCTCGGGCATGGATATGTGTGATATCCTTTGCTTAGTTAGGTTTAAGTAGTTCTAAGTTCTAGGGGACTGATGACCGCAGATGTTAAGTCCCGTCGTGCTCACAGCCATTTGTGAACCCAAAATCATACTTACGATTACAAACTTCTAGGGGGAAGAGCGGGTAAGAGAGAGGCATGATCGACAGATGTAAAGGTAATATCCGGAGTCCCACGGGGAACTGTGATAGGACTGTTGCTGTTTACAGTATGTATAAATGATCTAGTAGAAAGCGTCGGATGCTCTTTAAGGCTATTCGCAGATGATGCAGTTGTCTGTACCAAATTAGCAACGTCAGAAGATAGTAAGAATTTGCAGAACGACCTGCAGAGAATTGATGAATGGTGCAGGCTATGGCAGTTGGTCCTGAACGTAAATAAATGTAACATATTGCGCATACATAGGAAAAGAAATCCACCACCAGTACTGTACAGCTACACTATTGATGAGAAACAGCTGGAGACAGCGTCTGCCGTAAAATATCTAGGCGTAACTATCCAGAGCGACCTTACGTGGAATGACCACATATAACAGATAGTGGGAAAAGCACCCATAAGAGATTCATCGAAAGAATCTTAAGGAAATGCAACACATCCACGAAAGAAGTGGCTGGGGTATCGTCTCAGTTGTGCGACTGGATTAGTGATTTACTGTCAGGAAGGTCGCAGTTCGTAGTAATAGATGGCAAATCATCGAGCAAAACTGAAGTGATATCAGGTGTTCCCCAGGGAAGCGTCCTGGGACGTCTGCTGTTCCTGATCTGTGTAAATGACCTGGGTGACAATCTGAGCAGTTCTCTTAGGTTGTTCGCAGATGATGCTGTAATTTACCGTCTAGTAAGGTCATCCGAAGACCAGTATCAGTTGCAAAGCGATTTAGAAAAGATTGCTGTATGTTGTGGCAGGTGGCAGTTGACGCTAACTAACGATAAGTGTGAGGTGATCCACATGAGTTCCAAAAGAAATGCGTTGGAATTCGATTACTCGATAAATTGTACAATTCTCAAGGCCGTCAATTCAACTAAGTATCTGGGTGTAAAAATTACGAACAACTTCAGTTGGAAAGACCTCATAGATAATATTGTGGGGAAGGCGAGCCAAAGGTTGCGTTTCATTGGCAGGACACTTAGAAGATGCAACAAGTCCAGTAAAGAGACAGCTTACACTACACTCGTTCGTCCTCTGTTAGAATATTGCTGCGCGGTGTGGGATCCTTACCAGGTGGGATTGACGGAGGACACCGAAAGGGTGCAAAAAAGGGCAGCTCGTTTTGTATTATCACGTAATGGGGGAGAGAGTGTGGCAGATATGATACGCGAGTTGGGATGGAAGTCATTAAAGCAAAGACGTTTTTCGTCGCGGTGAGATCTATTTACGAAATTTCAATCACCAACTTTCTCTTCCGAATGCAAAAATATTTTGTTGAGCCCAGCCTACATAGGTAGGAACGATATTCAAAATAAAATAAGAGAAATCAGAGCTCGAACAGAAAGGTTTAGGTGTTCGTTTTTCCCGCACGCCGGCCGGTGTGGCCGTGCGGTTCTAGGCGTGTCAGTCTGGAACCGCGTGACCGCTACGGTCGCAGGTTCGAATCCTGCCTCGGGCATGGATGTGTGTGATGTCCTTAGGTTAGTTAGGTTTAAGTAGTTCTAAGTTCTAGGGGACTGATGACCACAGATGTTAAGTCCCATAGTGCTCAGAGCCAGTTGAACCAGATGAACCAGTTTTCCCGCACGCTGTTCGGGAGTGGAATGGTAGAGAGATAGTATGATTGTGGTTCGATGAACCCTCTGCCAAGCACTTAAATGTGAATTGCAGAGTAATCGTGTAGATGTAGATGTAGGCGCTTGTTCTCCAGATTCTTGAGTATTGTTCATCTATCTGGGATCCCTATCAGGTAGGACTGATAGAGGAGATAGAGAAGATCCAACGAAGAGCGGCGCGTTTCGTCACGGAATCGTTTAGTTGGCGAGAGAGCGTTATGGGAATGCTAAACAAACTCCACTGGCAGTCGTGTGCATGACGTAGAGATTTGCTACTGAAATTTCAGGACAGCAATTTTCAGGAGGAGTCGGACAACATATTATTTCCTCCCTCCCCCCCCCCCCCCCCCTCCCTCCCCAATACACTCGCGTATTGAGCACGAGGAGAAAATTCAAGAAATTACAGCCAATACAGAGGCTCACCGACAATCATTCTTCCCACGCACTATTCGCGAGTGGAATAGGGTTGGAGGGATCACATAGTGGTAAGTACCCTCCGCCACACACCATTAGGTGGCTTGCGGAGTATGGTGTGGATGAGATGTAGATCATTTGGCCGGAAACTGTTTGAACGGAGAATTAGGAGAAGACTGTATGTTATCCAAGAATAAAGATTGTGTAGCAAGAGATATTCTTAAACTGTTAAAAACTGTAATATATCTTAAAACGCGTAACAGAAAAATGAAAATACATACAGAACTACAGAGGTCAGAAATGTAGATTATAAAAATTAATTTAAGAACAGTATACCAGCTCAAATCAAACAACTTCAGCTTCTTATAAAATGGTGATTCCGTAGTTCAAACATAGTAATTTAAAATTAGACTTAACGTAGTAATATCGGTTGTTAAATCTGCTTCTGTTTTCCTATCAATTGCGACCCTTCATAGGACTGTATAGGTTTTCAGAACGACCGCTCTTGGTGACTACATGAAGTTTTTAGTTACGGCTTTGGCTCACTATTTCTCAGAGACGCTCCCTTCCGTCGTTTCATCGACTTAGTGAAGTCAATGTTGGGTATAAGTCGTCATCGTCTGACGTTCTAAGGGCCGACTACAAAAATAATTTATGAAGTAAGCAAGAAAAAACCACTCTTCCGCAATATACAGGGTGAGTCACCTAACATTACCGCTGGATATATTTCGTAAACCTCATCAAATACTGACGAACCGATTCCACAGACCGAACGTGAGGAGAGGGGCTAGTGTAATTGATTAATACAAACCATAAAAAAATGCACGGAAGTATGGTTTTTAACACAACCTACGTTTTTTTAAATGGAACCACGTTAGTTTTGTCAGCACATCTGAACATATAAACAAATACGTAATCAGTGCCGTTTGTTGCATTGTAAAATGTTAATTACATCCGGAGATATTGTAACCTAAAGTTGACGCTTGAGTACCACTCCTCCGCTGTTCGATCGCGTGTATCGGAGAGCACCGAATTACGTAGGGATCCAAAGGGAACGGTGATGGACCTTAGGTACAGAAGAGACTGGAACAGCACATTACGTCCACATGCTAACACCTTTTTATTGGTCTTTTACACTGACGCACATGCACATTACCATGAGGGGTGAGGTACACGTACACACGTGGTTTCCGTTTTCAATTACGGAGTGGAATAGAGTGTGTCCCGACATGTCAGGCCAATAGATGTTCAATGTGGTGGCCATCATTTGCTGCACACAATTGCAATTTCTGGCGTAATGAATGTCGTACACGCCGCAGTACATGTGGTGTAATGTCGCCGCAGGCTGCCACAATACGTTGTTTCATATCCTCTGGGGTTGTAGGCACATCACGGTACACATTCTCCTTTAACGTACCCCACAGAAAGAAGTCCAGAGGTGTAAGATCAGGAGAACGGGCTGGCCAATTTATGCGTCCTCCACGTCCTATGAAACACCCGTCGAACATCCTGTCAAGGGTCAGCCTAGTGTTAATTGCGAAATGTGCAGGTGCACCATAATGCTGATACCACATACGTCGACGCGTTTCCAGTGGGACATTTTCGAGCAACGTTGGCAGATCATTCTGTAGAAACGCGATGTATGTTGCAGCTGTTTGGGCCCCTGCAATGAAGTGAGGACTAATGAGGTGGTCGCCAATGATTCCGCACCATACATTTACAGTCCACGGTCGCTGTCGCTCTACCTGTCTGAGCCGGCGAGGATTGTCCACGGACCAGTAATGCATGTTCCGTAGATTCACTGCCCTGTGGTTTGTGAAACCCGCTTCATCGGTAAACAGGTAGAACTGCAACGCAATCTCTGTTAATGCCCATTGGCAGAATTGCACTCGATGATTAAAGTCATCACCATGTAATTGCTGATGTAGCGACACATGAAACGGGTGAAAGCGGTGACGATGCAGTATGCGCATGACACTACTTTGACTCAGTCCACCGGCTCTCGCAATGTCCCGTGTACTCATGTGTGGGTTCATGGCAACAGCAGCTAACACACCAACTGCACCCGATTGTCCTGTGACGGGCCTGTTACGGACCCGTTTGCGTGCTACGACCATACCTGTTGCATACAGTTGGCGGTAGATGTTTTGCAATGTTCGGCACGTTGGATGCTCTCTGTCCGGGTACCGTTCTGCATACACCCTGCGGGCTTCAGCTGCATTTCGTCGACACTCGCTATAGATGAGTATCATCTCCGCCTTTTCAGAGTTCGAGTACACCATGGTCACAGTTCCTACAACACTACACTATCGCAGACGTCTGGTAACACGGTGTACTACAGTTGGTCTGCGTGCGGAGACGAATGCAGAATAACAATAGCAGCAAGCGCTACATGCGGACACTGTGACAGCTAGACCAAACCACAACAGTGCACTACAGCCACACTCGTAAACACGGTCGTCATCGTAAACATGTCCCTGCAGATGCTGCTCGCCGACCGTGGCCCGTGTTTGTTACAACACGCAACTGAACGTCGGAGGTTTCAAGCGTCAACTTTAGGTTACAATATCTCCGGGTGTAATTAACATTTTACAATGCAACAAACGGCACTGATTACGTATTTGTTTATATGTTCAGATGTGCTAACAAATCTAACGTGGTTCCATTTTAAAAAAACGCAGGTTTGTGTTAAAAAGCATACTTCCGTGCATTTTTGTATGGTTTGTATTAAACAATTACACTAGCACCTCTCCTCACGTTCGGTCTGTAGAATCGGTTAGTCAGTGGTTTACGAAATATATCCAGCGGTAACGTTAGGTGACTCACCCTGTATATTTAGACGTTAGACTTCTGTATTGGCAATCAAAACAGGGGACGGGGGAGGGGCAAGAGGTGAAATCGAAATTACGTCGCACAGTTTATGTTGCCATTAACAACCAATACGGGCCCTCCGACTTACCTTAGAAGATAGGCTGGCGGTAAACAAACTCACATTCATGGCACGTGCAGATTACTACTACTACTCCTACTACTACTACTGCTACATCATCATCATCTTTACTCCGCAAGTACTTTGTGTACGATTGCCACTCCCCACTTTTCCTGTTCCAGCGGTTAGTCTTAAGTGGCCGTTTCATTTTAAACCGCTTAGTATGCGCCCTCTCAGATATTTTATGATTGTGAACCGCTTCCTGTGTTTGTTCTGCAGTCGTTTAATCATACAATAATAGTTCTTTCCGGCAATTTATGAGCAGGATATTACAGTTGTTCACGCTGACAGTCAATTGTCAGTCCCTGCACAAAGCGTCGAACCTCTGCACGTCTTCCCGCATTTCGCTACAATTTTCTAGCGTTGCGACTTCCCGGTATACATCATCATCATCCGCGAAAAACTACATGGAACTTCCTGCGTTATATACCAGCTCATTTACATATATTGTGAAATGTAATGATCCTATAACATTCCATTGGGCTATCAGAATTATATCAACATTGTAAAGTACACTCCTGGAAATTGAAATAAGAACACCGTGAATTCATTGTCCCACGAAGGGGAAACTTTATTGACACATTCCGAGAGAACAGACAGAATTTTTCTCCTTGGACATGACCAATGTTATTATGAAAGATATGGAACATAATGCAAATGATTTAGCTCATAGGCTCGTCGGTAAAATTAGCTCTCGTATTTCAGAAAACAGATCAATGCTTAACTGTGATAACAGTGATAAACACTGTCTCTGACACAGAAACACGAAGGACTGCCGACTGCTGTTTTTTCTTTCACAATATAATAAACTAAGGTGAAAAACTCATGGGACAGTTCTCAATATCGACCGGCGTAGTGCAGTGACACTACGTGGCATGGATTCAACAAGTCGTTGGAAATCACCTCCAGAAACGCACACATCAAAAAAAGTATTGCATCACCCCAGTTCCCAGAACTCCTGAAGATAGATGTTGATGTGGATATTGTATCACAGACACAATCCCTTTGAACAGAGATGTCACTAGACCCGTCCAAAGATGTAAACAACCATGCATGAGCAGCGCCTATTAGACGGAGGGAGTCCGACAGCCGATCCGTTCCAGTCATTCCACCAAGAAAGAGGTACACGGCTCGTGTTGTCTGTAGTTCAACCGTGCCTAGACGGTCAATACCACGGTTCGATCGCGACCATATTGTTACTTTGTGCCAGGAAGGGCTCTCCACAAGGGAAGTGTCAAGGCATCTCAGCATGAACCAAAGCGATGTTGTTCGGACATGGAGGAGATACAGAGAGACAGGAACTGTAGATGACATGCCTCTCTCAGGCCGCCCAAGAGCTTCTACTGCAGTGGGTGACCGCTACCTACGGATTACGACTCGGAGGAACCCTGACAGCAACGCCACGATGTTGAATAATGCTTTTCGTGCAGCCACAGGACGTATTGTTACGACTCAAATTGTGCGCTATTGCGCTATTGCTGCATGATGCGCAACTTCACCCTGAAGTACATAGCGACGTCCATCTTTGCAACCATGCAGATGGGCCCAACAACATGCCAAATGGACCGCTCAGGATTGGCATCACGTTCACTTCACAGATGAGTGTCGCGTATGCTTTCAACCTAACATGTGTTTGGATGCAACCGGTCAGGCTGAACGCCTTAGACACACTGTCCAGCGAGTGCAGCAAGGTGGAGGTTCCCTGCTGTTTTGGGGTGGCGTTATGTGGGGCCGACGTACGCCGTTGGTGGTCATAGAAGACGCCGTAACGGCTGTATGATACGATAATGCCATCCTCCGACGGATAGTGCAACCATATCGGCAGCATACTGGAGAGGCATTCGTCTTCGTGGACGACACTTCGCGCCCCCATCGTGCACATCTTGTGACTGTCTTCCTTCAGGATAACGACATCGATCGACTAGAGTCGTCAGCATGTTCTCCAGACATGAGCGTCATCGAACATGCCTGGAATAGATAGAAAAGGGCTCTTTAAGGACGACGTGACCCACCAACAATTCTGAATGATCTACGCCGAATCGCCGTTGAGGAGTGGGACAATCTGGACCAACAGCGCCTTGATGAAAGTGGATAGTAGGCCACGACGAATACAGGCATGCGTCTATGCAAGAGGACGTGCTACTGGACATTAGAGGTACTGGTGTGTACAGCAGTCTGGACCACCGCCTCTGAAGATCTCGCTGTATGCTGGTACAACATGCAATGAGTGGTTTTCATGAGCAATAAAAAGGGCGTAAATGATCTTTATGTTGCTCTCTATTCTAATGTTCGGTAAGGGAACATGAACTTTTGAACAAACTTTGTAATCAGAATGGTGATACAGGCTCTGAGTTCAGCATTAACGCAAACAATGAAGGTGCGAAATTGAGCATGCCATCTATTGTACATAATAATGGGACATCTGTTGCACGTAGTAATGAGAAAGACACTATCAATCAAAACGTACAACAGTGCAAAGACGAAAGTAATGTATTATTTTTAACGGACAGTCATGGCAGAAAAATGAAACACGAAATACGACGCAACAGGAGGAGGGGAGGAGGAGATTAGTGTTGAACGTCCCGTCGACAACGAGGTCATTAGAGACGGAGCGCAAGCTCGGGCGAGGGAATGATGGGGAAGGAAATCGACCGTGCCCTTTCAAAGGAACCATCCCGGCATTTGCCTGAAGCGATTTAGGGAAATCACAGAAAACAATTCAGGCAGCAAAGAACATGTGCTTGAAGGCAGAAATTGACAACTCGAGCAATAAAGTAAAAACTATCTGGAAATTTGTAAAGAAGTAAACGGGGAAAAATGCAGTTTGTAGTGAAAATATCCAAATCAAAAGTGAGGGTAATCTTGTTAGCGATCCAAAAACAGTTGCAGACACATTCAACTACAATTTTTTAAGAGTAACAGAAAAAATTGGTTTACAAGGGTCCATGAAGCAAGCCATCAATCTTTTGAAAGCTAGAGTACCTGGTTTAGTGCAACACATGAAGGTAAAAACAGTCACTGTTCAAGAAATTGAAAGAGTTATTAAATCCCTGAAACGTAAAAACTCTGCTGGAATTGACAACATTTCTAACAAATTATTAAAATACTGCTCCAGCCATGTAAGTAAAGTCCTTTGCCACATTTTTGATGCGTCACTTTAGCAAGGAATAGTTCCTGAGAGGCTTAAGTATGCAGCTGTAAAACCGCTGTATAATAAGGGGGATAAGACGGATACTGCTAACTATAGGCCAATATCACTACTGACAAGCTTTTCAATAGTTTTAGAGAAACTAATGCATGCCAGGGTAGTTAAACATCTGAGTGAACACAATAGTTTCAGCTAAAGTCAGTTTGGATTTCAGAAAGGTTTGTCAACAGAAGATGCAATATTTGCATTTACTGACAAACTCTTGGAATCTATCAACAAAAAACTGAAAGTGATTGGCATATTTTGTGACCTAACAAAAGTATTTGACTGTGTAAATCACCAAATTCTTTTACAAAAAGCTGCACATCTCGGTATAAGTGGTGCAGTAGGGAAATGGCTTGGCTCATATCTGTCAAACAGGAAACAAAACGTTGTAGTAGATAGTCAAGATGGTGTCCCAGTATCTTCAGAATGGGGTACCATTACATGTGGAGTGCCGCAGGGCTCAGTTCTGGGCCCCCTACTTTTTATTATACAGGGTGTTTCAAAAATGACCGGTATATTTGAAACGGCAATAAGAACTAAACGAGCAGCGATAGAAATACACCGTTTGTTGCAATATGCTTGGGACAACAGTACATTTTCAGGCAGACAAACTTTCGAAATTACAGTAGTTACAATTTTCAACAACAGATGGCGCTGCAAGTGATGTGAAAGATATAGAAGACAACGCAGTCTGTGGGTGCGCCATTCTGTACGTTGTCTTTCTGCTGTAAGCGTGTGCTGTTCACAACGTGCAAGTGTGCTGTAGACAACATGGTTTATTCCTTAGAACAGAGGATTTTTCTGGTGTTGGAATTCCACCGCCTAGAACACAGTGTTCTTGCAACAAAACGAATTTTTCAACGGACGTTTAATGTAACCAAAGGACCGAAAAGCGATTCAATAAAGGATCTGTTTGAAAAATTTCAACGGACTGGGAACGTGACGGATGAACGTGTTGGAAAGGTAGGGCGACCGCGTACGGCAACCACAGTGGGGAACGCGCAGCTAGTGCAGCAGGTGATCCAACAGCGGCCTCGGGTTTCCGTTCGCTGTGTTGCAGCTGCGGTCCAAATGATGCCAACGTCCACGTATCGTCTCATGCGCCAGAGTATACACCTCTATCCATACAAAATTCAAACGCGGCAACCCCTCAGCGCCGCTACCATTGCTGCACGAGAGACATTCGCTAACAATATAGTGCACAGGATTGATGACGGCGATATGCATGTGGGCAGCATTTGGTTTACTGACGAACCTTATTTTTACCTGGACGGCTTCGTCAATAAACAGAACTGGCGCATATGGGGAACCGAAAAGCCCCATGTTGCAGTCCCATCGTCCCTGCATCCTCAAAAAGTACTGGTCTGGGCCGCCATTTCTTCCAAAGGAATCATTGGCCCATTTTTCAGATCCGAAACGATTACTGCATCACGCTATCTGGACATTCTTCGTGAATTTGTGGCGGTACAAACTGCCTTAGACGACACCGCGAACACCTCGTGGTTTATGCAAGATGGTGCCCGGCCACATCGCACGGCCGACGTCTTTAATTTCCTGAATGAATATTTCGATGATCGTGTGATTGCTTTGGGCTATCCGAAACATACAGGAGGCGGCGTGGATTGGCCTCCCTATTCGCCAGACATGAACCCCTGTGACTTATTTCTGTGGGGACACTTGAAAGACCAGGTGTACCGCCAGAATCCAGAAACAATTGAACAGCTGAAGCAGTACATCTCATCTGCATGTGAAGCCATTCCGCCAGACACGTTGTCAAAGGTTTCGGGTAATTTCATTCAGAGACTACGCCATATTATTGCTACGCATGGTGGATATGTGGAAAATATCGTACTATAGAGTTTCCCAGACCGCAGCGCCATCTGTTGTTGAAAATTGTAACTACTGTAATTTCGAAAGTTTGTCTGCCTGAAAATGTACTGTTGTCCCAAGCATATTGCAACAAACGGTGTATTTCTATCGCTGCTCGTTTAGTTTTTATTGCCGTTTCAGATATACCGGTCATTTTTGAAACACCCTGTATTTATAAATCATCTTCCTCTCTCTACGGAATATTGTAGATTCACCATTTTCGCGGATGACACTACACTACTCATTGATAATTCGGAAGATAAGCTTGAGGCAACGGCAAATAAGGTTTTAAATGAAACAGTGAAGTGGTTCAACATTAATGGTCTTATTTTAAATTACTGTAAAACGAACTGCATTCAGTTCCACAAAACATCCAAAGATGAGGAAATATTTGTAAAGGTAGGTGAGCAGACAATAACCAGGGTAGATTCCTCAAAATACCTAGGCTTGCATATTGATAGCAAACTGAATTGGTCCAACCACATCGTGGATCTGTGCAAAAGACTAAGTTCAGCGACATATGCATTGCGCATTGTTTCTTCTTATGGAAATATGGAAACCATGAAGTCAGCATATTATGGTTACTTTCATGCAATTATGGCATTTGGAATTATATTTTGGGGATATCAGCCACTGGCTAAAAACGTACTGTGTGTAGAAAAAAGAGCCGTAAGGATCATGTGTGGAGTCCATCCTAGAGCCACATGCAGGAATCTTTTTAAGAAGCTTGAAATACTTACATCCACTGCGCAATATATATTCTCATTGATGTGCTTCATAAGGAAAGAAAAATCCATCTTTAAGCTGAATAGTGCATATCACAGTCACAATACTAGAAGGAAACATGATATCCACTATGAACAGCCAAATCTAAGTATGGTGCAGAAAGGAGTCCATTTCAGTGGCTGTAAGATTTTTAATGCCCTCCCTTCAAGAATTAAGTATTTGGTAGATGATGATCTCCTGTTTAAAGAAACCTTAAGGCAGATCCTATTGCAAGGATCATTTTATACATTAGAAGAGTTCCTGAACTACAGTGTTTAACATCTCTTGTATTGTAAATTGCAAATGTATGCCCAAATTTGTATTTGTAATACCGAATATTTTTAACATATATTTTGCAATATTTATTTCTCTGTAACACTTATTATTTTGTAATCTTTATCTCTCTCTAAAATGTATTTTTGTAGTGGGACCTAAGTTACTGTTTACTGTTTTTGTTTTGTTTTATGTATTACCATAAATTTGGCCAAAAGCTTGTAAAATTGACACGTTCCATATCCTGTGATACTGTCACAACATGGATCACCGGAACAATAGATAAATAAATAAATAAATAAAAGTACAGGTTCCGGAACTCTCGGAACCGAGGTGATGCAAAACGTTTTTGGATGTGTGTATTAAGCCATGCTGCGTCTCTAGGCCTCCAGAGCAGGATATTGTGGACGAACTGACTTCTCGATTATGTCTAATAAATGTTCCCTGTCGGGCGATATGGGTGGCCAAATCATTCGGTCCAGAATGTTCTTCAAATCAATTGCGAATATTTGTAGCCCAGTGGCTTGACATCGTTGTTTCGGAATTTGCAGTTCACGATTGGCTGCAAATGGTCTCCAAGTAGCCGAACCATTCCCAGTCAGATGAACCAGTTCAGTCCACGTAAACACAGTTCACACCATTATGGAGCCACCACCAGTTTGCACAGTGCCTTGTTGCCAACACGGATGCATTGATTCGTGGCGTCTGCATCACACTCGAACGCTACTATCAGCTCTCAGCACCTGAGGTCGGGGCTCATCCGACAAGGTCACGGTTTTCGAGTCGCACACGGTCCAACCGATGTGGTCACGAGCCCAGGAGAGGCGCTGCGGGCTATGTCGTGCTGCTAGCAAAGACATGGCGTCGGTCGTCTGCTGCCGTAGCCCATTAACGACAAATTTCGCCGTATTGCCCCTAACGGATACGTCCGTCGTACATCCTACATTGATTTCTCTGCTCTTATTTCACGCAGAGTTGCTTGTATGTTAGCACTTACAACACTACGGAAACGCCGCTGCTCTCGGTCGTTAAGCGACGGCCCCGACGGCCACTGCGTTGTCCACAGTGAGAGGTAAAGCCTGAAATTTTTTACTCTCGGAAAACTCGTGACACTGTGGATCTCGGAACATTGAAGTCCCTGACGATTTCCTAAACTGAATGTGCGATGCGTCAAGTTCCAACTACCATTCCGCGATCAAAGTCTGTTAATTCCCGTTCTGCGGCCTTAATCACATCGGAAACCTTATCAGACGGGTCACCTGACTACAAATGACATGTCCGCCAGTGCACTGCCCTCCTATACCTTGCGTACGAGATAATACCACCGTCTGTGTATGTCCATATCGCTATTCAACGACTTTCGTCATCTCAATGTATCTTGCGTCAACTCTGTGCACTGGATAAGAATATTCTCGTCAGGTCTCGAACTTCGTGTAGGTGTCTCCAAGATCTAGCTCTGCCGTCCCTGCACATACGAGGGCTTCCTCAAAAGTAATGCCTCCGAATTTTTTAGGTGAAAACTCTTAAAGCTTTTTGAATAAAACGAAATGTATGAGCAATCTACACCGTTATTCTTCATGTCTATATATTTACTCCTCAACATATCATTCTGGCGCGAAACATTTCTCTCTACATCTACACTCCTGGAAATTGAAATAAGAACACCGTGAATTCATTGTCCCAGGAAGGGGAAACTTTATTGACACACTCCTGGGATCAGATACATCACATGATCACACTGACAGAACCACAGGCACATAGACACAGGCAACAGAGCATGCACAATGTCGGCACTAGTACAGTGTATATCCACCTTTCGCAGCAATGCAGGCTGCTGTTCTCCCATGGAGACGATCGTAGAGATGCTGGATGTAGTCCTGTGGAACGGCTTGCCATGCCATTTCCACCTGGCGCCTCAGTTGGACCAGCGTTCGTGCTGGACGTGCAGACCGCGTGAGACGACGCTTCATCCAGTCCCAAACATGCTCAATGGGGGACAGATCCGGAGATCTTGCTGGCCAGGGTAGTTGACTTACACCTTCTAGAGCACGTTGGGTGGCACGGGATACATGCGGACGTGCATTGTCCTGTTGAAACAGCAAGTTCCCTTGCCGGTCTAGGAATGGTAGAACGATGGGTTCGATGACGGTTTGGATGTACTGTGCACTATTCAGTGTCCCCTCGACGATCACCAGTGGTGTACGGCCAGTGTAGGAGATCGCTCCCCACACCATGATGCCGGGTGTTGGCCCTGTGTGCCTCGGTCGTATGCAGTCCTGATTGTGGCGCTCACCTGCACGGCGCCAAACACGCATACGACCATCATTGGCACCAAGGCAGAAGCGACTCTCATCGCTGAAGACGACACGTCTCCATTCGTCCCTCAATTCACGCCTGTCGCGACACCACCGGAGGCGGGCTGCACGATGTTGGGGCGTGAGCGGAAGACGGCCTAACGGTGTGCGGGACCGTAGCCCAGATTCATGGAGACGGTTGCGAATGGTCCTCGCCGATACCCCAGGAGCAACAGTGTCCCTAATTTGCTGGGAAGTGGCGGTGCGGTCCCCTACGGCACTGTGTAGGATCCTACGGTCTTGGCGTGCATTCGTGCGTCGCTGCGGTCCGGTCCCAGGTCGACGGGCACGTGCACCTTCCGCCGACCACTGGCGACAACATCGATGTACTGTGGAGACCTCGCGCCCCACGTGTTGAACAATTCGGCGGTACGTCCACCCGGCCTCCCACATGCTCACTATACGCCCTCGCTCAAAGTCCGTCAACTGCACATACGGTTCACGTCCACGCTGTCGCGGCATGCTACCAGTGTTAAAGACTGCGATGGAGCTCCGTATGCCACGGCAAACTGGCTGACACTGACGGCGGCGGTGCACAAATGCTGCGCAGCTAGCGCCATTCGACGGCCAACACCGCGGTTCCTGGTGTGTCCGCTGTGCCGTGCGTGTGATCATTGCTTGTACAGCCCTCTCGCAGTGTCCGGAGCAAGTATGGTGGGTCTGACACACCGGTGTCAATATGTTCTTTTTTCCATTTCCAGGAGTGTACATCTACACACATACTCCGCAATCCACAATACGGTGCGTGGCCTACAGTGCCAGAACTAGCATCTTCTCTCCTTGTTCCACTCCCAAACAGAACGAGGAAAGAATGACTGCCTATATGCCTCTGTACGAGCCCTAATCTCTCTTATCTTATCTTTGTGGTCTTTCGGCGAAATGTAAGTTGGCGGCAGTAAAATTGTACTGCAGTCAGCCTCAAATGCTGGTTCTCTAAATTTCCTCAGAAGCGATTCGCGAAAAGAAAGCTTCCTTTCCTCTATGGACTCCCACCCGAGTTCCTGAAGCATTTCTGTAGCACTCGCGTGATGATCAAACCTACCAGTAACAAATCTAGCAGCCCGCCTCTGAATTGCTTCTATGTCCTCCCTCAATCCGACCTGACAGGGATCCCAAACGCTCGAGCAGTACTCAAGAATAGATCGTATTAGTGTTTTATAAGCGGTCTCCTTTACAGATGAACCACATCTTCCCAAAATTCTACCAATGAACCGAAGACGACTATCCGCCTTCCCACAACTGCCATTACATGCTTGTCCCACGTCATATCGCTCTGCAATGTTACGCCCAAATATTTAATCGATATGACTGTCTCAAGCGCTACACTACTAATGGAGTATTCAAAAACTACGGGATTCTTTTTCCTATTCATCTGCATTAATTTACATTTATCTATATTTAGAGTTAGCTGCCATTCTTTACACCAATCACAAATCCTTTCCAAGTCATCTTGTATCCTCCTACAGTCACTCAACGACGACACCTTCCCCTGCACCACAGCATCATCAGCAAACAGCCGCACATTGCTATCCACCATATCCAAAAGATCATTTATGTAGACAGAAAACAACAGCGGACCTACCACACTTCCCTGGGACACTCCAGATGATACCCTCACCTCCGATGAACACTCACCATCAAGGCAACATACTGGGTTCTATTACTTAAGAAGTCTTCGAGCCACTCACATACTTGGGAACCAATCCCATATGCTCGTACCTTAGTTAGGAGTCTGCAGTGGGGCACCGAGTCAAACGCTTTCCGGGAGTCAAGGAATATGGCATACGTCTGATATCCTTCATCCATGGTTCGCAAGCTATCATGTGAAAAAAGGGCGAGTTCCGTTTCGCAGGAGCGATGCTTTTTAAAGCCGTGCTGATGCATGGACAGCAACTTCTCTATATCAAGGAAATTCATTATATTCCAACTGAGAATGTTCGAGAATCCTGCAACAAACCGATGTTAAGGATATTGGTCTGTAATTTTGAGGATCCGTCCTTCTCCGCTTCTTATATACAGGCGTCACCTGCACTTTATTCCAGTCGCTCTCAACGACATATCAGTTTGTTAATGGTTTCACTGTAGAATGACCTACTTTGCTGAGGCAGCCACAACCTCACCCTCGCTTGCACCGCTTCACCACTATCAAAGTGCTCGAAGGTGTTCTTTAAGTTTTCAAAACAGATGAAAATCAGATGGGGCCAAGTCGGGATTGTATTGAGGACGATTGATGACTGTGAACCAAAGGAGTCGGATTGTTGCAGGTGTCGCAGCACTCGTCTGTGGTCGGGCATTTTCCTCTAGAAGGGCCGGCCGCGGTGGTCTCACGGTTCTAGGCGCTACAGTCTGGAACCACGCGACCGCTACGGTCGCAGGTTCGAATCCTGCCTCGGACATGGATATGTGTGATGTCCTTAGGTTAGTTAGGTTTAAGTAGTTCTAAGTTCTAGGGGACTGACGACCTCAGCTGTTAAGTCCCATAGTGCTCAGAGCCATTTGAACCTCCAGAAGGGGAGGGTGTTTCATATATGGACGAACTTCTGCTGTTAGAAATTCGATTGTAGCACGCGATTATGCATCAATATACACTGAAGAGACAAGGAAACTGATAAACATGCCTAATATCGTGTAGGGCCCCCTCGAGCACGGAGAAGTGCCGCAACACGACGTGGCATGGACTCGACTAATGTCTGAAGTAGTGCTGGAGGGAACTGAGGCCATTAATCCTGCAGGGCTGTCCATAAATCCGTAAGATTACGAGGGGTGGAGATCTCTTCTCAACAGCGCGTTGCAAGGCATCCCAGATATGCTCAATAATGTTCATATCTGGGGAGATTGGTGGGCAACGGAAGTGTTTAAACTCTGTAGAGTGGTCCTGGAGCCACTCTGTAGCAATTCTGGATGTCTGGTGTGTCGCATTGTCCAGCTCGAATTTCCGAACTCCGTCGGAATGTACAATGGACATGATCTGAAGCAGGTGATCATACAGGATGCTTACGTACGTATCGCCTGTCAGACTCGTACCTAGACATACCAGGGGCTCCAACTGCACACGCCCCACAGCATTACAGAGCCTCCACCACCTTGAACAGTCCCCTGCTGACATGCAGGGTTCATGGAGTCATGAGGTTTCGGAAGTTCCAAGCGGCTTTTCGCGGATGAAGCTGTAGTATACAGAAAAGTTGCAGCATTAGAAAATTGGAGCGAAATGCAGGAGCATCTGCAGCGGATAGGCACTTGGTGCAAGGAGTCGCAACTGACCCATAACATAGACAAATGTAATGTATTGCGAATACATAGAAAGAAGGAACCTTTATTGTATGATTATATGATGGCGCAACGAACACTGGTAGCAGTTACTTCTGTAAAATATCTGGGAGTATGCGTGCGGAACGATTTGAAGTGGAATGATCATATAAAATTAATTGTTGGTAAGGCGGGTACCAGGTTGAGATTCATTGGGAGAGTCCTTAGAAAATGTAGTCCTTCAACAAAGGAGGTGGCTTACAAAACAATCGTTCGACCTATAATTGAGTATTGCTCATCAGTGTGGGATCCGTACCAGGTCAGGTTGACGGAGGAAATAGAGAAGATCCAAAGAAAAGCGGCGCGTTTCGTCACAGGGTTATTTGGTAAGCGTGATAGCGTTACGGAGATGTTTAACGAACTCAAGTGGCAGACTCTGCAAGAGAGGCGCTCTGCATCGCGGTGTAGCTTGCTGTCCAGGTTTCGAGAGGGTGCGTTTCTGGATGAGGTATCGAATATATTGCTTCCCCCCACTTATACCTCCCGAGGAGATCACGAATGCAAAATTAGAGAGATTCGAGCGCGCACGGAGGCTTTCCGGCAGTCGTTCTTCCTGCGAACCATACGCGACTGGAACACGAAAGGGAGGTAATGACAGTGGCAGGTAAAGTGCCCTCCGCCACACACCATTGGTTGGCTTGCGGAGTATAAATGTAGATATAGTAGATGCAGAGGTTGTCTCCATTCCCATACACGTCCATCCGCTCGACACAATTTGAAACGAGACTCGTCCGACCAGGAACATGTTTCCAGTCATCAATAGTCCAATGTCTGTGTTGACGGGCCCATGCGAGGCGTAAAGCATGGTGTCGTGCAGTCATCAAGGGTACACGCGTGCGCCTTCGGCTCCGAAAGCCCTTATCCATGATGTTTCGTTGAATGGTTCGCACGCTGCCACTTGTTGACGGACCAGCATTGAAATCTGCAGCAATTTGCGGAAGGGTTGCACTTGTGTCACGTTGAACGATTCTCTTCAGTCGACGTTGGTCCCGTTATTGCTTAATCTTTTTTTGGCCGCAGCGGTTTCGGAGATTTGATGTTCTATCGGATTTCTAATATCCACGGTACACACGTGAAATGATCGCATGGGAAAATCCCCATTTAATCGGTACCTCGGAGATCCTGTGTCCCATCTCTTCTACGCAGACTATAACACCACATTCAAATTCACTTACATCTTGATAACCTGCCGTTTTAGCAGCAGTAACCGATCTAACAACTGCGGTAGACACTTCTTGTTTTATACAGGGTGAAAAGTATTTAAACCGACAAACTCTGGGAGGTTTTAGGGGACATTAAACAAATATTTTTCCCTAATGTCATTTTTTCCTATGAGGATTATTTAAACCGGTGGAGGCCGTATTACGATCTTCAGTTGTTAGAGGGCGTATTACGCTCTTCAGTTGTAGGCAACTGCTGTCCACCAGTGTAGTAGTGCATTGTCTCTGTTTACTAATGGAGCGATACACCTGGAGTGAGTACACTGATATGGTTGGTGCGTACTACGTAGCGCACCACAACGGACGAGCTGCACAGCGGGTTTATCAACAACAATATCCTAATCGCCATATCCCGGGGATCCTTCAATCAGCACTCGTGCAATTGCACGTAACGTGGGGACGAATCAGACGAATGTAAGAACAGTCCTTCGAGAGCAATTGTTACGTCAATTTCACTTACAGTGTGTCCACAACCTGGAACCAGTTGATTATCCACCCAGTTTTCGCAGTGGTACCTGGAACAGTGTGAAATGCATCCTACATTTCCATCCTCTGTGTTGTTTACCGATGAAGCAACGTTTGGGCGTGATGGAGTCTTCAACATGCACAATTCGCATGTTTGGAGTGAGGATAACCCACATGCCATAGTTACTAGCGCTCGTCAAGTGCGGTTCTTCGTTAATGTGTGGGTCGGTGTTGTTGGGGACTGTTTAATTGGGCCGTATCTGCTACCTAGGCCATTAAATGGCAGGCAATATTACAATTTTCTCGCCAGAGCATTGCCAGAATTGCTGGATGACGTCCCGATCCCTACAAGACAAAGCACTTGGTTCTAACATGACGGGGCGCCGGCACATATCAGTCGTCGTGTGCATCGATTCCTGGACCGACGGTTCCCAGAAACATGGACTGGCAGAGGTGGTCCTGTACCATGGCCTGCTCGATCCCCAGATATGTCCCCTCTGGACTGTGTTGTGTGGGGAGAGATGCGCAACCTTGTTTACGCAACTACTGTTGCATCAGAAGAGGATCTGGTTGCCCGGATAGTAGCAGCAGCAGCAGCAGCAGGAACAATTCAGGATACTCCTGGGGTTTTCGCCCGTATCTTACAGAACATGATCCGAAGTTTACGTGTTAATGGAAGAATTTTTGAAAATCTACTGTAATTGAAATTGGGTTGTGTTAATGTGTTGTCTCTTGGTCATAAAAAAATTGGAAAGTGTTGGTTGGTTTAATTAATTTGCCATAGAAACCTTCCTCTACCGGTTTAAATACTCCTCATAAGAAAAAATGACATTAGGGAAAAGTATTTGTTTTGATGTCCCCTACAACCTCACAGAGTTTGTCGGTTTAAATACTTTTCACCCTTTATAGGCGTTGCCGACCGCAGCGCCGTATTCTGCCCTTTTCAATGTCTGTACCTGAATACGCAGGCCTATATCAGTTTCTTTGGCTCTTCACACCACTGCGTTACACGTCACAATTCGGAGCCCTCTAGCGGTAGAGGTTTGCAAATTGGAGTAGCGAAGCTGGAACGTCGACCGAGTACTCTGCATGACAGGTTAACACCTCAACCGGCATTGAGCACAGAATACAGAATTCAGAGGCATTACTTGTCATCACGCTCTCGTACATTCCATCATGAAGTTTGTTGTTGACAATACTGACGCATTCAGAAGAAACTGAACCATTCATTCGACGAACACTAGACGAAGGAACGGTTACACACTTGTATAACATTTCCTTAGCCAAAGTGCGGAAAGGTGTGCACTTTTCAGTAGGTTTAATTATCAATAGGCTTCCACAGAATTAAAAAAAAAAAATTGTGTGTGCTAAACACAAGTATTGAAATCAGAATGAAACTCTTCATTGTGGCACAAGTCTCCCATTCTCTACTGCAGTTCATCTCAGTTACTGACAACTTTTCTATGTAATATGTTTTTATTCCTACACGTCTCGTGTTTGATTACTTCCATAGGTTATTTTTTTTATAAATTTTCTAATCATCATTCCGTGACTGGTGCCATTACCAGGGATCTTCGGCTCGCTCGCTGCAACGGCACATGATAAATGAATAAATGAGAGTAAATATATTAAAATGCACGTTGTTGTTGTGGTCTTCAGTCCTGAGACTGGTTTGATGCAGCTCTCCATGCTACTCTATCCTGTGCAAGCTTCTTCATCTCCCAGTACCTGCTGCAACTGACATCCTTCTGAATCTGCTTATTGTATTCATCTGTTGGTCTCCCTCTATGATTTTTACCCTCCACGCTGCCCTCCAATACTAAATTGGAGATCCCTTGATGCCTCAGAACATGTCCTACCAACCGATCCCTTCTTCTAGTCAAGTTACGCCACAAACTCCTCTTCTCCCCAATTCTATTCATACCTCCTCATTAGTTATGTGATCTACCCATCTAATCTTCAGCATTCTTCTGTAGCACCACATTTCGAAAGCGTCTATTCTCTTCTTGTCAAAAACATTTATCGTCCATGTTTCACTTCCATACATGGCTACACTCCATACAAATACTTTCAGAAACGACCTCCTGACACTTAAATCTAAACTCGATGTTAACAAATTTCTCTTCTTCAGAAACGCTTTCCTTGCCATTGCCAGTCTACATTTTATATCCTCTCTACTTCGACCATCAACAGTTATTTCGCTCCCCAAATAGCAAAACTCCTTTACTACTTCAAGTGTCTCATTTCCTAATCTAATTCCCTCAGCGTCATCCGAGTTAACTTGACTACATTCCATTATCCTCGTTTTGCTTTTGTTGATGTTCATCTTATATCCTCGTTTCAAGACACTGTCCATTCCGTTCAACTGCTCTTCCAAGTCCTTTGCTGTCTCTGACAGAATTACAGTGTTTTTTTTTTTTTTATTTCTTCTCCGTGGATTTTAGTACCTACTCCGTATTTTTCTTTTGTTTCCTTTGCCGCTTGCTCTATTTACAGATTGAATAACATCGGGGAGAGGCTACAACCCTGTCTCACTCCCTTCCCAACCACTGCTTCCCTTTCATGTCCCTCGACTCGTATAACTGCCATCTGGTTTCTGTACAAATTGTAAATAGCCTTTCGCTCCCTGTATTTTACCCCTGCCACCTTCAGAATTTGAAAGAGACTAATCAACATTGTCAAAGCTTTCTCTAAGTCTACAAATGCTAGAAACTTAGGTTTGCCTTTCCTTTATCTATCTTCTAAGGTAAGTCGTAGGGTCGGTATTGCCTCACGTGTTCCGATATTTCTACGGAATGCGAAATGATCTTCCCCGTGGTCGGCTTCTACCAGTTTTTCCATTCGTCTGTAAAGAATTCGCGTTAGTATTTTGCAGCCGTGACTTATTAAACTGATAGTTCGGTAATTTTCACATCTGTCAACACCTGCTTTCTTTGGGATTGCAATTATTTTATTCTTCTTGAAGTCTGAGGGTATTTCGCCTGTCTCATACATCTTGCTCAGCAGATGGTAGAGATTTGTCAGGACTGGCTCTCCCAAGGCTACCCGTAGTTCTAATGGAATATTGGCTACTCCTGGAAACTTGTTTTGACTTAGGTCTTTCAGTGTTCTGTCAAATTCTTCACCCAGTATCGTATCTCCCATTTCATCTTCATCTACCTCCTCTTCCATTTCCATAATATTGTCCCCAAGTAGATCGCCCTTGTAATGGCAGTTGTGGGGAAGGCGGATAGTCTTCTTCGATTCGTTAGTAGAATTTTGGAAAGATGTGGTTCATCTGTAAAGGAGACCGCTTATAAAACACTAATACGATTTATTCTTGAGTACTGCTCGAGCGTTTGGGATCCCTATCAGGTCGGATTGGAGGAGGACATAGAAGCAATTCGGAGGCGGGCTGCTAGATTTGTTACTGGTAGGTTTGATCATCACGCGAGTGTTACGGAAATGCTCCAGGAACTCGGGTGGGAGTCTCTATAGGAAACGAGGCGTTCTTTTCGTGAATCGCTACTGAGGAAATTCAGAGAACCAGCATTTGAGGCTGACTGCAGTACAATTTTACTGTTGCCAACTTACAACGGAAAGATAAGATAAGAGAGATGTCCTCTATCCGTCCCTGCTTAGCCATTTTGCACTTCCTGTCGATCCCATTTTTGAGACGTTTGTATTCCTTTTTGCCTGCTTCATTTAATGCATTTTTATATTTTCTCCTTTCATCAATTAAATTCAATATGTCTTTCGTTGCCCAAGGATTTCTACTACTCCTTGTCTTTTTACCTATTTGATCCTCTACTGCCTTCACTACCTCATCCCTCAAAGCTACCCATTCATTTTTCCCCCATTCCTGTCAATTGTTCCCTTATGCTCTCCCTGAAACTCTGTACAACCTCTGGTTTAGTGAGTTTATCCAGGTCCCATCTCCTTAAATTCCCACCTTTTTGCAGTTTCTTCAGTTTTAATCTACAGTTCATAACCTATAGATTGTGGTCAAAGTCCACATCTGCCCCTGGAAATGTCTTACGGTTTGAAACCTGGTTCCTAAATCTCTGTCTTACCATTATATAATCTATCTGATACCTTCTAGTATCTCCAGGCTTCTTCCATGTATACAACATTCTTTCATGATTCTTAAACCAAGTGTTTGCTAACTAAGTGAATCAAAAATTCATGTTCGTAATCTTAATCTTTTGAGTAGTGAATTGAATAGTCTCGATAAAAATCATTGCCATTTAGTAAAGTCATTAGAAGGTTAAAACAGATTACAAAATAATTTAAACACGGCTTCTGCCTACAATCGACCATGAATAAAAAAACTGATTCGTCCACAGAGTTTTAAAAATAATTTAGTAAAATTCCGCTTACGCGAACCCACACAAATTAAAAGATTGTCGATTTACCTAAATGTTTGAGATTACATTTACGAACAACTTAAATTTGTACCACTTCTGAAAGAGACTGCGTTTTATTGGCAGAATATTTAGAACGTGCAACAAATATACGAAATGGACTGCCAACACTACGCTAATTCGTCCTCTTCTGGAGTATCGCTGCGCTGTATGGGGTCCTTGCCAGATGGGTTTGACAGATGAAATCGAAAAAAGTTCAAAGAAAGGCAGCTCGTTTCGTATTAAAGCAAAATAGCGGAGAGAGTTTCACGCGTGCGATACGCTAGTCGGGGTGGCAGTCTTTAAACCAAGAGCGATTTTCGTTGCAGCGAGATTATTTCACGCGATATCTGATTTTCTCCTCTGAATGCCAAAATGTTTTCTTGACTTCTACGTACCTAAGATGAAGAGATGAATATCGTGACACAATAAAAGCTCGTACGGAAGGAGTTAGGAGTTTGCTGTTCCCACGTTATAATCGAGAGAGGCATGGCCGAGAAACAGTGTGGAAGTGATTGTCCGAATCCTCTGCCGAACACTGAAGCGTGGACTGCAGGGTAATCACGCAGATGTGGATGCAGACCTTCCTCATGTGCTGCTTCCTGGTAGGGCACCAGACCCGAGGTCGTAGAGCAAGAACCAGCCCTGCTGATAACCTTATCGGCTGTTTACTCCGCTCGTTCGTAAACGTCCTATTCTTGAAGCGGTCGGCTTTCGTGATAACGTCGATCTGATATCTGTTTTTCTCGCTACGTGGGACAGAAATTCTAGCATTTTTATCACCACTATCAAATGTAGTCCTTCAGGTGCCAGAAATCCGTGATCGGTGTATCAAACCTGCACAGAAAGACTAATTTTCATGCCCGTTCGGTGTAAATCTTTTCTGATGACAAGAAATTCACCGGCTTCACGTACTCGTAGAAGGTTCCAGTTAATTAGATTCACTTTTGACGATAGTGAAAAGTAGATATCTTGTGTATAGAAACATTGTCATTCGCTGGAAAAGAACACTGGTCACGTGTATTTACAAAATCGGAATTACAACTGATCAACAGACCTATCGTATCAGTAATATTTGTACCAGAATGTCCTGAGTTCGAACACAGTGACTTAAGTGAAATGGAATATCTGTCTACGTGGGTTCCGGGAATAAAATGGCTCTGAGGTCATCAGTCCCCTAGAACTTAGAACTACTTAAACCTAACTAACCTAAGGACATCACGCACATCCATGCCCGAGGCAGGATTCGAACCTGCGACCGTGCGGTCGCGCAGGTTCAGACTGAAGCGCCTAGAACCGCTCGGCCACACCGGCCGTCGGTTCCAGGAATATCGTCAAGTCCACGGATAAACGGAAACAGATCACTTTGATGATCCTAAGCTTCCAAAATAATTGAAGCGTTACCACATCGACGACGTCTAAGATATTTAAACTGGGTATGGAATGGATCCATTTCTGACAAGCAGGCCTCAGTTAGTTATACTGGATGGAGAGTCCACAGACACAGGAGTAATACCTGTTTGTTCCAAGGGAGTCCTGTTCAGGTTATACATGAAAGTCTGCAGACACAAATTTAGTTGCGATCTGAGGGTCTTCGCAGATGATGTAGCTATCTGTGTGGAGATTCTGTCTGGTAAAGCTTAATAATATAGAGACAGATCTCAAGTAAATTCCAGCCTGGAGCAGAGAGTGCTAACAAGCTCTTAACGAAGCGAAGGTGAGGACCTCACGAAACATAGAAGAGTAGAATGGTATCCATGAACTGTAGAATGAAGGGGGGTAGGACGTCAAACGGGCCGACTTGCAGCAGGAGAGTCACAACACTCCAGATCATCCATCATATCAGTGGAAGCAGCAAAATTAGCAAACCAAACGTAAAGGAGGCTGAACAGGAACAAAGAATTGTATATCAGTCACGAAAGAGAGCCCAAGTCTAGCATGGGAAAAAGTATTTGTAATTATAAGACAGTTTTAAATAAATCGGTCGTTTGGGAACCTCAAGTACGTTACGATATGTTTGTAAGTTTGACAAGGAGTTTCCTCACTTCATAATTATTTTGACAAAGGGCAGAAATGTAATGGCTGACAAGTGTGTGGAAATGTGTGTGGTGGTGTTTAGTTTATGTGGCGCTCAAGTGCGCGATCATTAGCGCCCGTACAAATTCCCAATTTTTACACAGTACAATTTGTACACAATCCAATCTAGCCCCTCTCACCAAATGACGACGACGATGATGATGATGATGAAATGATGAGGACAACACAAACACCCAGTCCACGGCAGAGAAAATCACATTTAAATGCCTGGCAGAGAAGATTCCGTCGCAACGAAAAATGCCTTTCTTACAATGATATCCAGCCCAAATGCTGTATCATTTCAGTGACACTCTCTCCCATGTTTCGCGGTAATACGAAATGTGCTGTTCTTTGAACTTTTTCGATGTACTCCGTGTGTCGTATCTGGTAAGGATCCCACACCGCGCAGCAGTATTCTAGAAGAGGCCGGACAAGCGTAGTGCAGGCAGTCTCCTTAGTAGGTCTGTTACATTTTCTAAGTGTCCTGCCAATAAAACGCCGTCTTTGGTTAGCCTTTCCCACAACATTTTCTATGTGTTCCTTCCAATTTAAGTTGTTCGTAATTGCATTTCCTAGGTGTTTAGTTAACTTTACGGCCTTTAGATTTGACTGATGTATCGTGTAACCCAAGTTTAACGGGTTCCTTTTAGCACTCATGTGGATAACCTCACACTTTTCGTCATTTAGGGTCAACTGCCAATTTTCGCACTATTCAGATATCTTTACTAAATCTTTTGCAATTTGTTTTGATCTTTTGATGACTTTATTAGTAGATAAATGACAGCGTCTTCTGCAAACAACCTAAGATGGATGCTCAGATTGTCTCCTAAATCGTTCATATAGATAAGGACCAGCAATGGGCCTCTAACACTACCGTAGAGAACGCCAGAAGTCAGTTCTGTTTTACTCGATGACTTTCCGTCAATTACTACGAACTGTGACCTCTCTGACAGGAAATCACAAATCCAGTCACATAACTGAGACGATATTTCATAAGCATGCAATTCCACTACAAGCCGCTTGTGTGATACAGTGTCAAAAGCGTTCCGGAAATCCAGAAATACGGAATCAATCTGAAATTCCTTGTCAATAGCACTCAACACTTCATGCGAATAAAGGGCTAGCTGTGTTTCAGAAGAGCGATGTTTTCTAAATCCATGTTGACGTGTGTCAACAAACCGTTTTCTTCGAGGTGATTAATAATGTTCGAACACAATATTTGCTCTAAAATCCTAATGCATATCGACGTTAACGATATGGGCCTGTAATTTAGTGGATTACTCCTTCTACCTTTCTTGAATATTGGTGTGACCTGTGCAACTTTCCAGACTCTGGGTACTGATGTTTCGTCGAGCGAACGGTTGTATATGATTGTTAAGTATGGAGCTAATGCATCACCATACTCTGAAAGGAACCTAAGTGGTATACACTCTGGACCAGAAGACTTGCTTTTATTAAGCGATTTAAGTTACTTCACTACTCCGAGGATATTTACTTCTACATTACTCATGTTGGCAGCTCTTCTCGATTCGAATTCTGGAATATTTACTTCGTCTTCTTTTGTGAAGGCATTTCGGAAGGCTGTGTTTAGTAACTCTACTTTGGCAGCACTGTCTTCGATAGTATCTCCATTGCTACTGCGCAGAGAATGCATTGATTGTTTCTTGCCGCTAACATACTTCACATACGAAGAGAATCTCTCTGGATTTTCTGCCAGGTTTCGAGACAAAATTTCGTTGTGGAAACTGTTATAAGCATCTCGCATTGAAGTCCGCGTTAAATTTCGAGCTTCTGTAAAATATCGTCAGTCGTGGGGATTTTGCCTTCGTTTAAATTTGACACGCTTGTTTCGTTGTTTCTAAGACAGTGTTCTAACCTGATTTGCGTACCTTGGGGGATCAGCTCCGTCGTTTGCTAATTTATTTGGTATAAATCTCTCAATTGCTGCCGATACTATTTCTTTGAATTCAAGCCACATCTGGCCTACACTTATATTATTAATTTGGGAGGAGTGGAGATGGTCTCTCACGAAGGCGTGAAGTGAATTTTTATCTGCTTTTGCTACTCGCGTGGGCTCATGAACTAACTGGTCGAAATAATTTTCAGAGAACGCGTTTAGCACAATTTCGGATAATGTTTTATGCGTACCTTCGGAATTAAACATGTATTTTCGCCAACATATCGAGGATAAATTAAAGTCGCCACCAATTATAATCGTATGAGTCGGGTACGTGTTTGCAATCAGACTCAAGTTTTCTTTGAACCTTTCAGCAACTGTATCATCTGAATTGGGAGGTCGGTAAAAGGATCCAGTTATTATTTTATTCTGGTTGTCAACAATGACCTCTGCCCATACTAACTCAGAGAGTGTCTACTTCAATTTCGCGACAAGTTAAACAAACACGCCACCGCCAACCGTGTTTAGCCTATCCTTTCGCAACACCGTTAGGTTCTTCGCGAAAATTTCGTCTAAGTTTAAATCAGGCTTTAGCCAGCTTTCAGTACCTATAACGATTTGAGCATCAGTGCTTTCTATTAGCGCTTTGAGCTGGTACTTTCTCAACACGGCTACGACAATTTACAACTGTTATACCGAGGATGTAGATGAAGATGAAGATGAAATGGGAGATACGATACTGCGTGAAGAGTTTGACAGAGCACTGAAAGACCTGAGTCGAAACAAGGCCCCGGGAGTAGACAACATTCCATTAGAACTACTGACGGCGTTGGGAGAGCCAGTCCTGACAAAACTCTACCATCTGGTGAGCAAGATGTATGAGACAGGCGAAATAACTTCAGACTTCAAGAAGAATATAATAATTCCAATCCCAAAGAAAGCAGGTGTTGACAGATGCGAAAATTACCGAACTATCAGTTTAATAAGTCACAGCTGCAAAATACTACCGCGAATTCTTTACTGACAAATGGAAAAACTGGTAGAGGCCGACCTCGAGGAAGATCAGTTTGGATTCCGTAGAAATGTTGGAACACGGGAGGCAACACTGACCTTACGATTTATCTTAGAAGACACGGTTTCGAAAGGCAAACCTACGTTTCTAGCATATGTAGACTTAGAGAAAGCTTTTGACAATGTTGACTAGTCTCTTTCAAATTCTGAAGGTGGCAGGGGTAAAATACAGGGAGTGAAAGGCTATTTACAATTTGTACAGAAACCAGATGGCATTTATAAGCGTCGAGGGGCACGAAAGGGAAGCAGTGGTTGGGAAGGGAGTGAGACAGGGTTGTAGCCTCTCCCCGATATTATTAAATCTGTATATTGAGCAAGCAGTAAAGGAAACAAAAGAAAAATTTGGTGTAGGTATTAAAATCCATGGAGAAGAAATAAGAACTTTGAGGTTCGCCGATGACATTATAATTCTGTCAGAGACAGCAAAGGACATGGAAGAGCAGTTGAACGGAATGGACAGTGTCTTGAAAGGAGGATATAAGATGAACATCAACAAAAGCAACACGAGGATAATGGAATGTAGTCGAATTAAGTCGGGTGATGCATTAGGGGATCACAATTTTAGCATTGGAGGGCAGCGTGGATAGTAAAAATCGTAGAGGGAGACCAAGAGATGAATACACTAAGCAGATTCAGAAGGATGTAGTTTGCTGTAAGTACAGGGAGATGAAGAAGCTTGCACAGGATAGAGTATCATGGAGAGCTGCATCAAACCAGTCTCAGGACTGAAGACCACAACAACAACATACCGATGGTTGGTGTATCAACATTCTTCATGTGTTCGGCCTGCACCCTTTGTGACTGAAGCCCTTCTTGTGTTTTCCTGAGATCCTGCAACCTACAAAACCGCCTAGTCCACGCGACACAGCCCCTGCTACCCGTGTAGCCGCCTCAAGCGTATAGTGGACACCTGAGCTATTCAGCGGAACCCGAAACCCAACCACCCTATGGCGCAAGTCGAGGAACCTGCAGCCTACACGGTCGCAGAACCGTCTGAGCCTCTGATTCAGACCTTCCACTCGGCTCAGTACCAGAGGTCCGCAATCGGTCCTTGTAATGTCCTCACAGAAAATACGCTCTACCACGCACCAATTAATCATTTTCAATCAAACCATCCACATTCATTCACTTTGGAAAAGTTATCTGATCTGATTTTCTCGTAATATATGGAGCGACAGCTCGACGACGCCAAAGTATTTTCTAGTGCGTTTATTCTTTGAAATAACAGAGATGCATATATGCATTCTCCATGGTTCTTAAGAGTGGTAACTAGGACAGCTTCTGGAGTATCTGTTGAGGGATTGACGTGTTTCTGAGAGATACATATTCTGCTTTTCTTATCGCTAAAGCGAGCCAATTAACATTTGTGCCGCTAGCGGTTTGTTTGAAGAGAAAGAGACTGTAAACGGAAAATAATTATGGCGTGGAATCACCGGAGATCTGGACATGTAATGGAGATGGATTTAATACACAAGAGAGAGCGAATGAAAATAGACATAATACTAATAACCCTCCATAAGTCTAATTTTTCGCCTGTCTTATCACGGATCAGCCAAGAACTGGGAGGGCCTTACTTTACTGTGTAGATTTATGTGTGAAGGTGAAGGGATCTCAAAGGCAACAGATACACGTCTACACAGACAAGACATTACACAGAGATAGCGGCTAGCTGCATTCATCATCTATTCTTAGATAAAGAGATGGCAACTTATTATCCGAACATTTAAAAATGTTAAATCCTGTCGACTATGCTGCAAATGGTCAAATTTCATCTTGCAAGCAAGAGTGGCAGCCTTTACCACTTCTATTAGCCGCTCGAAACCAGAGGAACCTCTTCTGATCCGAAGTGACACACATCATTGGTACCGACGTGAGCCACCACCAGAAGCTGGCGCACTGAGGTGAAAACAGCCGTGGGATGCCTCTCCATATCTACGTTTACACTCCTCAAGCCACCAACGGTGTGTGGCGGAGGGCACTTTACGTGCCACTGTCATTACCTCCCTTTTCTGTTCCAGTCGCGTATGGTTCGCGGGAAGAACGACTGCCAGAAAGCATCCGTGCGAGCTCGAATCTCTCTAATTTTACATTCGTGATCTCCTCAGGAGGTATAAGTAGGGGAAGCAATATATTCGATACCTCATCCAGAAACGCACCCTCTTGAAACCTGGACAGGAAGCTACACCGCGATGCAGAGTGCCTCTCTTGCAGAGTCTGCCACTTGAGCTTGCTAAACATCTCCGTAATACTATCACGCTTACCAAATAACCTTGTGACGAAACGCGCCGCTCTTCTTTGGATCTTCTCGATCTCCTCCATCAACTCGATCTGGTACGAATCCCACACCGATGAGCAATACTCTAGTATAGGTCGAACGAGTGTTTTGTAAGCCATCTCCTTTGTTGATGGACTACATTTTCTAAGGACTCTCCCAATGAATCTCAACCTGGTTCCCGCCTTACCAACAATTAATTTTATATGATCATTCCACTTCAAATCGTTCCGCACGCATACTCCCAGATATTTTACAGAAGTAACTGCTACCAGTGTTTGTTCCGCTATCGTATAATCATACAATAAACGATCCTTCTTTCTATGTATTCGCAATACATTACATTTGTCTATGTTAAGGGTCAGTTGCTACTCCCTGCACCAAGTGCCTATCCGCTGCAGATCTTCCTGCATTTCCCTTCAATTTTCTAATGCTGCAACTTCTCTGTACACTACAGCATCATCCGCGAAAAGCCGCATGGATCTTCCGACACTATTTTCTTGGTCATTTATATATATTGTGAAAAGCAATGGTCCCATAACACTCCCCTGTGGCACGCCAGAGGTTAGTTTAACGTCTGTATACGTCTCTCCATTGAGAACAACATGCTGTGTTCTGTTTTCTAAAAACTCTTCAATCCAGCCACACAGCTGGTCTGATATCTCGTAGGCTCTTACTTTGTTTATCAGGCGACAGTGCGGAACTACACTCCTGGAAATTGAAATAAGAACACCGTGAATTCATTGTCCCAGGAAGGGGAAACTTTATTGACACATTCCTGGGGTCAGATACATCACATGATCACACTGACAGAACCACAGGCACATAGACACAGGCAACAGAGCATGCACAATGTCGGCACTAGTACAGTGTATATCCACCTTTAGCAGCAATGCAGGCTGCTATTCTCCCATGGAGACGATCGTAGAGATGCTGGATGTAGTCCTGTGGAACGGCTTGCCATGCCATTTCCACCTGGCGCCTCAGTTGGACCAGCGTTCGTGCTGGACGTGCAGACCGCGTGAGACGACGCTTCATCCAGTCCCAAACATGCTCAATGGGGGACAGATCCGGAGATCTTGCTGGCCAGGGTAGTTGACTTACACCTTCTAGAGCACGTTGGGTGGCACGGGATACATGCGGACGTGCATTGTCCTGTTGGAACAGCAAGTTCCCTTGCCGGTCTAGGAATGGTAGAACGATGGGTTCGATGACGGTTTGGATGTACCGTGCACTATTCAGTGTCCCCTCGACGATCACCAGTGGTGTACGGCCAGTGTAGGAGATCGCTCCCCACACCATGATGCCGGGTGTTGGCCCTGTGTGCCTCGGTCGTATGCAGTCCTGATTGTGACGCTCACCTGCACGGCGCCAAACACGCATACGACCATCATTGGCACCAAGGCAGAAGCGACTCTCATCGCTGAAGACGACACGTCTCCATTTGTCCCTCCATTCACGCCTGTCGCGACACCACTGGAGGCGGGCTGCACGATGTTGGGGCGTGAGCGGAAGACGGCCTAACGGTGTGCGGGACAGTAGCCCAGCTTCATGGAGACGGTTGCTAATGGTCCTCGCCGATACCCCAGGAGCAACAGTGTCCCTAACTTGCTGGGAAGTGGCGGTGCGGTCCCCTACGGCACTGCGTAGGATCTTACGGTCTTGGCGTGCATCCGTGCGTCGCTGCGGTCCGGTCCCAGGTCGACGGGCACGTGCACCTTCCGCCGACCACTGGCGACAACATCGATGTACTGTGGAGACCTCACGCCCCACGTGTTGAGCAATTCGGCGGTACGTCCACCCGGCCTCCCGCATGCCCACTATACGCCCTCGCTCAAAGTCCGTCAACTGCACATACAGTTCACGTCCACGCTGTCGCGGCATGATACCAGTGTTAAAGACGGCGATGGAGCTCCGTATGCCACGGCAAACTGGCTGACACTGACGGCGGCGGTGCACAAATGCTGCGCAGCTAGTGCCTTCGACGGCCAACACCGCGGTTCCTGGTGTGTCCGCTGTGCCGTGCGTGTGATCATTGCTTGTACAGCCCTCTCGCAGTGTCCGGAGCAAGTATGGTAGGTCTGACACACCGGTGTCAATGTGTTCTTTTTTCTATTTCCAGGAGTGTATATCGAACGCCTTCCGGAAGTCAAGGAAAATGGCATCTACCTGGGAGCATCTAATATTTTCTGGTTCTGATGAAAAAATAAAGCGAGTTGGGTCTCACACACTCGCTGTTTCCGGAATCCATGTTGATTCCTACAGAAACGGCATGATACGGGAGCAAAAAACATGTTCTAAAATTCTACAACAGATCGACGTCAGAGATATAGGTCTATAGTTTTGCGCATCTGCTCGAAGACCCTTCTTGAAGACTGGGAGTACCTGTGCTCTTTTCCAATCATTTGGAACCTTCCGTTCTTCTAGAGACTTGCGGTACACGGCTGTCAGAAGGGGGGCAAGTTCTTTCGCGTACTCTGTGTAGAATCGAATTGGTATACCGTCAGGTCCAGTGGACTTTCCTCTATGGAGTGATCCCAGTTGCTTTTCTATTCCTAGGACACTTATTTCGATGTCAGCCATTTTTTCGTTTGTGCTAGGATTTAGAGAAGGAACTGCAGTGCGGTCTTCCTCTGTGAAACAGCTTTGGAAAAAGGTGTTTAGTATTTCAGCTTTACACGTGTCATCCTCTGTTTCAATGCCATCATCATCGCGGAGTGTCTGGATATGCTGAGCCACTTACTGATTTAACGTAAGACCAAAACTTCCTAGGATTTTCTGTCAACTCGGTTCATAGAATTTTACTTTCGAATTCACTGAACGCTTCACGCATAGCCCTCCTTACGCTAACTTTGACATCGTTTAGCTTCTGTTTGTCTGAGAGGTTTTGGCTGCGTTTAAACTTGGAGTGAAGCTCTCTTTGCTTTCGCAGTAGTTTCCTAACTTTGTTGTTGAACCACGGTGGGTTTTTCCCGTCCCTCACAGTTTTACGCGGCACGTACCTGTCTAAAACGCATTTTACGATTGCCTTCAACTTTTTCCATAAACACTCAACATTGTCAGTGTCGGAACAGAAATTTTCGTTTTGATCTGTTAGGTAGTCTGAAATCTGCCTTCTATTACTCTTGCTAAACAGATAAACCTTCCTCCCTCAACTGACCAGGCCACGATTTTCCAATCGTCTTGGCTCCAACCGATATAGTCACGAGCCCAGTAGAGGGTCTCCAGGCGATGTCGTGCTGTTAGCAAAGGCACTCGTAGCTCATTAGCGCCAAAGACGCGTCACTGTCCTAATGGATACGTTGGCCGTACGTCCCACATTGATTTCTGCTGTTATTTCACGCAGTGTTGCTTGTCTGTTAGCACTGACAACTCTACGTAAACGCTGCTGCTCTCGATCGTTAAGTGAAGGCCGTCGGCCACTGCGTTGTCCGTCGTGACAGTTAATGCCTGAATACTCGGCACGCTACACCTACGTACATACTTCGCAATCCACCATACGGTGCGTGGCGGAGGGTACCTCGTACCACAACTAGCATCTTCTCTCCCTGTTCCACTCCCAAACAGAACGAGGGAAAAATGGCTGCCTATATGCCTCTGTACGAGCCCTAACCTCTCTTATCTTATCTTTGTGGTCTTTCCGCGATATTTAAGTTGGCGGCAGTAAAATTGTACTGCAGTCAGCATCAAATGCTGGTTTCCTCAGTAGTGATTCACGAAAAGAACGCCTCCTTTCCTCCAGAGACTCCCACCTGAGTTCCTGAAGCATTTCTGTAACTCGTGTGATGATCAAACCTACCAGTAACAATTCTAGCAGCCCGCCTCTGAATTACTTCTATGTCCTCCCTTAATCCGACCTGATAGGGATCCCAAACGCTCAAGCAGTACTCAAGAATAGGTCGTATTAGTGTTTTATAAGCGATCTCCTTTACAGATGAACCACATCTTCCCCAAATTCTACCACTGAACCAATTCTACCACTTCATATCGCTCTGCAATGTTACGCTCAAATATTTAATCGACGTGACTGTGTCAAGTGCTACACTACTAATGGAGTATTCAAACATTTCAGGATTTTTTTTCCTATTCATCTGCATTAATTTACATTTATCTATATTTAGAGTTAGCCGCCATTCTTTACACCAATCACAAATCCTGTCCAAGTTATCTTGTATCCTCCTACAGTCACTCAACGACGACACCTTCCCGTACACCACAGCATCATCAGCAAACAGCCGCACATTGCTATCCACACTATCCAAAAGATCATTTATGTAGATAGAAAACAACAGCGGACCTACCACACTTCCCTGGGGCACTCCAGATGATACGCTCTTTGTGGATCTCTAAATATTGAACACCCTAACGAACTGAAGGTCTCACATGTCTAGTTACAACCATCTTCCCGCGTTTGACGTCATCACATCCCAGATATGTTCAACCAGGTTCTGATGCGGCGAGTTCGAGGGCCAGCCCATCAGCTGGAACTAGCCACTGTGTTCCTCGAACAACTCCATTCGCGGTCTTGCGACATTGCGCGTTATCTTGCTGAAAAATGCCACTGTCTTCGGGAAACATGATCGTGATGAAGGGATGCACGTGATGTGTAACAAGTATACGATACTCCTTCGCCGTCATGGTGCCTTGCACCAAGTGCCGATGGTCACGTGCCCATTTCAGTTGTAGTTGCCGATGTCATGGTGATAACATTGGCACATGCAAAGGTCGTCAGCTCAAATGGCTCAAATGGCTCTGAGCACTATGCGACTAAACTTCTGAGGTCATCAGCCGCCTAGAACTTAGAGCTAATTAAACCTAACTAACCTAGGGACATCACACACGTCCATGCCCGAGGCAGGATTCGAACCTGCGACCGTAGTGGTCGCGCGGTTCCGGACTGTAGCGCCTAGAACCGCTCGGCCACTGCCGACCGACCCAGTCATCAATCCAACCTGGGCCCAGAGGATTGACAATCCGTCACGCTGACCATTCAGCTACTGGGGGCGGCCTACGATGCTGAGGTAGGGAGCGAAGTCAGCATTATACACATTAATGAAACCACCTCCTATGTTCGACGTCAACGTGTGATAACCACCCACAGGCAACAGGCGGCAACACCAACAGTGAGGGGTATATAAAGCGAGTCTGGACAATGCAGTCAACAATGCAGTCGTAGTCGCAATGTGGAAACTGAGCTATTTATCTGGCATCCAAAAGGACGTTGTCATTGGCTTCCGGGCTAGTGTAGAAGCATTTCCGAAATGGCCAAGTTTGTAGACTGGTCGCTCATCGCCATAGGTAAAGTATATCGTACATGGCAAAATGGCGCTGTCAAAAACTGGCGCTGAAGCAGCTGTGATGTACCATAAGCCACGGCGCTGAAGCAGCTGTGATGTACCATAAGCCACAGATGACAGGGGTCAGCCACGGCTGTCGAGATGTGTACAGGCGAACAGATGAGCAGCTGATGGCCCAAGGGGCTACCAACAGTGCCTTCTCGAAGACTGTTGTGGGAACATTGTTGCATGTGGGCACACACCTCGTCGATGCACCCATGTCGACTGCTATTTATGGGCGACAAACGCTGGAATTTGCTAGCCAGTATCACAACTGGATGTCCACAGAGTGGCTATAGGTGGCCTTTTCAGATGAATCTCATTTTATGCTCTTTCAGATAGATGGCTATCGGCGAGTGTGGCCTGGCAACAACCTATCAGACGGCTCCAGGCCAGATAAGAGAGCATTATGGTCTGGCGATTGTCTTCGTGGCATTCCCTGGGTGATTTCATCACTCTGGACGCCACGGTGGGTCAACGCAAGTATACATGTTTCTTTGGGGGTTTGTTTAACCTCGGAACTATAGCACCTACCAGCAGGACAATGCGACCTGTCACACAGCTTGCAGTGTATGTGTGTGGTTCAAAGAACATCGAGATAAGTTTACCGTACTTTCCTGGACACCAAAATCTTCAGATTAAAACCCAGTCACCAATCTGTGGGACCACCTCGATCGCGCTGTTCGTCCCATTGTGACCGCTCAGTGTCATTCAATACGATCACGACGACACCCCTCGATCGACGTGGTGTCTCTCGCCTTCATACATGGCAGTGGACGTTTGAAAATTCGTGACGCTAGCTCAATGGTCGTCAATTCATTTAAATGTTATTCCCGGCTGACTCTTAATTCAATTACTGCCACGGGGATGAGGAGAAAGAACACATCCTGGTGATACCAGCATTATGCGTATTTAAATATTCGATTAATCTGAATGGTTTGCAATGTTCCAGCGATTCTATTCGAACTCTATGCTGATGTACCGACAAGGACCATTTTCGCAGACAAACATGCAAGTACGTAATGGATGTACAGTTTCTCAATATAGTTCGTGGCACTCACACATTATTCATCCGCTGTAAGAACAATTTCACGCATTTACATTTTTGGTGTCCCACAAAATTGGTTGGCTAAATATTATGACGATACGTTGCATACAACTTCCACAGATATTGTTTATCATGTAGTCAAGACTACGTAATGGAGCCAAAATCGTGGGTAAAATCGAAATGTAGTTTGTTTATTAACACTTTTCTTTTCACTAACTAAATATGAAATATGAATCGGGATTGGAGGTGATGATCCTATCCTTCTTTTCAGTATTAGAATTGTCGATATCGTGTTCTGAATAACGCGTGTCATATAACGTCCAAATATCGACACGACTCAGGCTCTCAATTCGGCACTTAAATGACTATTCTTCGCTCTCGAAATGTTCGATGTGATTGTCTTTCACACGCAGGGTTCAATTTAACGGTGTATGCACTGTTTTTAGTACTTTAGGTCCCCGTTAATTAATAACTGGTAGTTAATAAGCGAACTATTTCTATGCTGGCGCGTTGTTTGTATCAGTTACTCCCGCAACCGTCCAAGGATAAGATTATCTTAATGTTCCGCGCACACGCATTTCACAATTTTATAAAATGCAGAATTATGTAAACTATAGTTTTCCGTTGCGTACAACTTTCTTGGGTTCCACAACCATAATAGTTTCCCAAGAGTATTTTCCCAGCTAACACAAAGTTCGAATTATGTTGTCGGAATCATTTCCACTTCACCAGACAAGAAACGTCTCTGATCACTTCGGCACATGTAATGTGTTTTAAACGTGCTTGAAGAGTCTTTAAATAATCTCCTTAACGAATTTCGCAGTCGCGTACCACTTTTTCATCGACTAGCCCGATCGCGATAACTGTAGGTACAGAACTCAATAATGTGTTACATGTTCTTTTATATGTATTAAAAAACAAACGCGCCCCTATATCTTACTGTCCCGCTTGGTCTTTGCTACTTTGCTTTTTATTACTTTTCATTGTATTGCTTCTTAGTAATACTGTGCAGTTATTAAAGTTTCGTATTACTTTCCCCTTTTTAATTCTTCCAAAATAAAGTCTATTTATCCCCGATTTTAATTAATATGATGCTAATTGACACGCCTGCCCGCAAAGTACCGTTATACCATGGATTCTCAACCGAGTTGGCTGGGGCACTGGTATCAGCGAGGCTCCACGTCGCTGTCAGTACCTTCCAGAACTTCGTGGACACACTTCCTACAAGTCCGCGCTGCAAAAGGTGGTTATTCGGGATTTTGAGAGGTGGTCAGATTAATGTGAATGGACCGTGTAACTCTCCCCGAAGCCCACTGGATTCAGGCCGGGACTCCGGGTAGGGCATTTCATTAAAGGAATGTTACTGTACACAAAAGATTGCGTCACAGATGCTGCTTCACGACAGGGTGCAATGAGATGCTGATGCAAGCAATCATCTTGTTCCAACGCAGTGCTGAATGCTGTAAAACCATACCCTCCGCATTTAACGTTTTCTGAAGCACATTGAAGGGAGCACATACTGACCACGAAAAACACCGGCATGCGGTTCCACTACATCCTTCATACTTTTATGTTCATACTATCCCTGTCTACAGATAACGTTCTCCAGCATTCGCCAAACCCAAAACCTTCCATCAGATTGCCACAGGGTACAGAGTGACTCATCACTTGTTTCGTCATTCACCATCCAGTGGAGTACCTCTGCCCGACTATTGTACTCCATTTCTTTCAACGTCCTCTGTGCAGTCATGGGAACTCACGAGTGCCGCCGTCCGCTGACCTGCTATTTTTTAGAAGCATCGCGTGCAATACTGGACGGTTCCTGTCCATCAATACGTGGAGTCTGTCTGGTCTTGGTTTGGCTAAGGTTTTCCCTTCGCGTTTCCACTACACAGTCGCACCTGCAACAGCCGACTTGGGCAGATTTAGAAACCTTGAAGTGGCCTTTGTGATGATGTTCGGTTTTGTGGCGCGCTCAACTGCACTGTCATCAGCGCCCACACAAAGTCGCAATTTTCACACAGTCCAATGTGCCACTGTCACTTGGATGGGTGACCATCCGAGCCGCCATGCGCTGTTGCCATTTTTCGGGGTGCACTCAGCCTCGTGATGTCAACTGAGGAGCTACTCGACCGAATAGTAGCGGCTCCGGTCACAGAAAACCATCGTAACGACCGGGAGAGCGGTGTGCTGGCCGCACGCCCCTCCTATCCGCGACCTCATCTGAGGATGACACGGCGGTCGGTTGATCCACTTGTGGCCTGAAGACGGTGTGGAGAGTGGGAGAATGTGCCACTGTCACGATGATGAAATGATGAGGACAGCACAAACACCCACTCCCTGGGTAGAGAAAATTCCTAAGCCAGCTGGGAATCGAACCTGGGACCCCGTGATCCAGAGGCAGCAACGCTAGCCACTAGACCACGAGCTGCGGACTGAAGTGGCCTTGATGGGTTTGTTACTCAGGTGACATTAATTGACTAGTCGACGTTCGATTCACTGAGTTCTTCTGACCCACGGGTTCTGCTCTTAATGCTTCTATATTGACGACACATCGTCTTTCTTTTATACTGACGGGTCCCCCTTTCGTGACATGTATCGGTCAATTCCGATTAATACACTACTGGCCATTAAAATTGCTACACCAAGAATAAATGCAGATTATAAACGGGTATTCATTGGACAAATATATTATACTAGAACTGACATGTGATTACATTTTCATTGGGTGCATAGATACTGAGAAATCAGTACCCAGAACAACCTCCTCTGACCGTAATAACGGCCTTGATACGCCTGCGCATTGAGACAAACAGACCTTGGACGGCGTGTCCAGGTACAGCTGCCCATGCAGCTTCAACACGATACCACAGTTCATCAAGAGTAGTGACTGGCGTATAGTGACGAGCCAGTTTCTCGGCCACCATTGACCAGACGTTTTCAGTTGGTGAGAGATCTGGAGAATGTGCTGGCCAGGGTAGCGGTCGAACATTTTCTTTATCCAGAAAGGCCTGTACAGGACCTGCAACTTGCGGTCGTGCATTATCCTGCTAAAATGTTTCGCAGGGATCGAATGAAGGGTAGAGCCACCGGTCGTAACACGTCTGAAATGTAACGTCCACTGTTCAAAGTGCCGTCAATGCGAACATGAGGTGACAGAGACGTGTAACCAGTGGCACCCCATACCATCAGTAAGGCGATGACGAATACATGCTTCCTATGTGAGTTCACCGCGATGTCGCCAAACACGGATGCGACCATCATGATGCTGTAAACAGAACCTGGATTCATCCGAAAAAATGACATTTTGCCATTCGTGCACGCAGGTTCGTTGTTTTACTACACCACCGCAGGCGCTCCTGTCTGTGATGCAGCGTCAGGGGTAACCGCAGCCATGGTCTCCGACCTGATAGTCCATGCTGCTGCAAACGTCGTCGAACTGTTCTTGCAGATGGTTGTTGTCTTGCAAACGTTCCCATCTGTTGACTCAGGGATCGAGACGTGGCTGCACGATCCGTTACAGCCGTGCGGATAAGATGCCTGTCATCTCGACTGCTAGTGATACGAGGCCATTGGGATCCAGAACGGCGTTCCGTATTACCCTCCTGAACCCACCGATTCCATATTCTGCTAACAGTCACTGGATCTCTACTAACGCGAGCAGCAATGTCGCGATATGATAAACCGCAATCGCGATAGGCTACGATCCGACCTTTATCAAAGTCGGAAACGTGATGGTACGCGTTTCTCGTCCTTACAGGCAACGCCGGTCCACTGCTGTTTGTGTATGAGAAATCGGTTGGAAACTTTCATGTCAGCACGTTGTAGGTGTCGCCACCGGCGCTAACCTTGTGTGAATGCTCTGAAAAGCTAATCATTTGCAAATCACAGCATCTTCTTCCTGTCGGTGAAATTTCGCGTCTGTAGGACATCTTCGTGGTGTAGCAATTTTAATGGCCGGTAGTGTATATGGATGCTCAGAGATACATACAGGGTGGAGACAAACGACCTAATAATAAGTCATATTAGGATGGGAGACTTGGAATCTGTATTTCATCAGATAATTGTAGTTCGAAAACGGACTGTTGTGGCGCAACGGCTATGAAACGACAGCCAATGTGCGGCGAACGCGCGAAAGCGTGTGTATTCAAACTAGCTTGTCCCAAATAATACCTGTAATGCTACAGAGTGCAGTTAGTCATGAAATTAGCTGAAGCTCATGTTTTCAGCTGAATAGTCAGAGATAAGGAAACTCTGAATTTCTCTGCATATCTGGTTACGTCACATACTCATTTTCTGTTTGTTCACTGGATACAACTACGCTAAAAGCACCGAACAACATTTATTTGTTAAGGTAATAAGTTTTTCTGATCAGGTATCTACAGGATTGCAGTAACATGCTCGACACCTGGTACTGTGAGCTGCAACGTTATCGAGTTCTAGAGGTCACATGTTTTTATTCTGCTAATGATCTATTCCACAGTAGATCAATAAGTGTGAACTCAAATGTGCCAAAGAAAAGAGAAATGAAATTTTAAACAGCCATTTTTTCTCAGATAAATTATTTTACAGCAGTTGCTCGAAGTTCCTGCCTCCATCATATTGTAGCACAAAATTTGACGTCGTACGCTTGCCGAACAATCCCTGGCGCGATCGTCGCTGATTGACTGCCGCATAATGCCCGTAGCTCCGCGGCAGTGCATTTCGTGTGTGTGTGGTTATCTGAGATTATTTTCTGGCCGTGTTACTCCGTCCTGCATGTATTTATACAGCGTGAAGCGGCTAAGCAGGACACACCTGATACAGTGTCTTTGAGGAGGTGGTGGTGGTGGTGGTACAGACTAGTCGGAATAAAAAAGCTACATTACTAAACCGCTAAAGCAGCACATGGTGCACAGACTCGATTCCGCGTCCACAGACCAAAATGTGATTTTCAGTATTTCATATAATTATTGACCGCATTAAAAAATTTTAAAATGTTACCATAACCTACTCAAAAGCTAAAACAATATGCCAAGTATTAAAGTTAGAAATTATGTCTTGCGGCAGGATAACTCACAGCGTCCAAATCACACAATCTTCAGTACGTTCTGCCTGTTCGTGCAGTAATACTTCAGCACCAGGCACGAAGTTTCAATTTATTACTTCTTTACTATTAACTCTGTTTGCAACACATTTGGCAGACAGCATACCATTCAATGTGCCTCAAAAATTATACAAATATACGACACGCAGTTTGGGAGACGTGACGTCACGAACGTCGAGATACGTAAGGAACTAATTTTTACTTAAAATGGAGCACAAATTACCCAAACTATACGTATCCATTATTTGATAATTAGAACATTTACCGACTTCCAATAAACTTTAAACACAATTTCAAACCTTCTGTAAACTTTTTCTTGCTTACATTCATAGCGTCAAATATTTAACACATTACATAATCCGTAACGTAAACAGACGTTTGAAGCAGTTTTGTACACGGCACTTGGATTCTCTAAACAATTGAGAGTGGGAGTTTACTGTTTCCACAAAACTTCTATGCAGAGATACGGCAGGTACAAAAATAAGTGTTCATTTCGTGCGTTGGCACTCTTGTTGCTATAAGATTTTTTATCGACCAGCTTAGCTCTAGCATAGACTGAATGTATTGCACATACTTTTTTCGTTTTTCTTTAATCGAATTTTTAAGTTGTTCACAAATTGCAACATCACATAAACAGTATCCACTAATTAAGGCCAAGGAAGCATGGTCTTTTCCGAATGTACTTCCGACCAAAAAGAGATTCTGGCAGCTGCATTCGGAGGTCTCTGTTAATCCTGCCTTTCGAGTAATTATTTCTACAGAAGCTTCCATCTCCTAACACATATTTATTTAGAAGTGAAATAGCGGTATTCTTAGATTTAACTCTAAAAATGTTTTAATATAACAAAATATTTTCTTAAAAATTTTCGTCCTCTGTTTCTTTTTGGGCTGAATCCCCAAAAACAGTAAAACGCGTATTTTTTTTATTTCTAACCGAGAACTCAAATACCTGTTGTCATATATGTAGCCTTAAAATTCTTTAGTAGTTCTTTAGTAATTATTTATTTTGAAAAAAAATTTCACCTACTGTATTACACTCTCAGTGGTTGAATTTTCAAAAATACTGTGAAACATATTTTTTATTTGCTGACTGAGAAACCAGATACCAGTTTTCGTTGTTCTAGCTTCCAAATTCCCTTAACAGCGATATGCTTTCAGAAAGCCTTTCATCCCCTATGTCAGCTCTTTAGGAGAGGAATTTCGGACAATCCCTTCTTAAACGATGCCCACAGCATAAGATCCACACCCTCTCCAAACATCAAGTTTCTATCCTTAGAGGTTTTGGCTGGGCTACGATGATTCAGTGAATCAGTCTGACCCTGTTTCACCCCCTGAGGCGTTAAATTTCCAAAAAAACAGTGAAATGCACATTTTTTTAATTTCTGGGAAGCCAAATTTAAATTTTCACAGATTTAGCTTTAAAAATGCTTTGATAATAAGATTTTTTCATGTAAAATTTCATCACCTATTTCACCACCTAAGGTGTTCACTTTGCAAAACCACTGATACACGTATTTTTTTTTAAATTTGTAACCTAGAAGTAAAATACCAATTGTCATAGACGGAACTTCAAAAATACCTTAGTAATTCTTTAATAATGATATTTTTTCAAAAAAAAAATTTCACCTCCTATTTCGCCCCCATAGGATTAAATTTCCAAAAATGCTGAAACTATTGCTTCTTTATTTCTGACCGAGGAACTAAATACCAATTTTCGTAGGTCTAACTTCAAAATTGTCTTAACAGCGACATTTTTCAAAAAACCCTTCATTCCCTTTTTCTCTCCCTTAGGGTTGGAATTTCGTAAAATCCCTTCTCAAACGACGCCTACGGTATAAGATCCACACCTTCTCCACATTTATTTAAAAATCATTACAGCCATATTTATTAATGTACAAATCTAAAATTTTACATATGTAAAGCTAAAGGGCTGTGTTTTAACGGAAAAATGTAATAAAATATGCAGTATTAATATTTTGCCAAAAACTTGGATTTTTATTTTTTTATTGTATTTTTTATAAAACGCCATAACTCAAAATCTAATCATGAAATTAATTTGAAATTTTTATTGTAGTTGCCTGAGAAGGTTGTAACACTATTGAACCACAGTTATTAATTTATGGTACAAACTCTATCATAACAGAGTTTTTAATTTTGCAACCTCCAAAATTAACTTTTTTCTACATACGGTCATCTAAAAATCAGAATGTAATTGCAAGATCCCGTATTTTTTAGTTCCAGAGACATAGAAAAACGTTACGAACAGTTCCTGAAATTTTCATAGCATTAGCGCATATACTTTTGGAGAAAAGGCTTCTAATAACGTAAAAAATGTAAAACAGAGAAAATGAGTTTCAAAGATTTCCTTATACTTCTGCATGTAATGCGCTTATCTCAATTTTAAAATCCCCCGTACTGATACTCCTCCAGGTTTCTCTTCTCTCCTCTTCGCATCTGCCTGGCCTGTATTTGCAGGTAAGACTCTGGTCTGTTAGCTTTCTTGACCTTGCTCTCGTCGCTAGTGTAAAATGATTTTGTTGTAAACACACCAGGCTCTATACCAACTCTCTTCAGCACTTCAATTCTGCTGCTATTTCCGTTATTATCACAAAACTGCATCATAGACACGAATTTTGAGTACTTCAAGTCCACAAAAGTCCTTTTTGGCATCGAATCCAAATTACATTATTGAGGCTTTCATTTGCATTTTGTGTTTCCGTGAAGAAAAATCCAAGGTTTGCAAGAAACCACAATGTGGCCTTAAATGTATTCATAACAGGTTCTGGTAATGAATGATTATGTGAATACGTCTCATTTGTTGAACTTACACCAATCGTCTTTCGGAAACAGATTGTGCATTGGTGTTTGGTCAGTGGATAGTTTGTGGAAGAAAATTGCCCACACAGCACGTCTCATTGCCTCTAAATTGTATGTGTTTTTCCTGATAGCTCTCCCATAAAATAACTGAAGAGCATCAATTTCTTTCAGAGTAAGCCTGTCTTTTCTTCCTAGTGGTTTTCCATCCTCAAGTACTTCACTTTCTTCTCTTCCAGCAAGCGACGAAGTCTACCACTCTTTTGGATGTGGCCAACACATTCGAAAGTTTCTGTTGTTTTATTGTGCGGATTTTTATCTGTTACAGCTTTGAACGAAGAGGAGTCCCCATAACCAAGGTATTTAGGATACCTAACACCATACTCGTCCTCAGGCCTGGAGGACGTCCTCATAACTGCAGCAGCCTCCATGTCCCCACTTGAGCCACTATATATTTTTAGAGCATGCTACAGCATGCTTTCTTTTGTTGTTGATAATTCTTTCGGGTTATATGGCCGTGGTCCATGGAATACTTCTATTGCTAACGTTTCGTCCAATACTACGTTGGACATCCTCAGAGGTATGACTGGTCCTGTTGAGTCCTGCCGACTGAGGATGTCCAACGTAGTATTGGACGAAACGTTAGGAACAGAAGTATTCCATGGACCACGGCCATATAACTCGGAAGAACTATCAACAACAGTACCATCCGGTCGTGAAAGCCGTCATTGTATGATTCTTTTTTTTTTTTCTTGCTACATGTTCTCGTTGTCTTCACTGTTGCACATTTTCCTTGTTGCACACCGGTGGCAGTATTTAGACATATATATCTAAAACTTTACCTGAGTCAATACCAATAACAGATGCAACTTCATGCAGGGATGTGAGACCCATTTCTATCCAGGCCCCATCTACAGAAACACACAGGTCAGTAACATTTGTAGAAGATTCACTGTCATGAATATCTACCCCAGGATCTATTCCTTTCTGGTTTATTTCCACTGCTTCCTTCATAGGAACTTTGGCAGTATCGCATACAGTATCAGACATTTATTTATGTTTTCAAACCTTGCTCAAGGTGGAGGCATGTTCAGAAAACCACACAATAAATTACCTCCTTCCCTGCCCTGTCCAAGGCATCTCAGAGCATATACTAACATAAAATTGCTTTCATAGGTACAAGCTATCCCAACTCTTCTTTCTTCAACAACAATCATGCATTCCGTATTTTTGCAGCTAACACATGAAAACTTTATAGTCTGGCAGAGGAGCCCTAAGTCAATAAGTCTGAATCCAGTGGTCCATATCAACATCATTCACGCACCTGTACAATTCTCTTGTCTAAAGTTTCGATGCTGACACTGAGGGCTCATGTTCTTCATTTCGAGCTGCTTCCTCTTTTTTGTCGGTAAACCGATATCCATGAAACCTCCGATTCCTAGACACAGTTTTTCCACCACCCATTATGCATAAATCTTGACTTCCACGTAAAGGTTTGCGAATTCAACCTTCCACCTACTGATGTGTGTTAGTATTGTCAAAAAGTAAATAAACCACATGCAAGGTTCGCAGGAAAGCTTCTGTAAAGTTTGAAAGGTAGGAGACGAGATACTGGCAGAAGTAAAGCTGTGAGGACGGGGCGTGAGTCGTGCTTGGGTAGCTCAGTTGGTAGAGCACTTGCCCGCGAAAGGCAAAGGTCCCGAGTTCGAGTCTCGGTCCGGCACACAGTTTTAATCTGCCAGGAAGTTTCACATGCAAGAAAATTTTCAGGCATATAGTTAAGGCTCACCGGCCACTTGACCATCTTCTCCTTCTGTGCGAATGCACAAACAGTGCCCGAACTCTTACGGGAATCGGCAACGCGCTGCGAGTAATGAGTATAATGGGCGGGGGCACTACGAATGTAATGCGGGACAATACGTTGAGAACGTGGGTTTCGCGGGAGGCGTGGCAGAGATAAATCCCTGCAGTCGCGCTATCCTCTGTGTCCTCGGTGGCTCAGATGGATAGAGCGTTTGCCATGTAGGCAGGAGATCCCGGGTTCAAGTCCCTGTCGGGGCACACATTGTCATCTGTCCCCTTTGACGTATGTCAACGCCTGTAAGCAGCTAATTTCAAAGATATAGATGTCAGCCAAAGATATCGAAGAAAACAGCCTTCATTGAAAAAAATTCCGGTGATGCAAGCAGTTTCCCCAATGTCGGAAAGATGGGAGTGGCCGACAGTGCTGAGTTAATCAATCAGTTTAACAATTTAGGCATTTCTAAAGTTGCTATCACGATAAAATTCGCACACCACGTAGATTAAACTGTGTAGATCAAGAAAATAATACTTTTGAAAAATCGATTTTTTGAACCAGAATCCATTACATCCCCTCTTAAGCATACTGAGTAGATCTATTTGTGTGTGGCGTTTGTCTGTTGCTGCTTTTAGAGAGTACGGTACAAGATTTCCTAACCGCAGAGAACAAGATTTAAGACTGTTTACTCGTGTTTTCGCTGAGCTGCGCGAGGCCGGTGCAGCTGTCAACAATCAACTGAACGTACAAACGAACAGAGAGTGAATGAGGTGGAAGACATTGTTCAACAAGCATTCGCAGCGTTTATAGAAGCATCACTGTTATACATATAAGAATATGGCGAACATCACGTACGCAAGGCCTCGGTTCTTATCTTCACAGAGGATTCAGCGCCTTCGCGAAGGAGATTTCTAAATTCTTCTAGAGTGAAATGTTATCGGTGTGTCATCCCGTTGATAACGCTTTCTGCAGACGCGACTCTCAAAAGTGGTGGTACCAACAACATTCGTACCTCACATCAGTATTCAGCTACATCTACATTTATACTGCGCAAGCCACCCAACGGTGTGTGGCGGAGGGCACTTTACGTGCCACTGTCATTACCTCTCCCTTTCCTGTTCCAGTCGCGTACGGTTCGCGGGAAGAACGACTGCCGGAAAGCCTCCGAGCGCGCTCGAATCTCTCTAATTTTACATTCGTGATCTCATCCAAAAACGCACCCTCTCGAAACCTGGACAGCAAGCTACACCGCGATGCACAGCGCCTCTCTTGCAGAGTCTGCCACTTGAGTTTGCTAAACATCTCCGTTACGCTATCACGCTTACCAGATAACCCTGAGACGAAAGCGCCGCTCTTCTTTGGATCTTCTCTCTCTCCCTGTCAACCCGACCTAGTACGGATCCCAGACTGATGAGCAATACTCAAGTATAGGTCGAACGAGTGTTTTGTAAGCCACCTCCTTTGTTGATGGACTACATTTTCTAAGGACTCTCCCAATGAATCTCAACCTGGCACCCGCGTAACCAACAATTAATTTTATATGATCATTCCACTTCAAATCGTTCCGTACGCATACTCCCAGATATTTTACAGAAGTAACCGCTGCCAGTGTTTGTTCCGCTATCATATAATCATACAATAAAGGATCCTTCTTTCTATGTATTCTGACGGCAACCCACATGCCTCTGAAGAACAGTTCTCTGTGAACCTGTGGTGTGGTATGCTAATCAGCTGACTGAACAGTCACAGTAGCATCCCACAGGGTCACGTTACCTAGAATTTCTCGGAAAACTATCTCCCCGCCCTATTGGAAGAGGTTTCTTTGACAAGAAAGATGTGTGTGTTCTATTAGCGCGACAGTATTCCTGCACATTGTGGTCGGCAGGTGATACGTAATCTAAATCTAACATTCCCCAGAAGATGGATCGGCAGAAACGGTCACGTTTGTTTTGGCTACCAAGGTTCCCAGACCTTACCACTTCTACATCTACATCCATACGCCGCAATCCACCATACGGTGCGTATCGGAGGGTACCTCGTACAACAACTAGCATCTTCTCTCCCTGTTCCACTCCCAAACAGAACGAGGGAAAAATGCGTATATGCCTCTGTACGAGCCCTAATCTCTCTCATCTTATCTTTGTGGTCTTTCCGCGAAATGTAAGTTGGCGGCAGGAAAATTGTACTGCAGTCAGCCTCAAATGCTGGTTCTCTAAATTTCCTCAGTAGCGATTCACGAAAAGAACGCCTCCTTTCCTCTAGAGACTCCCACCCGAGTTCCTGAAGCATTTCCGTAACACTCGCGTGATGATCAACCCTACCAGTAACAAATCTAGCAGCCCACCTCTGAATTACTTCTATGTCCTTCCTCAATCCGACCTGATAGGGATCCCAAACGCTCGAGCAGTACTCAAGAATAGGTCGTATTAGTGTTTTATAAGCGGTCTCCTTTACAGATGAACCACATCTTCCCAAAATTCTACCAATGAACCGAAGACGACTATCCGCCTACCCCACAACTGCCATTATATGCTTGTCCCACTTCATATCGCTCTGCAATGTTACGCCCAAATATTTAATCGACGTGACTGTGTCAAGCGCTACACTACTAATGGAGTATTCAGACATTACAGGATTCTGTTTCCTATTCATCTGCATTAATTTAAATTTATCTATATTTAGAGTTAGCTGCCATTCTTTACACCAATCACAAATCCTGACCAAGTCATGTTGTATCCTCCTACAGTCACTCAACGACGACACCTTCCCGTATACCACAGCATCATCAGCAAACAGCCGCACACTGCTATCCACCCTATCCAAAAGATCATTTATGTAGATAGAAAACAACAGCGAACCTACCACACTTCCCTGGGGCACTCCAGATGATACCCTCACCTCTGATGAACACTCACCATCGAGGACAACGTACTGGGTTCTATTACTTAAGAAGTCTTCGAGCCACTCACATACTTGGGAACCAATCCCATATGCTCGTACCTTCGTTAGGAGTCTGCAGTGGGGCACCGAGTCAAACGCTTTCCGGAAGTCAAGGAATATGGCATCCATCTGATACCCTTCATCCATGGTTCGCAAGATATCATGTGAAAGAAGGGCGAGTTGCGTTTCGCAGGAGGGATGCTTTCTAAAGCCGTGCTGATGCATGGCTTAGGTTCTTGTCTAGGTATGCCTGAAAGGCGAAGTCTAGAAAGATAATAGTAAACACAAGAGAAGAAGACTGCAGCCTCTTAAAAGAATCTCAAGACGGCCTTAAAGAGCTGTACATGGCGTTTTCAAAAGAATTCGAAGGTTCCTTGAGGTCGGATGTTATATTTATGAAAATATACGCTGACTTTAATCATTTGCCTTTGCTTAACACTGTAATGTTAATCGAGCCTCACTGACCTTTTTTTTAACTAATTTGTGCATGATTTTATTCTGAGTAGTTCAGTAATGTATGTAAAAACCAAAAATGTAAATGCGATTCAAAAAGTACTTGAAGTGAGGTGAAGCGCAGCTGGACAGCAACAAACTCTAGCGCGCAATCCCCGCAATGATAGCAGTTGTGAATCATTGTGTATCGACTCTTTAAAAAAAAAAAAGAGGACTGTTAATCTGTACCTTGTCGAAAGAGGACGTGCTGTTCGGCCGTCGCTCGTCGCTCAGAACATATTGTTACATGTAATGAAAATTGCTATTGTAGTAATAAAACTAAGTATATGTAAGAGTTGACAAACATTTATGTATACAAATTTTCTGGAAGTGAAGAATAGAAATATCTTGTTTTTGGAAAAGGAGGTGAACTTCATTGTCGTCGCCGGCTATCAATCGACAGAATTGTAACTGTACAAAGTTCAGTAAAATACAGGAAAGGAAATGCATTCTCTATAGTTTTCATTCAGTACGTAACAACCTGTCATAATTTCTTAGTTACAGTAACTGGGTTATTATCTTGTACAATAGTGTAGTGCTGAACTCCACTGACCAGTTTTGATGTAGCAGGACGCGTAGTTTGTGTGCCAAACAATCTCCTTTCTCTCACGAAAAGCAGATTGCTGTTTGATCGTATTTACTTACAACAAAAAAATGGTTCAAATGGCTCTGAGCACTATGGGACTCAACTTGTGAGGTCATCAGTCGCCTAGAACTTAGAACTAATTAAACCTAACTAACCTAAGGACATCACACACATCCATGCCCGAGGCAGGATTCGAACCTGCGACCGCAGCGGTCGCTCAGTTCCAGACTGTAGCGCCTAGAACCGCACGGCCACTCCGGCCGGCTTACTTACAACAGTGGTCCCTTAGGTATGATGAGCTACGAAAACTTGGGCTCAAAACTATCCGCAATACGGCCAAATAAACAACAGAGCCGTACTGTAAATTTTAAAGAACAGTAACTTTCTGCACCAACTGGTGCAGAAGCTGATCATTTAAGGAGGCAGCAACCAAAATTTAGGTACCAGTTACGACTTAAAGTAAGATCTTAATTAAAATCAATCTCTCTCTCTCTCTCCAGACACATACATAAATATTCATATTATTAAGATAAAAGTCATTTTATATTGGCGCCCGAACTGTCAACACCTACTGTGAATATTTGTTTGTGTTATTTTGTAACAACTGTGTCTTTTTAACAAACAAAAATGGAACTCATGTTGTGTGGAATGTTTCATTCGATTCGTTCTAAACTAGCACCTCCAGAATTATTTACTCTTCCTCCTCAAGTATCATGCACGTCCAGAACTAGTTAATCTAACAATAAGTGGTTTATTCCAAATTATAGCGAACTGTACGGAGAATTTACTGACATATGCAATTAACTTTTGGCGTTAGTAGCTGACAAATTACGACACAGGCTTTTTAAAAACGGGAGTTACATACATTTTTCTTCTACACTAGAATGAGCTTTCAAGGATTACTTTAATAACGTAGCATGTGAGGAACATGATTAAAAAGAGGAAATTGCGAAATACAGGCAGACTTGCAGATGTTTATCGCTTAGTGCGAATTCCGAGAGCTGATCTCCAATGTAAAAAGCAGCAATGTAACGCGCGTTATCTCAGGAAAAACAAACGATATCGCTTAACTACAGAATCAGCGGTATGTCACTGAAATCAGCCACACCTATCACATAGATTGCGCGCAGAATAACGTGGCTGATAGATGCGCAACCGGCAGAGCATGTGTAGAGAGAGCGTTAGTGGTGGTGGTACGTGAAATGGCTAGTCCAGGAGGGGGAGTGTCATTCTGAACTGAAACCCACACTCTCACTTTTTGTAAATATTAGGTGGAGCCCTGCTACACTCACACTTGCATACTGTCCATTCAAAAAGAGCTACTGTCACCTCTGCTTAGGGGTAGTATCTGCACTACCGGCCATTAAAATTGCTACACCAAGAAGAAATGCAGATGATAAACAGGTATTCATTGGACAAGTATATTATACAATAACTGACATGTGATTGCATTTTCACGGAATTTGGGTGCATAGATCCTGAGAAATCAGTATCCAGAACCGCCACCTTTGGCCATAATAACGGCCTTGATACGCCTCGGCATTGAGTCAAACAGAGCTTGGATGGCGTGTACAGGTACAGCTGCCCATACAACTTCAACACGATACCACAGTTCATCAAGAGTAGTGACAGACGTATTGTGACGAGCCAGTTGCTCGGCGACCATTGACCAGACGTTTTCAGTTGGTGATGCACCGTCAAGGGTAACCGCAGCCATGGTTTCAAATGGTTCAAATGGCTCTGAGCACTATGCGACTTAACTTCTGACTACCGAGCGAGGTGGCGCAGTGGTTAGACACTGGACTCGCATTCGGGAGGACGACGGTTCAATCCCGCGTCCGGCCATCCTGATTTAGGTTTTCCGTGATTTCCCTAAATCACTCCAGGCAAATGCCGGGATGGTTCCTCTGAAAGGGCACGGCCGACTTCCTTCCACACCCTTCCCTAAAACCGATGAGACCGATGACCACGCAGTCTGGTCTCCTTGCCCAAACAACCAACCAACCAACCAACTTAACTTCTGAGGTCATGAGCCGCCTAGAACTCAGAAATAATTAAACCTAACTAACCTAAGGACATCACACACATCCATGCCCGAGGCAGGATTCGAACCTGCGACCCTAGCGGTCGCTGGGCTCCAGACTGTACCGCCCAGAACCGCACGGCCACTCCGGCCGGCCGCAGCCATGGTCCATGCTGCTGCAAAAGTCGTTCAACTGTTCGTGCAGGTGGTTGTTGTCTTGCAAACGTACCCGTCTGTTGACTCAAGGATCGAGACTTGGCTACACGATCCGTTACAGCCATGCGGATAAGATGCCGGTCATCTCGACTGCTAGTGATACGAGGCCGTTGGGATCCAGCACGGCGTTCCGTATTACCGTTCTGAACCCAGCGATTCCATATTCTGCTAACAGTCGTTGGATCTCGACCAACGCGAGCAGCAGTGTCGCGATACGATAAACCGCAATCGCGATAGGCTACAATCGGACCTTTATCAAATGGCTCTGAGCACTATGGGACTCAACTGCTGAGGTCATTAGTCCCCTAGAACTTAGAACTAGTTAAACCTAACTAACCTAAGGACATCACACACATCCATGCCCGAGGCAGGATTCGAACCTGCGACCGTAGCGGTCTCGCGGTTCCAGACTGCAGCGCCCTTAACCGCACGGCCACTTCGGCCGGCGACCTTTATCAAACTCGGAAACGTTATGGTACGCATTCGTCCTGCTTACACGAGGCATCACAACGACGTTTCATGAGGTCACGCCGGTCAACTGCTGTTTGTGTATGAGAAATCGGTTGCAAACTTTGCTCATGTCAGCACGCTGTAGGTGTCGCCACCGGCGCCAACCTTGTGTGAGTGCTCTGAAAAGCTAATCATTTGCATATCACAGCATCTTCTTCCTGTCGGTGAATTTTCGCGTCTGTAGCACGTCAACTTCGTGGTGTAGCAATTTTAATGGCCAGTAGTGTATATTTCTTGCTATCGCCAGTCTGCATTTTATATCCTATCTACTATGGCCATTGTCAGTTATTAAGCTGCCCAAATAGCGTTACTCGTCTACTACGTTTAATGTCTCGATTCACAGTCAATTTCTCTTCATATTGCCTGATTTAATGCACCTCTGGCTGCTATTCTTTTCATTTGTATGGCTTAGACCAGTGAATTCTCCAGCAGTCAAACATAAACAGAAGTCCTTGCTTGATACGGAACCCATGGCATTCAAAATTACCATCATCAGCCCTTTGACATTTTCTGGTGGATAAAGATCTCTAAGACACATTATGTAAGCCTACTGATGTAGACTGTTATGTATGGTAAAGACTTGGAGACCTTCATCGACCTGAAAATGTCAAATTTATTTACTTATTTGTTATGGCAAGATTGGACCATAAAGTCCATTCTTTCACGTAGCCGAGCGTTCTGCATAACCTTATCCGACAAAACACAGGGTAGAGCAGAGTAAACGCTTGGTTTCTGAACCGCAAGTACGCTGCGACGAGAGGGGGTATTGACCTTTGTTGAATGTTGGCAGACTGCCCGTACAGTGCAGTTTCAGTCGCTATGGTGCGTTGGAGCATAGAGCGCCGTGTGTTCGTTCTCGAGCAATACCTTAGAAACAATGATTCCGTAGTCACAGTGCAACGTCATTTCCGTCCAAATTTTAGAGTTGGACGTCGAGGTGCAGTGCCTGATCGAAATACAGTACTCCGATGGGTTGCAGCGTTTAGAAGTCCTGGATCTGTGATGAAAAAGAAATCATCTGGTCTTCCCCGTTCAGTTCATACTCCGGAAAATGTAGACCGAGTGAGATCGGCAGTTCTTGCTAGTCCGCAACGATCGGCTAATGGCCGATATTTTTACGGAAGATGCCGATGCTACAGTCTTCATGAGCGATAAAGCACATTTCGTGTAGACGGTTACGTCAATGTTCAAAATTGTTGGTATTGGGCGCAGGAGAACCCACATGAATTAGACCAAAGACCTCTTCACAGTTTAAAAGTAACAGTGCGGCGCTGCATTTCAAAGATGGGGATTGTTGGACACTTTTTTTTTGTTTTTTTTTTTTTAAAGAGGAAGGAACTGCGTTTACTGTGACATCAGCGTGCTACGTTAAAATGTTAAGCAACTTTCTTCGTCCAGAACTTGAAAGGCGACAAGTGAATATGAGAGAAATATGGTTTCAGCAAGACGGCGCCGCAGCTCACACGGCGAGAGCGTCCATGGAACTGGTTCGACAGATGTTCCCAGGACATGTTATTTCTAGATACGGTGATATGTACTGGGCCCCTCGCTCACCCGATTTGCCGATATGCGATTTCTTCTTGAGGGGATATTTAAAATCAAAAATCTACACGAACAAGGGAAGGGAGTGAGACAGGTTTGTAGCCTCTCCCCGATGTTATTCAATCTGTCTATAGAGCAAGCAGTGAAGGAAACAAAAGAAAAATTTGGAGTAGGTATTAAAATCCATGGAGAAGAAATAAAATCTTTGAGGTTCACTGATGACATTGTAATTCGGCCAGCGACAGCAGAGGACTTGGAAGAGCAGTTTAAGGGAATGGACAGTGTCTTGAAAGGAGGATGTAAGATGAACATCAACAAAAGCAAAACGAGGATAATGGAATGTAGTCGAATTAAGTCGGGTGATGCTGAGGGAATTAGATTAGGAAATGAGACACTTAAAGTAGTAAAGGAGTTTTGCTATTTGGGGAGCAAAATAACTGACGATGGTCGAAGTAGAGAGGATATAAAATGTAGACTGGCAATGGCAAGGAAAGCGTTTCTGAAGAAGAGAAAATTGTTAACATCGAGTATAGAGGAAGTCGTTTCTGAAAGTATTTGTATGGAGCGTAGCTATGTATGGAAGTGAAACATGGACGATAAATAGGTTGGACAAGAAGAGAATAGAAGCTTTTGAAATGTGGTGCTACAGAAGAATGCTCAATATTACATGGGTAAATCACATAACTAATGAGGAGGTATTGAATAAAATTGAGGAGGAGTTTGTGGCACAACTTGACTAGAAGAAGGGATCGGTTGGTAGGACATGTTCTGAGACATCAAGGGACCACCAATTTAGTACTGGAGGGCGACGTGGAGGGTAAAAATCGTAGAGGGAGACCAAGAGATGAATACACAAACCAGATTCAGAAGGACGTAGGCTCCAGTAGTTACTGGGAGATGAAGCAGCTTGC